>NC_083574.1:55351780-55656224 GCF_027579695.1 Neoarius graeffei
GACCGTATCTGTCTCGTTTTCTTCGCGGATGCACTGTCCGTTTACATTAAAATGCCTGGAAACGCCGGGAAACGGGAATCCGCCAGCGTCCACGTATTCAATCCAGATCGTGTCTGGTCCGGTGCTGTGTAAACATTGAGATACGCGGATAAGCTGTGCTGAGCTCTAGCTGGCGTCGTCATTGGACAACGTCACTGTGACATCCACCTTCCTGATTCGCTGGCGTTGGTCATGTGACGCGACTGCTGAAAAACGGCGCGGACTTCCGCCTTGTATCACCTTTCATTAAAGAGTATAAAAGTATGAAAATACTGCAAATACTGCCCATTGTGTAGTTATGATTGTCTTTAGGCTTGCCATCCTTCCACTTGCAAGTGGTAAGTGACGCGCATGCCCGACATGCACTGAGATCACACACACAGCAGCTCAGTCCCAAATCACAGCCCGTGCGCTCCACTCGCGCGCTGTGTGAGCTGCGCAGGGCCGGAGTGCGCACCCTCCAGAGGGCACTCGCTGTTCAGGGCGGAGTGATTTGGAGCGCAGGATGCCTGCGGAGCCGAGCGTATCCGTGTATTGGCGTTGCTGTGTGCATGTGAATCGTGTATTGGCGTTGCTGTGTGCACACTAATCGTAAAAACGTTAATCTGATGATCCGCTGATACGGTCTAATGTAAACCCCACCTTAGAGTCACCAGTTAACCTAACCCGCATGTCTTTGGACTGTGGGGGAAACCGGAGCACCCGGAGGAAACCCACGCAGACACGGGGAGAACATGCAAACTCCGCACAGAAAGGCCCTCGCCGGCCCTGGGGCTCGAACCCGGACCTTCTTGCTGTGAGGCGACAGCGCTAACCACTACACCACCCCTTGGCTTATTAACTGTTTCATATTAATACAAACAATACAGTAATACAACTTCCTGTGTTCAACGTAACAATAGCTATTACTTGTCTGTGATTTTCTAAACCCTTCGGTATTATGGTATCTTGTGGAGATAAAAGAACACACTAAGGACTTCCCGAGCAGAAGGAAGCTTTCTCCCAGACAGACAGTTCCTTGGAAGTGGGACCAATTAACCAAACATAACTGTCCTTTCTGGTTTTGTGCTTTGCACCACCGGTACTACTTGTATTACTGTTGCTAGCCATCTGAAAAACATAGAAAGAAAAACATTCACAACTTCATCAGCATATTACGATCAGTGCTCATTGTTTAAGAACCCCTTAGTGCATGAAAGTTAACCTTCTATCAGTCTATAAACTCTTCCTGCCTCTTCTTTTTCATAGAAGTGGCATATTCCCTCTCGAACTGTGACTTTCTGGGGGTTTGAGATCTTCTCTGCAACAGTCTACGCACCAACTAATGTTAATGGCTTAACCCGATTTGCAACCTCGTGTGGCACCTCTAAATATTAACCAATTTTTCTGAAATTTTGCTTGTTGCCTTCTTTTAGCCTATTTAAAAAAATGGTAGGGTGGTCGGAATGTTTTGGTAAAAAAAAAAATTTTCCCATACATTTCGGGACCACCCTACTGTATATCTAACGCTACAGTGACATTCAGTCCGATTATCTGATATTAATTACAGACCGCTTCGACCTCCAGCCTGGCAACACATACAGTGCACAGAGGGAAAAAATAGGCTAGCTCCTGCAGGCTGCCATGAACAAAACACATGACTCAACTTCATATAGAACTTATCAGGTGCGGGTGTTTTCTCTCCAAAACAGTTTTGCAAGCTAGCTAATTTCATCTAAGTAGCAGATTAGCCATCAGCCCTCCAGTATCAGTTCTGCTACATCACCACCGAGCCGGGTTTCTTCTTGTGTACTTACGCCTAACAAGCTCGTCTTCTTTAAATCCCGGGTCACAACTTGTTATTAAAACACAAGGTAGTGCATTTTCTCCCTCATCTTTTCCGCCTGACATGTTTCAATCGTATTGCTCACTAATAAGCTCCTATTATTGTCCACTAGCGTCCTCTCAACCCTGAACTTCCGCGTTGACGCACTATAACGTCATGACGTCATTACGTCCAAACGTGCGTCATATTGTACTAAACAGCAGCCATATGATCATCACCACAGCTTTCAGGTCTCAAGTTGAATATTTCAAAATGTGAAATATTACCCCTACATGACTGCAACGACACCATAATGAATAGCATCCCAGTAAAGCAAACAGTTAAATATTTAGGAATACAAATAACTAAGGACCCCAAGAATAGAGAGGAATTGAATTCCCATCTCAACTCATTATCTCTAGCCGCTTTATCCTGTTCTACAGGGTCGCAGGCAAGCTGGAGCCTATCCCAGCTGACTACGGGCGAAAGGCGGGGTACACCCTGGACAAGTCGCCAGGTCATCACAGGGCTGACACATAGACACAGACAACCATTCACACCTACGGTCAATTTAGAGTCACCAGTTAACCTAACCTGCATGTCTTTGGACTGTGGGGGAAACCGGAGCACCCGGAGGAAACCCACGCGGACAACATGCAAACTCCGCACAGAAAGGCCCTCACCGGCCACGGGGCTCAAACCCGGACCTTCTTGCTGTGAGGCGACAGCGCTAACCACTACACCACCGTGCCGCCCCGTAAGGAATTGAATTTTGCAGGAAAAATAACTAAAGCCAAGAACATCTTTAACTCCTGGTTACAACGAGATCTAAGTATATATGGAAGAACTTTACTGTCTAAAGCAGATGGTCTTTCTCATTTTGTTTATCCCTCTCTTTCCCTATTTCTGAAAGATAAAACAGATCAACAAAATATTTCTGGATTTTATATGGAGAAATAAACCTCATAAATTGAAGAAGGAAGTGCTGACTGACTGTAAAGCTAATGGAGGTCTAGATTTCTTAGACTTCTCTAACACAATTGATTCCTTCAGGATTGGATGGATTTGAAGATGCCTTTTACAACCTAACTCACTGTGGTTTTTTATCCCTAATCACATATTCAATAAATTAGGTGGTCTTTCTTTTATTCTTAAGTGCAACTTCGTCCCATCTAAATTACCTATTAAACTTTCTAATTTCCATAGGCAATGCCTACTTGCCTGGAGAATGTGCTTTGTTCATAACTTCTCCCCCCATAAAGTCGTTATCTGGAACAATTCTGACATTACTGTGAGAAACAAAACTTTATTTTACCCTAAATGGTTTGAACATGGTATATGTGATGCTATTTCTTTGTTTGATAATTCTGGCACTTTGTTGACATATGAGCAATTTTTGTCATGTTACTACTTCCCTATACCCTTTCGTCAATTTAACACAGTAATCAAAGCAATCCCTCAAGGATTAGCTCTTCTTATTAAAAATCACTTGTCTTATCATTTACCTATTAATACTTCTTCTCCTTCTTCAGAAATTGGATTGAACGGCATTAATATATTTGATAAAAAATGTGACAATAAACATGTGCGTCAGTCTCTTCGACTCAGGAACAAAATTTCTCCTAGAGGGAAATTCTTTTGGAACTCTTTAGTTCATAATATCAACTGGAGGAAGGCTTGGCTGCTACCTCACAAATATTGTATCACTAATAAAATAAAAGAAATTCATTTTAAGATTCTTCACAAGATTTACCCTACAAATGTAAATATTTCCAAATACACTGACATAAGTTTGAATTGTTCTTTTTGTGATAAAGAAGGTGAAACACTTGTACATTTATTTTTTGGCTGTAATATGGCAAAACAATTTCTAACAGACCTTAGTTTCTATCTTTTTGCACAGCAGGGTCATTATGTTTTCACTCTTAAAGATATTTTCTTCTATTATGAAAACTCAACTGATTTATTGTTTGAATTTTTAGTTAATTTTTATATTTTACAGGCTAAGTTTTTCATTCATAAACAGAAATGGCAAAAGAATCAGCCTCTATTTAATAATTTTATTCTAGAAATGACCTCTCTTCTCAACTCTCTTAAGTTTGTACATAATAAGAAAAATACAAGGCTTCTGAACGTTCTCTAATATATATTCCTCTTTTTTTCCCTTTTAGTTGATTAATGTAATTTACTTTATGTCTTTATGTATTTGTATTAGTCATTTGCTCTTGTTTTACCTTATTGTCACATGTCAATGTCATTGTTGTTGTTTTATTGCAATAAAAAAAAAGCAAAAAAAAAAAAAAGATCATCACCACAGCTTTGTGTTTACTAATTGTGAAAGAAAACTAGGAAATAAATGTTATTTGTAATTTCATTATTTTACTGACCAAGTGTTATATATATATATATATATCATCTCATCTCATTATCTCTAGCTGCTTTATCCTTCTACAGGGTCGCAGGCAAGCTGGAGCCTATCCCAGCTGACTATGGGCGAAAGGCGGGGTACACCCTGGACAAGTCGCCAGGTCATCACAGGGCTGACACATACAGACAACCATTCACACTCACACCTACGGTCAATTTAGAGTCACCAGTTAACCTAATCTTCATGTCTTTGGACTGTGGGGGAAACCGGAGCACCTGGAGGAAACCCACGCAGACACGGGGAGAACATGCAAACTCCACACAGAAAGGCCCTCGCCGGCCCCGGGGCTCAAACCCAGGACCTTCTTGCTGTGAGGCGACAGCGCTAACCACTACACCACCGTGCCGCCCTAATATAGATATATAATCAGCTGGATAGTACAGTGGTAATGCTCACTGACTATGACGCGGGAGATCGGGGTTTGAATCCCGGTCGGGGCAAAACATCATCCAGTAAGGGTCCTTAGGCAAGACCCCTCATGATATATCAGCCTACCTCAGGAATGAGTGAAGATATAACTGATAGAGTCATACCGGCTCAGACGTCGCCTGGGTCAACAAGGTCTGCGTCAGTTGCTAGGGAACCAGGGCAAACTGATGAGAAATGGGCTACTGGAACAAGACATTGATGGACGAGGACAGAAAATACGGATTTGCTGGAATGCTACTATACAAGCAATCCCAGAGAGATACATGCAGCGAATGTGGGACCATTGGATACTTCGAAACCCACAATAAATAAACAGCTATTAGCCCAGTGTTCCAACATCCGTAATCGAAATCTACTATCACAACTAGAGATTAATGAAATACAACAACGATGCTACAGCAAGGGGGAGCCAGGAAGACAGGTCAGTGGGGAGATGTCATCATCATCCCCACAACCAGAGATTGGGTACCAAGCCCCAACAGCTAACAGCCTCAACATAAGAGCTGCTGACCTGAGAAGGAAGATCATGACCCAACTGGAAACCTGGAACCCCCGATGAATACCGTCAGTCAAGTACCTTCAGAAGATCTACTAGTAGATGTGAATGCTGCTCTGAAGACAATCTCTACAAGAACCATCACTGAGACCAACAAGCTGATACACAGTACAGCAACAGTAATCATGGAGATGCTTGGACACAAGGTGGGCTCGGGACATAACAAACAGTACTCTCAGTGTACTCTCAGTGGCAGGGGAACAACAACCGGTCAGACCCACCAAGAGCTGAGGTGGAAAAATACTGGAAAGACATATGGGAAAGAAAGGCATCACACAACACCGATGCCCAATGGTTAGTGGACCTAAGAGCTGACCACAGCAACCTCCCAGAACAAGAACCAGTAACCATCTCAATGGCAGACATCCAAGAAAGAGTATCAAAGATGAAGAGCTGGACAGCACCAGGCCCCGATATGATCCATACGTACTGGCTGAAGAAGCTAACTGCACTCCATGAATGCCTAGCAGCACAGATGAACCAGCTGCTGAGGAATGGGACCCACCCAGAATGGCTAACCCAAGGCAGGACAGTCCTAATCATGAAGGACCCCCAGAAGGGACCCATCCCATCCAACTACCGGCCAATTACCTGTCTCTGCACAACATGGAAGGCCCTGTCAGGCATCATTGCGGCAAAAATGAGTAAGCATGAGCGAGGCATGAGCGAGGCACAGAAAGGAATTGGCAGTAACACCAGAGGAGCCAAGCACCAGCTACTGGTCGATAGAACAGTCGCCCGAGACTGTAAGAAGAGACAGACCAACCTGTGCACTGCCTGGATTAACTACAAGAAAGCCTACGACTCAATGCCACACACATGGATACTGGAATGTCTGGAACTGTATAAGATCAACAGGAACCTAAGGACCTTCATCCAGAACTCAATGGAAATGTGGAAGACAACCCTAGAGGCCAACTCAAAACCCATTGCCCAAGTCAACATCAAGTGCGGCATATACCAAGGAGATGCGCTATCACCACTGCTGTTCTGCATAGGCCTGAACCCCCTCAGTCAGATCATCACGAAGAGCGGCTACGGGTACCGATTCCGTAGTGGGGCAACAATCAGCCACCTGCTCTACATGGATGACATCAAGCTGTATGCCAGGAACGAGCAAGAAATAGACTCGCTGATCCACACCACCCGGACCTACAGCGATGACATAGGGATGTCATTCGGATTGGACAAGTGTGGCTGGATGGTCTCAAAGAGAGGCAAGATGGTCCGGACTGAGGGGATTGACCTACCAGAGGGCAACATAGGTGATATCCAAGACAGCTACAAGTACCTTGGCATCCCACAGGCTAATGGAAACCATGAAAAGGCTACAAGGAAGTCAACCACAGCCAAATACCTCCAGAGAGTAAGGCAGGTCCTGAAAAGTCAGCTGAATGGTAGGAACAAGGTCCGAGCCATCAACATGTCATCAGATACCCCGCTGGTATCATAAACTGGCCAAAGGAGGAGATAGAAGCCACAGATATCAAGACTAGAAAGCTCCTCACCATGCATGGAGGGTTCCACCCCAAGTCCAGCACCCTGAGACTATACACTAAGCGGAAAGAGGGAGGCCGAGGGCTAGTGAGCATCAAGACCATGGTCCAGGATGAAACATCGAAAATCCGAGAATACATCAGAAAGATGGCCCCAAAGGATGAACTGCTAAGTGAATGTCTCAGGCAGCAGAACCCTGATGAGAGTGCAGAGGAGGAGGAACAGACAACCTGGAGGGACAAACCCCTACATGGCATGTACCACCGTCAGATAGAGGAAGTGGCTGATATCAAGAAATCCTACCAGTGGCTGGATAATGCAGGACTGACAGACAGCACAGAGGCACTAATCATGGCAGCACAAGAACAGGCCATAAGCACAAGAGCCATAGAGGCCAGGATCTACCAGAGTAGATCAGACCCAAGATGCAGACTGTGCAAAGAAGCCCCTGAAACAGTCCAGCGCATAGTAGCAGGGTGTAAGATGCTAGCTGGATCAGCGTACATGGAGAGGCACAACCAAGTGGCTGGGATAGTATATAGGAACATCTGCAACCAGTATGGAATAGAAGTACCCAAGTCCCAATGGGCCATACCACAGAAGGTGGCTGAGAACAACAGGGCCAAGGTTCTGTGGGACTTCAGCTTCCAGACTGACAAACAGATCCTGGCTAACCAACCGGACATAGTGGTGGTGGACAAAGAGCAGAAGAGGGTGGTGGTGATAGATGTGGTGATCCCAGCTGACGCCAACATCAGGAAGAAGGAACATGAGAAACTTGAGAAGTATCAAGGGTTGAAAGAGCAGCTGGAACGGATGTGGAAGGTCAAGGGCTGCGTGGTCCCCGTGGTAGTGGGGGCACTTGGGGCAGTAACCCCCAAACTGGGAGAGTGGCTCCAGCAAATCCCAGGAACAACATCTGAAGACTCAGTCCAGAAGAGCGCAGTCCTAGGAACATCGAAGATACTGCACAGAACCCTCAAACTCCCAGGCCTCTGGTAGAGGACCCGAGCTTGAAGATGACATGGATACCCCCCCCCCCCCCCCCCCCCCCCCCCCGCCGGGGGTGAGAAGGAGATTTTTATATATATATATACATACACGGGGGCGGCACGGTGGTGTAGTGGTTAGCGCTGTCGCCTCACAATAAGAAGGTTCTGGGTTCGAGCCCCATGGCCGGCGAGGGCCTTTCTGTGTGGAGTTTACATGTTCTCCCCGTGTCCGCGTGGGTTTCCTCCGGGTGCTCCGGTTTCCCCCACAGTCCAAAGGTTAGGTTAACTGGTGACTCTAAATTGACTGTAGATGTGAGTGTGAATGGTTGTCTGTGTCTATGTGTCAGCCCTGTGATGACCTGGCCACTTGTCCAGGGTGTACCCCGCCTTTCGCCCGTGGTCAGCTGGGATAGGCTCCAGCTTGCCTGTGACCCTGTAGAAGGATAAAGTGGCTAGAGATAATGAGATGAGATGAGACATTGCTAATGTGGTAAATGACTATTCTAGCTGCAAATGTCTGGTTTTTGGTGCAATATCTCCATAGGTGTATAGAGGCCCATTTCCAGCAACTATCACTCCAGTGTTCTAATGGTACAATGTGTTTGCTCATTGCCTCAGAAGGCTAATGGATGATTAGAAAACCCTTGTACAATCATGTTAGCACAGCTGAAAACAGTTGAGCTCTTTAGAGAAGCTATAAAACTGACCTTCCTTTGAGCAGATTGAGTTTCTGGAGCATCACATTTGTGGGGTCGATTAAATGCTCAAAATGGCCAGAAAAAATGTCTTGACTATATTTTCTATTCATTTTACAACTTATGGTGGTAAATAAAAGTGTGACTTTTCATGGAAAACACAAAATTGTCTGGGTGACCCCAAACTTTTGAACGGTAGTTTATATATATATATATATATATATATATATATATATATATATATATATATATATGGGTCTGTCTCAGAAAACTGGTCTCTCATTTGGGACATTATGGTCAAAAAATACATTTTCTAATTTTACTTTTTTTTCTCATCTCATTATCTCTAGCCACTTTATCCTGTTCTACAGGGTCGCAGGCAAGCTGGAGCCTATCCCAGCTGACTACGGGCGAAAGGCGGGGTACACCCTGGACAAGTCGCCAGGTCATCACAGGGCTGACACATAGACACAGACAACCATTCACACTCACATTTACACCTACGGTCAATTTAGAGTCGCCAGTTAACCTAACCTTCATGTCTTTGGACTGTGGGGGAAACCGGCGTGCCAGGAGGAAACCCACGCAGACAACATGTGTTCTCCACACAGAAAGGCCCTCGTTGGCCACAGGGCTCGAACCCAGACCTTCTTACTGTGAGGCAACAGCTCTAACCACTACACCACCGTGCCGCTGAAAAGTAACATTTTAA
Organism: Neoarius graeffei; assembly: GCF_027579695.1. Taxonomy (NCBI): domain Eukaryota; kingdom Metazoa; phylum Chordata; class Actinopteri; order Siluriformes; family Ariidae; genus Neoarius; species Neoarius graeffei. Next base: position 55,360,933 of record NC_083574.1, read on the forward strand.
ACAATATCTCAATGAATACAAACAATTTCCAAAATGTTGACAAGACAAAGTTTAATATAACATCTTTTTAACTTATAACATGAAAGTAAGGTTAATAATATAAACTTAGATGACACATTTTTTCAGTTTTACTCAAATTAGGGTGGTGCAAAAATGAGTACACCCCACAACAAAAACTACTACATCTAGTACTTTGGATGGCCTCCATGATTTTTAATGACAGCACCAAGTCTTCTAGGCATGGAATGAACAAGTTGGTGACATTTTGCAGCATCAATCTTTTTCCATTCTTCAATAATGACCTCTTTTAGTGACTGGATGCTGGATGGAGAGTAATGCTCAACTTGTCTCTTCAGAATTCCCCATAGGTGTTCGACTGGGCTCAGATCAGGAGACATACTTGGCCACTGAATCACTTTCACCCTGTTCTTCTTCAGAAATCCAACAGTGGCCTTAGATGTGTGTTTAGTCATGTTGGAAAAGTGCACGACGACCAAGGGCATGGAGTGATGGTAGCATCTTCTTTTTCAGTATAGAGCAATACATCTGAATTCATGATGCCATCAATGAAATGCAGCTCCCCAGCACCAGCAGCACTCATGCAGCCCCACATAAGGACACTGCCACCACCATGTTTCACTGTAGGCACCATGCATTTTTCTTTGTATTCCTCACCTTTGCGACGCCATACAGTTTTGAAGCCATCAGTTCCAAAAACATTTATCTTTGTCTCATCACTCCAGAGTATAGAGTCCCAGCAGTCTTCATCTTTGTCAGCATGGGCCCTGGCAAACTCTAGGCAGGCTTTTTTGTGCCTTGGCTTTAGGAGAGGCTTCTTTCATGGACGGCATCCATGCATGCCATTCCTCTGCAGCGTACGCCATACTGTGTCACGGGAAATAGTCACCCCAGTTTGGCTTTCTACTTCTTTAGATAACTGCAGTGAACTTGCATGCCGATTTTCTTCAACCCTTCTCATCAGAAGATGCTCCTGTCGAGGTGTTAACTTCCGTGGACGACCTGGATGTCTCTGTGAGACGGTTGCAGTTCCATCTTTCTTAAATTTTTGTACCACTTTTGCTACAGTATTCTGACTGATAAGTAAAGCTTTGCTGATCTTCTTGTAGCCTTCACCTTTGTGGTGTAAAGAAATTATTTTCTTTAGGGAATTCTGAAGAGACAAGTTGAGCATCACTGTCCATCCAGCGTCCAGTCACTAAAAGAGGTCATTGTTGAAGAATGGAAAAAGATTGATGTTGCAAAATGTCGCCAACTTGTTCATTCCACGCCTAGAAGACTTGGTGCAGTCATTAAAAATCATGGAGGCCATCCAAAGTACTAGATGTAGTAGTTTTTGTTGTGGGGTGTACTAATTTTTGCACCACCCTAATTTGAGTAAAACTGGAAAATGTGTAATCTAATTTATATTATTAACCTTACTTTTTCCTGTTATAAGTTAAACAGATGTTATATTAAACTTTGTCTTTTCAACATTTTGGAAATTGTTTGTGTTCATTGAGATATTGTTTAAAATGTTACTTTTCAGAGGGGGTGTACTCATTCATGCTGAGCACTGTACATATAAAATAACTACATCATGAAGAATTAAAGCCCCTCCTTCACAGATGAGTGAAAATATTTAATAAATTTCCTCTTTTTGGTTGCTTGGGTTAAAAATGCCAAGTTATGATGACTGAATTGATTATTCACTTAAATATGATACATTTTGGGTATTTGATATGGCGAAATAGGACAATAGGACACAATGGAAAAATCAAGAACACACCGGAAAGATAAGAATAACGGCTGAAGGTCGCACGGGTCTCTGCTGCGGCGTGCGAGCAATGGGACATCACTACCATACCAGACGGAGCGCGAGGCAGGGTGGGGCAAAATGACTGACCATGGATTCTATCAAAAGTTTGATCTAAATTGACCATGGTTGCAAAATATTGGCCAAAAGTACGCAAAACAAAATAAAACTGTCAAAACTCACCTTTTCAGTGATAACGTCTGAACAGATCACCCGCGTAACAGAAAGACCGCAAATGGAAGCACGATCAACTTCTAACTGTTGGAGTGGAAAATTCCATTCTACACATGCAAATTGTTAATATGTGTCCTTCCCCGCACACAAATAACACGCTACGGTAAAAAATAGACCACAACTCATTTTATAGCTCAGAAATTCATACAAGACCAGCTACCATCGTAACATATTCTGTAAGAAACATATTCTCTACCTAACTTTCAGCTTTCGTTTTAAAAAACAAAATCGCAGATTTATAACTAAATTTTTATATGGGGTAGTGATTTTAAGTTACTACTATTGGTGAGGTAGTGACCTTGACCCTGAGGCTTTCCGTTTAGATCAAAAACACACGATCATATCGGTTTTGGGTATGCGGACAATAGAGTTACGACGGTGATCAAATATTTTGCATGATGTTTTATTACGGTTATGATTATTCTTTGAGTGCACCAATCCTTAGGTGTATAAAGTTACAACTTAAAATACAATTAGTGATAACTGTAGACTTTTCAGTGGACTACAACCTTTTTAAGGGAATGCGATGTAGTCAACCATTTATCATGTCCCAGATCAAGCCGCCATTTTTCCACAAATTTGCAGAATTTTTGCCAAATTCTGAATAGAGTATTCACATCAAAGATTTAGTTTTATCTGTATTATTTCTTTCATCATTTTATTTCAAATTAAAACCAACAGCACCATTCAAAACCATATAGTTTATTGACTGTGAGTATATTTAGTGGGGTACCCCACAGTACCCAGTTTCTGAGGCAGACCCATATACAACTGTTTAATAAGATCCTAGAGAATGAGAGAATGCCAAATGAATGGAGAAAGAGTGTGCTAGTCCCAATATACAAGAATAAGGGAGATGTACAGAGCTGCAGTAATTACAGAGGGATAAAATTGATGAGCCACACCATGAAGCTATGGGAAAGGGTATTGGAGGCGAGACTGAGAAGAGATGTAGCAATCTGTGAACAGCAGTACGGGTTTATGCCAAGGAAGAGCACGTCGGATGCGATTTTTGCTTTAAGAATGTTAATGGAGAAGTACAGAAAAGGCCAGAGAAAGCTACATTGTGTGTTTGTAGACCTGGAGAAGGCATACGATAGAGTGCCGAGAGATGAGTTATGGTATTGTATGAGAAATAGTGGAGTGAATGAGAAGTATATCAGAGTGGTGCAAGACCTGTATGAGAACAGTGAAAGAGCAGTGAGGTGTGCAGTTGGAACGACTGAATGGTTCAAGGTGAAGGTGGGACTTCATCAAGGATCTGCTTTGAGTCCTTTCTTGTTTGCCATAGTGATGGATAGCTTGACGGACAAAGTGAGGCAAGAGTCACCATGGAACATGATGTTTACAGATGATATTGTGATATGTGGTGAAAGTAGAAAGGAGGTTGAGTTGGGTTTGGAGAGATGGAGGTATGCATTGGAACGAAGAGGAATGAAGGTGAGCAGTAGCAAAACAGAATACATGTGCATCAATGAGAATGGGGATGAGAGTGCATAGTGAAGATGCAAGGAGTAGACGTAAAGAAAGTTGGTGAATTCAAGTACCCCAGTGGTCGAGTTGTAAAATCAAACCAGGGGGGGATGGTGAAATTTTTAGTCGCGTGTCGACCCATCGGTCAGTCCGTCGGTGGGAAACTGGTTTGCTTTTAGGAGGGTTTGCACACAATGTAGGTCTGTGGACCTTGTTCATTTACCAGACATACAGTATTTTGTGCTGACAAAGTGTGTAGTACACACTGTGTACCCTTTTTATTGTTGTAAAAACATAATACACTGGTATTTTACTGTAAAACATGCACAGTGTGGATGTCATGTGTCATATTTAGTCAGTCTCCTGGCTGACATACCTACCACATTCTCCATATTAGGGTGAAATGCAGAATGACAAATTTGAAGTGTAACTTCATAGTCATGGTAGGCTCCTTTTAAATCGTTTGGTAAATAACTTATTAAAACCTCAGCAGGCAATGTAAATGAACAACTGAATCTTTTCATATCAAGTCAATAGAATTTTTTATTCAAAACTGAACATTGGGAACATTGAGTTAAATACAGAGGTAGGTAGGTAACCAATAAGCTAAAACAAGCAACAGTAAATTGTAAATCAGACTAAACTTCCTAAAAGATGTTTGAGGCATTATGCATTTTTTTGTTTTTTTCCTTTTTGTTATTATTGTGTTTATTCTTATAACGTTGTAACGTTGATTCCCCCTGTTATCTAGGTCACATGACACCTTAACGTTGACGGTTACCAAGGAGCTGCCTTGGATACTTTGATACTTTGCTTCGATACATACCAGCACTTTGATACATACTGGATACAAGCTAGCAAAATGAGTTAAAAGCAGGGATCTTTGGAAAGTTTCTTTGGAAAGGGGAAAAGGCCCATTGAGGAAACAGAAGAAGAGCCTATGACGAAGAAAAAGAAAGCTGCATTTTAGCAGACACTTTGTCGAGTCCTACACCAATCCTGCTCTGCCTTACATGTTGTGACCGGCTCTCTAATGAGGCAATGAAGCCTTCAAAACTGCTAGTGTCATTTATTTTAGCCTTCCTGTCTTGAATAACACTTTTTGTTGCCTGAAGAATAACAAACGAACGTCCAGGCTGATTAAATTAATGGCCTTATACAAGAAATCAAAGCTAACATGAACCTGAGTAAGCTATCGATAGCTGTCTAGACTCCAAACTAACATTCATTATGATAGCTGTGTTGTTATCCGCCGCCCACAAATTAGGCTACATATCAGTAACTTTACAGCATGATAGTGGGCTCACAGAAAGTGTGACTGATATTTGTAACTCTTGACTTACCTCCTGAAATGTTTTTTCTTGCGATCTTAAATCCAAACTTTCTTAGGTCTTGCTGTCCACTCCGCTTGGCCATGATGCTGCAATCCGCTGCTGTCACTGACGCCGAATGAAATAAAAAAATAACGGAACCCCAACTGAATGTCACCTCCTCAAATGCTTCGCTTGCGCGTGCCCTCTCTCGCAGTAGCTTATTGTATGCTCAGTTTCAGCAAAGCTACGTGGAATGGCATTTCTAATTCCAATGTTAAATAGAAGTAATGTCCACATTTATTGATAAAATTGCTCAAGGGAAGGGAGGGGGGATGCCCGTTTTAGAGGGGGGATGATTTTGACCATTTTTTATTCCAGGGGGGATGGCATCCCCCCCATCCCCCCTCAACTCGAGTACAGAAGTACCCGGAGTCAACTGTGCAGGAAAATGGGGGCTGCGATAGTGAGGTGAGAAAGAGAGTGCAGGCAGGGTGGAGCAGTTGGAGAAGGATTTCGGGAGTCATTTGTGATAGGAAAGTCCCAGCAAAAGTGAAAGGTAAGATGTATAAGACAGTAGTGAGACCAGCTGTGATGTATGGATTGGAGACCGTACCCTTAATGAAGAAACAGGAGGCAAAGTTGGAGGTGGCGGAGTTGAGGATGTTAAGGTTTGTGATGGGAGGTTGGACAGGATAAGGAACGAGCACATCAGAGGGACGGCACATGTGGAGAGCTTGGGAATTAAGCTAAGAGAGATGAGACTGAGATGGTATGGGCACATCCTGAGAAGAGATGAGCAGAGCATGTTGGAAGGAGAATGTTGAGGATGGAGCTGCCAGGCACATGAAAATGAGGAAGGCCAAAGAGGAGATACATGGATGTGGTGAGAGAGGACATGAAAGTGGCAGGTGTGGTAGAGAAGGATGCGGAAGACAGGGAGCAATGGAGATGAAAGATCCACTGTGGCGACCCCTAATCGGGAGCAGCCAAAAGAAGATATACAATTGCAATCAGAAATATTCAACCCCCCAAAGACTTTTCTCTTACATATAAATACAAACATAACATAGAAAAGTAGTTTTACTTTCCTAAACATAACCAAGTTGTGTTACCTGTCTAACCTTAACCAAGTTGTTCTACATGTCTGACCTTAACCAAGTTGTTTTACTTGTTTAACCTTAACCAAAGTCCTACTCAGGTGCTGTGTGAACTCGTTTTCACACTGTCTATTGATAAGGGAGCTGTCATAGTACTGGTGGACCACTCTTGGTAGTACTGGTTTCATTGCCTGCAAGTCATTGAATCTCCTGAGAGTAACTGGCAATTGGGCAGGAAAGAGTGGGACCCAGTGGAGCAGTTCTTCGGGGATGCTGAGTTGCTATCCTCCCAGTCAGACTCAAAATCCAACTTGTGCCGGATTCGACCATCTGCCAAGTACTGGAGAGCCCGAAGGTCATGGACTGTGGGGTCGCCAACTTTTCTGCCTGGTCAAATGTTGGTGACATCCTTGTATGGGGATGGATGCAAACGTGCAGTCTCAAAGATGACAATGTAATCACATGGAGTGTGAATATCTTTGATGGTAAGCTGTTCAATGAGGCTATGCATGAGTCACACTCCATTTGTGCATCAAAAATGCCTAAGTCAAAGAGATGACTAAGGCAGATAGTGATTTTGGACTCTAAAATGTGTTCTGACAGGCTGAGGACATAAGGCAGGGTGATGCAGCAGTGCTAGGAGAGTAAAGTTAGGCAGATATCACAAATGACTTAGGCAATTATGCTATTAGGCTAACGACATTTTACAAGGTTACAAAGAATATGAATTATCCTAGCAAACAAACAAACAAACAAACAAACAAACGGCTAATCTGCTAAAAACAGACCAGCTACTTGCATTTCCCTTAGCAAAAAGTTTATTACTATGAGTACTTATTTTTTACTAAAACTGAGGAAGTATACTTGAAGTTGACTTTTTATAAACTATATTTTATATACTTAAGAATAGTATAGTGAAGTATACTTGGCTTATACTGAAAAGTATAAACAAAAGTCTAAGACTAAGTACATTAATACTAAGACTTACACTTACAGTGGTGCTTGAAAGTTTGTGAACCCTTTAGAATTTTCTATATTTCTGCATAAATGTGACCCAAAACATCATCAGATTTTCACACAAGTCCTAAAAGTAGATAAAGAGAACCCAGTTAAACAAATGAGACAAAAATATTATACTTGGTCATTTATTTACTGAGGAAAATGATCCAATATTACATATCTGTGAGTGGCAAAAGTATGTGAACCTTTGCTTTCAGTATCAGGTGTGACCCCTTTGTGCAGCAATAACTGCAACTAAACATTTCCAGTAACTGTTGATCAGTCCTGCACACCAGCTTGGAGGAATTTTAGCCCATTCCTCCATACAGAACAGCTTCAACTCTGGGATGTTGGTGGGTTTCCTCACATGAACTGCTTGCTTCAGGTCCTTCCACAAAATTTCGGTTGGATTAAGGTCAGGACTTTGACTTGGCCATTCCAAAACATTAACTTTATTCTTCTTTAACCATTCTTTGGTAGAACGACTTGTGTGCTTAGGGTCGTTGTCTTGCTGCATGACCCACCTTCTCTTGGGATTCAGTCCATGGACAGATGTCCTGACATTTTCCTTTAGAATTTGCTGGTATAATTCAGAATTCATTGTTCCATCAATGATGGCAAGCCATCCTGACCCAGATGCAGCAAAACAGGCCCAAACCATGATACTACCACCACCATGTTTCACAGATGGGATAAGGTTCTTATGCTGGAATGCAGTGGGTTTTTTTCTCCAAACATAACGCTTCTCATTTAAACCAAAAAGTTCTATTTTGGTCTCATCCATCCACAAAACATTTTTCCAATAGCCTTCTGGCTTGTCCATGTGATCTTTAGCAAACTGCAGATGAGCAGCAATGTTCTTTTTGGAGAGCAGTGGCTTTCTCCTTGCAACCCTGCCATGCACACCATTGTTGTTCAGTGTTCTCCTGATGATGGACTCATGAACATTGGCTAATGTTAATGTGAGAGAGGCCTTCAGTTGCTTAGAAGTTACGCTGGGGTCCTTTGTGACCTCGCCGACTATTACATGCCTTGCTCTTGGAGTGATCTTTGTTGGTCGGCCACTCCTGGAGAGGGTGACAATGGTCTTGAATTTCCTCCATTTGTACACAATCTGTCTGACTGTGGATTGGTGGAGTCCAAACTCTTTAGAGATGGTTTTGTAACCTTTTGCAGCCTAATGAGCATCAACAACGCTTTTTCTGAGGTCCTCAGAAATCTCCTTTGTTCGTGCCATGATACACTTCCACAAACATGTGTTGTGAAGATCAGACTTTGATAGATCCCTGTTCTTTAAATAAAACAGGGTGCCCACTCACACCTGATTGTCATCCCATTGATTGAAAACATCTGACTCTAATTTCGCCTTCAAATTCACTGCTAATCCTTGAGGTTCACATACTTTTGCAACTCACAGATATGTAATATTGGATCATTTTCCTCAATAAATAAATGACCAAGTGTAATATTTTTGTCTCATTTGTTTAACTGGGTTCTCTTTATCTACTTTTAGGACTTGTGTGAAAATCTGATGATGTTTTAGGTCATATTTATGCAGAAATATAGAAAATTCTAAAGGGTTCACAAACTTTTAAGCACCACTGTATACTTTAATACTAAAACTTATACTTTAGTATACTTTTTACGTTTTTCTGCCACAAAGTACTAATACTTAGTATATCTTGCTCCAAGTGCATAATAAGGTCAAGTCATTGACTCATGCTTAACATTTAATTTATATATTAATATAATATAATGCTGGAGTTTAAAACTTTACAGTATATAGTATGTGTGCTCAATTGCATTATCTTTATGTACCTTAAAATCATACACAAAAACAGAAAAACTTTTGACTTGACTTTATTGATCAACTTCTCCAGTAAGGAAGGACTTGATTTCATAGGTCTTTGTTTTTTAAATGTTTGAAAATATATCAAACTTGTTTTCAACATTGTCTTGTGATTTTGTAAATGCATCACACTCTTGTGTACATACAGTATGAGTAAACTTTAAGAATACTTTAAGGAGTATATTTCCAGTATATAAATAGTAAGCTACAAGTAATAAGCCAAGCAAACTTTTTTTTTTAGATTTTTTCCATCTTTATTGGATAGGACAGTGTAGAGACAGGAAATGAGCGGGAGAGAGACGGGGAGGGATCGGGAAATGACCTCAGGTCAGAATCGAACCCGGGTCCCCGGATTTATGGTACGGCGCCTTATCTACCTGAGCCACGACGCCCCCATGCCAAGCAAACTTAAAGTATAGCATTGTTCTGCCAAGTCTCACGCATTGAGCGTGACAGTCACGCTTTTCGGTCTTTTGTCACGCACTCCCGCCACACACTGTATTTCTCACGCTGAAAAATAATTATCATAAAATAAATTTCTCTGGCGCGCCGCTATCGCTATGGAAACGGCAGGAAACAAGCGCGTCTCCCATGAGTCGAGCCTGCCACTTACCAGCCAATCAAAAAAAGGAAAAGGGCGGGGCTACACAATAGCCAATCAGAAGCACTATTGTATCTGGGTCGATAACGCAACAACCAATGAAAAAAGCATTGTTATCCCGGGAATTGTTCACGTGATTCTGCTCCAACCATCTTCTGAAAGTTTTGTTCAGTGGACAGCATGAGGATGAGCTCCGAGCAGCACAGAGACCAGAGGAAGGCATATCCTGTTTTAATGTTACAACAAATTCACAACTTGTTTGACACAAGAAATGAGAACTTGCCTGCTGTGAGAGAATGTCTCATTATCCCATCTCATTATCTCTAGCCGCTTTATCCTTCTACAGGGTCGCAGGCAAGCTGGAGCCTATCCCAGCTGACTACGGGCGAAAGGCAGGGTACACCCTGGACAAGTCGCCAGGTCATCACAGGGCTGACACATAGACACAGACAACCATTCACACTCACATTCACACCTACGGTCAATTTAGAGTCACCAGTTAACCTTACCTGCATGTCTTTGGACTGTGGGGGAAACCGGAGCACCCGGAGGAAACCCACGCGGACACAGGGAGAACATGCAAACTCCACACAGAAAGGCCCTCGCCGGCCCCGGGGCTCGAACCCAGGACCTTCTTGCTGTGAGGCGACAGCGCTAACCACTACACCACCGTGCCGCCCGTGAGAGAATGTTGCCCAGATAATTAGCATGGGCATGGGAAGGTTTTACAGGAGCTGAGCTGTATTGCACCTGTTTAAATGATCCCCTGGCGAGCAGCTCCACTTGTTCACAGGCAATAACAGACGCTGGTCAGTAATAATAACAGCGACACTAACATGTGTTTAAAGCAGCATGTGAATATCAGCAAGAGTGAAGATTTTTTTTTTAATTTGTCAGGAGTTATGAAAGACCCGTTTGTGAAAGATTAAGTTTTTATTGTTCATAATATAGAGACTGCGTGACTCCAGGGGAAGATATAGGGAAGAGGAAAGTCCAACTATTACAGATTACAGGACCCAGCATCCTTTGACGTTGAGGAGTTTTGGGGAAGAATGTCCTCAAAAAAGAACAAAGTAAGAATTTTTTTGCACACAACATGACTTGCTCATTATTAAGATAAAAGGAAAACATTTAAGTAATAGAGGCCCTTGGTTTCTTTTTCAAAGGCGACTGGCTTGAACCAATTTGGGAGGTTATCAAAGATAACAACCTTGGTTTTGGTGCTTCCTCATTCAAATGCTGATGCCGAGAGGGTATTTTCAATGGTCAGTCTGAACAAAACCTCAACCCGAAACAGCTTGTCTCTGGACGGGACATTGGCCTCTATCATGACCCTGAAAATGGCTGGACTTGAGCCGAACGGTTTTAAGTGGGAGCCAACAACACAAATGATGAAGGACTCCAAAAAGGCAACAAACACTTACAATAAACAACACCAGTCATAATCTCTCTCTCTCACACATACACTTATTCAATACATGGAAATTGAATAAAGACTTTGTATTTGGTTGAATTTTCAGTGCCGTGTGTTATCCTTTCTTCTGCAAGTCTGAGCAGTTATTAATAACAGCAACACTAATAATAATATTATTAATGAAAGACCCCCATTCCTGCGACCTGTCCAACTGGCCCCCCCAATGGGGGGGGGGGGGGGGGGGGTCACTCTTGCCTGCATTCAAAACTTGAGAGCCCTGATAACAAGTAAACTAGTGAAATAACCAACGTTTATAAGAGTATACTTAAAGTATACAATAATAAACTAAAAATAGGGCCTTGAAGTATATAACTAGTACAATGGCAGTATATCGATAAGTGTACTTTAAGTATACTAGAGGGATATACCAAGTACATTGGTAGTATATAGATGAGTGTACTTGTTGTATACTTTAAAGTGTACTTTTACAAACTTAAAATGAACTTTAAAGTATACTTTTACAAACTTAAAATGAACTTTAAAGTATACTTTTATAAACTTGAAACGTTCCAATTTAGTCTGAAAAAGTATTAAATTTGTATACTTTCTAGTACACTAAAAGTGGTCTGTAGTATACTTATACTGAAGCATACTTAATAAAATGAACTTTAAGTACACTACCGTTCAAAAGTTTGGGGTCACCCAGACAATTTTGTGTTTTCCATTAAAAGTCACACTTTTATTTCCCACCATAAGTTGTGAAATGAATAGAAAATATAGTCAAGACATTTTTCTGGCCATTTTGAGCATTTAATCGACCCCACAAATGTGATGCTCCAGAAAGTCAATCTGCTCAAAGGAAGGTCAGTTTTATAGCTTCTCTAAAGAGCTCAACTGTTTTCAGCTGTGCTAACATGATTGTACAAGGGTTTTCTAATCATCCATTAGCCTTCTGAGGCAATGAGCAAACACATTGTACCATTAGAACACTGGAGTGAGAGTTGCTGGAAATGGGCCTCTATACACCTATGGAGATATTGCACCAAAAACCACACATTTGCAGCTAGAATAGTCATTTACCACATTAGCAATGTATAGAGTGGATTTCTGATTAGTTTAAAGTGATCTTCATTGAAAAGAACAGTGCTTTTCTTTCAAAAATAAGGACATTTCAAAGTGACCCCAAACTTTTGAACGGTAGTGTACACTACTTTTTGCTAAGGGTTGGTTTCCATAGGAGCCATGGTCACGTGACTGTTGCTCGGGACAACATTGACAAATTGAGCGCGTGTCAGAATGTGAGTTAGCAAAACAAAGTTTAGTAAATAATTAGCAAAGGTTTAGAGTGGCAAACTAGCGTGGGGTTTTGTTTGTTTGTTTTTTGGTAAAGACGTTTATTTGTTTATACAGAATGGCTGACGTCTTTCTAAACGGAGATGAGCCTGGGCGGATTCTAGTGCAGGTAACTCGGAAAGTTGAGAGAGGTTTCAGAGCGAGCCGCCTGCTGGAGCCGAGGGGTTTAATATCAGCTGAGCCTCATGGCGCAGTGTGAGAGATGCGCTACTGACTGGATTAAAAGAAGCTGACATTTTCAGTTTATTCTTGTGTCTCACTCTGTCAGGTGCAGAATGATTTAACTCAGCTGAAGAGGACACTGGGCCGAATGGACCGGACCGGGACTTTGGATGTTCAGGCTCTCGATGCGGCGATACGCAGAACAGAGGACGGTATCAAGGTTCCTGACCCTGAAGCTCAGAGCCAAACTTCACAAAGCAGGAAATCACAATATCACTACAGTGGTGCATGAAAGTTTTCTATATTTCTGCATAAATATGACCTAAAACATCATCAGATTTTCACACAAGTCCTAAAAGTAGATAAAGTTAAACAAATGAGACAAAAATATTATACTTGGTCATTTATTTATTGAGGAAAATGATCCAATATTACATATCTGTGAGTGGCAAAAGTATGTGAACCTTTGCTTTCAGTATCTGGTGTGAACCCCTTGTGCAGCAATAACTGCAACTAAACGTTTGCGGTATCAGTCCTGCACACCGGCTTGGAGGAATTTTAGCCCGTTCCTCCATACAGAACAGCTTCAACTCTGGGATGTTGGTGGGTTTCCTCACATGAACTGCTCGCTTCAGGTCCTTCCACAACATTTCGATTGGATTAAGGTCAGGACTTTGACTTGGCCATTCCAAAGCATTAACTTTATTCTTCTTTAACCATTCTTTGGTAGAACGACTTGTGTGCTTAGGGTCGTTGTCTTGCTGCATGACCCACCTTCTCTTGAGATTCAGTTCATGGACAGATGTCCTGACATTTTCCTTTAGAATTTGCTGGTATAATTCAGAATTCATTGTTCCATCAATGATGGCAAGCCGTCCTGGCCCAGATGCAGCAAAACAGGCCCAAACCATGATACTACCGTCACCATGTTTCACAGATAGGATAAGGTTCTTATGCTGGAATGCGATGTTTTCCTTTCTCCAAACATAACGCTTCTCATTCAGGGGCTTCAAAGTTTGGGAGAATAACAGGATACAAATAATTTACAGCAGGGTGCAAAATGGTAAAATGTCTGCCAGCGGCAGACATAATGCACGCAAAGCGTGCAGGGATATAGATAGATAGATAGATAGATAGATATGCAAGTACGAATTTTTCATGGGGCGGGATGGTTTGGAACAGGCCATCATCTAAAATTGGGATAACATTTACCCGGGACAGGTATTTCAGGTGGGTCGTCTAGCTTAAGCTTGATTAGCGTTGTTACGCATGCCAGTGTTTCCCACAGAAATTTTGGAGACTATGGGGGCAAGCCATGGGGGAGGCACGGGGGTTGTTTAAAATTGAGTAATATATGTTAAATATTAAGTTATTACTGAAAAACTATTGATTAAAAAAACAGACACTGAGAAATGGTCCTATAAACAACTTTACCAATATAAAAGATTACCAGGACTACAAAAATGCAGAAAAATAGGTTGTACTTATCCAAATGCACCTGTTGGTTCAAAAGTTAAAGTGCAGAGAACCTCACAGCACAACATGAAGTTACCTTAAAATATAATATAAATGCCTCAGCTTTCATGTAAGAAAAAAAAAACTATTAATACTAGTACTGCGTGCAGGCAGTCTCTCCTGAAGACTAAATTAAACAATAATTATAAACTAATAAAATAAATGGCTCAGGCTTCATAGAAGAAAAAAAAACAATTTGAACAGAATCTCACAGTATGATGCTGAAGCTGCCTAAACAATGGAAAATAAAATACCATTTTGGCAAAAATGTTGGCATCCATTAATTTCTTGTATTAAGTAAAAAAATATGTTGCCAGATACTGCTGACATTTTACAGCCCAAAATATGTTCAAAACCTGCCGAAATGCACTTAAAACCGCCCAAATTGGGCAGGAAACCGTTCAATCTGGCAACACAGGCGGCAGTAATGGCTGCACTCGTGTCGAGGATGTAAACACAGTTGACGCGGCAACGGACATACATGACATAGTGGATGTAACTTACGTTCACAACTTTTTTTTGCTGTCAGAAATATTTAATATTAAATTTCGTGACTCGACTGACAATAGCCGGCGGCATAACAAGCCATAGCCGGCGATTTGCCGCCGGTGACCGGCTACTTTTGAGACCGCTGTCATTGAAACCAAAAAGTTCTATTTTGGTCTCATCCGTCCACAAAACATTTTTCCAATAGCCTTCTGGCTTGTCCACGTGATCTTTAGCAAACTGCAGACGAGCAGCAGTGTTCTTTTTGGAGAGCAGTGGCTTTCTCCTTGCAACCCTGTCATGCACACCATTGTTGTTCAGTGTTCTCCTGATGGTGGACTCATGAACATTAACATTAGCCAATGTGAGAGAGGCCTTCAGTTGCTTAGAAGTTACCCTGGGGTCCTTTGTGACCTCACCGACTATCACACGCCTTGCTCTTGGAGTGATCTTTGTTGGTCGACCACTCCTGGGGAGGGGAACAATGGTCTTGAATTTCCTCCATTTGTACACAATCTGTCTGACTGTGATTTGGTGGAGTCCAAACTCTTTAGAGATGGTTTTGTAACCTTTTCCAGCCTGATGATCATCAACAACGCTTTTTCTGAGGTCCTCAGAAATCTCCTTTGTTCGTGCCATGATACACTTCCATAAACATGTGTTGTGAAGATCAGACTTTGATAGATCCCTGTTCTTTAAATAAAACAGGGTCCCCACTCACACCTGATTGTCATCCCACTGATTGAAAACACCTGACTCTAATTTCACCTTCAAATTAACTGCTAATCCTAGAGGTTCACATACTTTTGCCACTCACAGATATGTAATATTGGATCATTTTCCTCAATAAATAAATGACCAGGTATAATATTTTTTGTCTCATTTGTTTAACTGGGTTCTCTTTATCTACTTTTAGGACTTGTGTGAAAATCTGAAGATGCTTTAGGTCATATTTATGCAGAAATATAGAAAATTCTAAAGGGTTCACAAACTTTCAAGCACCACTGTACCCTATGGGTACATGTGGCTACTGCTCATCAATAAAATTGATGCCTCTATATGAGGCAGTAGCCACAAAAATGACTTGCAGTGAGTGATTTTTGATCTTATAAACGCATGAGGATGCTGTAGTTTTATTTGTTCACACAATTATTTCTGATTTGTGCATTTTTCTGCAAAACACTGGTTAGAAAAATGATCAGCACCCTGACAATTAATGTTTTGGTGAAGCCTTAAGAAAATAAGAGCACAGTCTTTTGAAATCATGGATTCTAACCACATCTTACACTGTCATGTATCAGGTGCTTTTCCACCTAAGTGGGTCTTTGTTTTTCTGCCAAACAAGCCAATGTTGTGCTTTTTTTTTCCTCCCCTCATCTTTGTCAAGTGAAGTGTGGTGCAGCATTTTGATTTTGGGCGTTGTTCTTATTCTCAGATAGAGCTTCTTTCATGAAAACAGCATGCGTAACTGCGATGATAACGTCCGGGTTTTCCTCAAATTGCTGATCGGCTGGCTAGTTGAAAATAAAAAATATATATGAAGCGAAGATTCAGACTAGGGCTGTGCGATATATCAAATATACTCGATAAAATATATCTCCGAAAATTCTGTGTGAGATACATATAATTATTAAGCTTCTTATATTATATTAAGCTTCTTTCATGAAAACAGCATGCGTAACTGTGATGATAACGTCCGGGTTTTCCTCAAATTGCTGATCGTGCTAAAAAAAATTCCATGTCAGGCAGGGCTCGAAATTCACGGTGGTACGGTCGCCCGAGGCGACTTAATTTGTCATTTGGCGGGTAATTCCTGTCACTAGGCAGCCCGGCTGGCTAGTTGAAAATAAAAAATATACAGTATATGAAGCGAAGATTCAGACTAGGGCTGTGCGATATATCAAATATACTCAATATATCTCCGAAAACTCTGTGTGAGATACATATAATTATTATATCATAACTATCGAGTATTTTATGGTCATCTGCCAACTTGTGTTTGTTTCGTGTTTGTTGCGTTTGTTTAAAACCTTTGCCGGTGGTTTTCTCCCTGTCCCTCAGGCAGTAACGTGAGAGGCTGCCTAAGGGTAAAAAAAAACAATGTCACACACTCGCCAACCAATCCTGGGCGACATCTCGGTGCTGAAAGGAACTTGCAGGAAGATTTTCTAGTTTCGGTTTACAGCACTGACTCAGCTCGTGCAATCGCTGGTGTTGCATAGGCTACCGTGTAAGCTCTGTCAATTTCAGCGACAAATTAAAAATGGAAGCGGACGAATTGGTTCCTAAAAGAACGAGTAAGGGGTCAGTCATCTGGCATTTTTTTGGATATCGCGAGGAGGACGTGGAACAGCAAATGACAATTTGTAAAGTGTGCAAAAAAAAAAACAGTATCAAAATACTCAGGTCTTGAAATAAATGCACATTAGTCATGAACAATGGTAACTACTCTCTTTTGTGTTATTTTTGACAGAAGTAAAATTCATACATGAACAAATTTTGGCGAGTTGATTTTCTGTTTGGCTAGTTACTTTGGAAGGTAACTAGTCTGGCTGGGTGGTGAAAAAATATATGAATTTCGAGCCCTGTCAGGTAACGAGCTGTGTCACCAGATGACAAGCTCAAAGGGCGAGGGGGGTCTTCCGGTTGATTAATTAACCAATAATAACTGTTGTAACTGAAACTCACCTTTGTAAAATTGTTTTTTATTGGTAAATCTGAAAAAGTGTCGAAAGTACGGACTGTCGATAATTGTAGCTGCCGCTCTACATATAAATAATGCGACTAATATTTAGGCCCTGTCCACATGGCAACGGATTCAAGTGAATCTGATAAAATTGTTTATCGTTTCGGCCTGGCGTCCACACGGCACCGGCATTTTGGGTGCCCCAAAACGAAATCTTTTGAGAACGGGTTCCAGAGTGGAAAGATCTGGCAACGGCGCCGTTGTGAAGTCGTCTGGATGAGTAGAACGGATTTGTTTACGATGACGTCACAACCACACGTGCTTCACGCCGGGTAGAAGTGTAACGAACTCGATGCGAGTTGTCAACAAATCCTATAACTTGGTTCATGAAACGCGCTTACAAAATATTTTCACTGTGAATATTTATTGTGTAATGGTGCAAAGTGAGAGAGAGAGAGAGAGAGAGAGAGTCAATCCCGCCAGCAAAAATAGGGAAAAAAAGGAGCGATCTCACCTCTTCAGATGTTGGTTTAAGTCCTACAATACATTCCTCAAAAAGGGCGTAGAAGAACAAATTAATCCATCAACATGTAGCATTCAATTTATTCCAGACCATTAAAGACGCCACCTTCCGCGTAGAATCATACGTCATCCTCGCCGCCATATTGGATGGGTCAAAGCAGAGAATAAAGATGCCTCATTCATGTGCTGCGTTTAAGTGCACCAACAGGTTTGCCGTCCAAACGAGATCACATGGGATTACCTTTCACAGGTGAGACTGGAAAAATACTTTTCATTGGATTTGGTCATTATAACGTAATTTTACGAACAGATTTTTCTGACTTTGTGGCTAATATGAAGTCTCGCGCATAATAGTTTATGCGCATGCGTCCTTACTTCTTCTATTGTTGTGGTGTCTCCGATGGGACCGTCTTACAGCGCACCTAGAGGTGTGGCATGTGTATTGCATCGTTTTCAGCAAGCATTGCGTTGCCATATGTACCTGATATTTTACTGATCCGTTGCCCATGTGGACGCGATATTTTTTTTAAAAATCTCGTTGCCGTTGTCGTGTGGATGTAGCCTTATAGGTGCTCCGGTTTCCATCCAAAGTTATGCAGATTAGAACCAAATGGTGACTCTAAATTACCCATAGGCGTGAATGTGAGTGTCAATGGCTGTCTGTGTCTGAGGCTACATCCACACGACAACGGCAACGAGATGTTATTTAAAAATATATCGCGTCCAAACGGGCAACGATCAGTAAAATATCAGGTCCATATGGCAACGCAACGCTTGCTGAAAACGATGCAATACACATGCCACACCTCTAGGGTCGCTGTAAGACGGTCCCTTCGGAGACACCAGAACAATAGAAGAAGTAAGGACGCATGCGCATAAACTATTATGCGCGAGACTTCATATTAGCCACAAAGTCAGGAAAATCTGTTTGTAAAATTACATTATAATGACCAAATACAATGAAAAGTATTTTTCCAGTCTCACCTGTGAAAGGTAATCCCATGTGATCTCGTTTGGACGGCAAACCTGTTGGTACAGTTAAACGCAGCTAATCTTTATTCTCCGCTTTGACCTATCCAATATGGCGGCGAGGATGACGTATGATTCTACACGGAAGGCGGCGTCTTTAATGGTCCGGAATAAATTGAATACTACACATTGATGGATTAATTTGTTGTTTCTCACCTGTGAAAGGTAATCCCATGTGATCTCGTTTGGACGGTAAACCTGTTGGTACAGTTAAACGCAGCACATGAATCTTTATTCTCCGCTTTGACCTATCCAATATGGTGGCGAGGATGACGTATGATTCTACGCGGAAGGCGGCGTCTTTAATGGTCCGGAATAAATTGAATGCTACACGTTGATGGATTAATTTGCTCTTCTACGCCCTTTTTGAGGAATGTATTGTAGGACTTAAATCAACGTCTGAAGAGGTGAGATCGCTCCTTTTTTTCCCTATTTTTGCTGGCGGGATTGACTCTGCCCTAAGGGCAGAGTCTCTCTCTCTCTCTCTCTCTCTCTCTCACTTTGCACCATTACACAATAAATATTCACAGTGAAAATATTTTGTAAGCGCGTTTCATGAACCAAGTTATAGGATTTGTTGACAACTCACATCGAGTTCGTTACACTTCTACCCGGCGTGAAGCACTCACAGTCATGTGGTTGTGACGTCATCGTAAACAAATCCGTTCTACTCATCCAGACGACTTCACAGCGGCAACGTTGCCAGATCTTTCCACTCTGGAACCCGTTCTCAAAAAGATTGCGTTTTGGGCACCCAAAACGCCGGTGCCGTGTGGACACCAGGCCTAAATGATAAGCAATTGTATCGGAGTCACCTGAATCCATTGCCGTGTGGACAGGGCCTGAGTCAGCTTCATGACCTGTCCAGGGTGTAGGCCTACCCTGCCTCTTTCCCAGCTCACCCATGATCTGCAATGTATAAGCAGCACTGAGAATGATTGAATGTTCATTACCTCCACCAATTTTGTTGGAGGAAGTTACAACCCCGATTCCAAAAAAGTTGGGACAAAGTACAAATTGTAAATAAAAATGGAATGCAATAATTTACAAATCTCAAAAACTGATATTGTATTCACAATAGAACATAGACAACATATCAAATGTTGAAAGTGAGACATTTTGAAATTTCATGCCAAACATTGGCTCATTTGAAATTTCATGACAGCAACACATCTCAAAAAAGTTGGGACAGGGGCAATAAGAGGCTGGAAGAGTTAAAGGTACAAAAAAGGAACAGCTGGAGGACCAAATTGCAACTCATTAGGTCAATTGGCAATAGGTCATTAACATGATCTTCGGGCCCTTAGACGGCACTGCATCACATACAGGCATGCTTCTGTATTGGAAATCACAAAATGGGCTCAGGAATATTTCCAGAGAACATTATCTGTGAACACAATTCACCGTGCCATCCGCCATTGCCAGCTAAAACTCTATAGTTCAAAGAAGAAGCCGTATCTAAACATGATCCAGAAGCGCAGATGTCTTCTCTGGGCCAAGGCTCATTTAAAATGGACTGTGGCAAAGTGGAAAACTGTTCTGTAGTCAGACGAATCAAAATTTGAAGTTCTTTATGGAAATCAGGGACGCCGTGTCATTCGGACTAAAGAGGAGAAGGACGACCCAAGTTGTTATCAGAGCTCAGTTCAGAAGCCTGCATCTCTGATGGTATGGGGTTGCATTAGTGCATGTGGCATGGGCAGCTTACACATCTGGAAAGACACCATCAATGCTGAAAGGTATATCCAGGTTCTAGAGCAACATATGCTCCCATCCAGACAACGTCTCTTTCAGGGAAGACCTTGCATTTTCCAACATGACAATGCCAAACCACATACTGCATCAATTACAGCATCATGACTGCGTAGAAGAAGGGTCCGGGTACTGAACTGGCCAGCCTGCAGTCCAGATCTTTCACCCATAGAAAACATTTGGCGCATCATAAAGCGGAAGATACAACAAAAAAGACCTAAGACAGTTGAGCAACTAGAATCCTACATTAGACAAGAATGGGTTAACATTCCTATCCCTAAACTTGAGCAACTTGTCTCCTCAGTCCCCAGACGTTTACAGACTGTTGTAAAGAGAAAAGGGGATGTCTCACAGTGGTAAACATGGCCTTGTCCCAACTTTTTTGAGACGTGTTGTTGTCATGAAATTTAAAATCACCTAATTTTTCTCTTTAAATGATACATTTTCTCAGTTTAAACATTTGATATGTCATCTATGTTCTATTCTGAATAAAATATGGAATTTTGAAACTTCCACATCATTGCATTCCGTTTTTATTTACAATTTGTACTTTGTCCCAACATTTTTGGAATCAGGGTTGTATGTTTTTGCCTTTGTTTGTTTGTTCCCAATGTAACTCAAAAAGCCGTGAATGGATTTTGATGAAATTTTGAAAAAAGGTGGGCCATGGGCCAAGGAACAATGGATTAGATTTTGATACAAATCTGAATATGTGACTTGGCAGAGGTATGCACTCTACCGAGTGCCCTTCTAGTTAAATATATCTGTATTGAGAATAACCACAGTTATTTTTACAGTTAAAGGTGTCCGTGACTACATAAGGTTTAAGAGCCCTTGGCTTGTTGTTTATGAAAATGGAAATGCTGTGAGATGGAGCGATCTAAGTTCTCCTTTCTTTTCTACATTCCTGTTGTTTAAAATTGCATTTCGCTGAGTGAATGACTGAGCCCCAGTATTTAAAAGGCAACTCCAGGGAATTTCATTATAAACAGAATGAAAACATGACCTTAAACTGTATCTTCTCTTATTTTGATTATCTTTCAGTTTAAATAAAAGAACGTTAATAGAGTATTTAAGAAAATAATGTTGTCAGTTGGCCTTACATGGGACTGGGCTTTTTCAATTTATGACCGTCATTCATTCTTTCATTCATTCATGGTGCCTTATTTCTGTATTTTTCTCTCCATGAGTAAATAAATTGTGCAGTATTTGTGTTGCACTGGTTACTGGTAGAGGCAGATTGCCAAATTGTGCATGGTAAGTCCGGGGCTGTAATCAGTAATCCTATACCGACAAAGTGCATGCACACTGTCCGGCCAAGCAAAAATTTGTGCACACTAATATTTTGTGGAAGTGCTTTTAGCTGTGATTATGGTGCACATTTCACTGTGGCATTGTTTCAACCTTATGCAATGTTACAACATTTCTGTCCAGAGTTGCGTTATTTTTTTTTCCACCAAGATCTTGTATTGATAATGGGAGAGTCAAACCACTCTGTAAAGTTTTCTCTAGCACATCCTTCACAACTTTTAATTAAGTTAAGGTCTGGACTCTGTTTTTTATGCCCGTGCCACCAGGGAAGAGAAGGGGCTCAAGTTGTGGACCTCCTCATGGTGAGCCCTGGTAACTGACTCGTCAGGCAAATGACAACAACGGACACAGCTACAGTAGCAGCAACAGCAGCATTATTGTCAATTCATACACAAGAAGAAGAAGGGAAGAGAAAATGCACTGATGTGATAACCTGCGCATTCATTACATTCTTGTAATCAGCTGACTTCATTTTATTGGCACATAACATTGCTGAGCTTTGACCAACTGAAACAACCCCAGATCATAACACTGCCTCCAGAGGCTTGTACAGTGGCCGCTATGCATGAAGGATGCATCACTTCACGCACTTCCCTTTTTACCCTGACACACCCATCATTCAGGAATTGCTGGGTTTCAGTCACGTGACTTTTCTTAGTGGTTTTACCGGAAGTGAAATAGCTGGTGGTCGAAATGGCTGCCGTAGTGCAAACAACTAGCTGTTAGGTATTGCTGGGAATCGAACCCGGGTCGCTGGTGTAACCCAGCAAACCCCCACTAGGCCACCAGGGGAATGACTCAAGTGCAGAGGAGTGGGACGAAAGTAGAGTTCAAAACAGTTTATTGCAAAAGCTCAGAAGATCAGGAAAATCCAAACGCAAAAAATCCACAAAAGTTAAATCCAAACGCACAGAAGATACAAGGGAAAACAAAACCTCCAAAAGTTCAAAGTCCAAAAACCAAAAATGAGAAAAGAAGAGGGAAAAAATCCCAACGCTCAGAAGATACAAAATGGCAAATAGACAGTCCAAAAAATCCCAAGAAAGAAAAGGCAAAAAATCCCAACGCTCAGAAGATACAAAATGGCAAATAAACAGTCCAAAAAGTCCCAAGAAAGCAAACTCCCAAAAACACAAGCACACAGGCAAAGGTGCACAGAACAGAGGAGACTAGCCATAAACAGAACAAAGACTCAGTAACTAGAGACCAAACCGAGGAAGTATAAATACCCAAGGTAATTAAGAAACTAGGCGGGGCAGAAAATAAAGAACAGGTGGGGCAAAAGGCACATGAAAACAAAGGAGCACATGGCTGTCAAAACAAACACAAAACAATAGCGGCCTCTAGCTGTCAAAACAAACATAACAAGACAAAAGATAAGATAGCGGCCTCTAGAGGCCAAGATAGTCCCAAGTCCTAACAGGACCCCCCCCCCCCAAGGAGCATCTCCTGACCTTCCCAGGGTGATCAGGATGGGCCAAATGGAAGTCCCAACAAAGTTCCTTGTCTAAGATGTCCCAAGTGGGGACCCAACAGCGCTCTTCAGGACCATAGCCCTCCCAGTCCACTAGGTACTGAAGCCTGCCACGGACCCGGTGGGAGTCCAGCAGGTGGCGCACAGTGAACACGGTCTGACCATGGAGGATGCGGGGAGGCGGGGGATTCCTAGGGGCAGGGGCATAAGAGGACGACAGTACAGGTCGCAACAGGGATACGTGGAATGTGGGGTTGATTCTTAGAGACCGGGGCAACTGGAGCCGGTAAGCGACAGGGTTCACCCTGCGCACTACCTTGAAGGGGCCAACATAACGAGGGGCAAGCTTGCGGTTCTCCACCCGTAGAGGAAGGTCCTTCGCGGACAACCAAACCCGCTGCCCAGGGCGGAAGATGTGGGCAGGCCGTCTATGGCGGTTGGCCTGAGTCTGGTTGGCCCTGGATGTCTGGATGAGAGTCCTCCGAACCTTGTTCCAGGTCTTACGACACCGTCTCAAGTACTGGTTGACCGAGGGCACCCCAACGTCCTCCTCCTGTTCCGGAAACAGAGGTGGCTGGAACCTGAATTGGCATTGGAATGGCGACAACCTGGTGGCTGATGACTGCAGGGTGTTATAGGTGTACTCAGCCCATGGCAGCCAGGTGCTCCATGATGTTGGGTTATCCATCACCAGGCTTCGCAGGGTGGTTTCCAGGTCCTGGTTGAGCCTCTCAGTCTGGCCATTGGACTGGGGGTGGAACCCAGAGGAGAGGCTGGCAGTGGCCCCGATGAGCTTGCAGAACCCCCACCACACTCGGGAGGAGAACTGGGGCTCCCGGTCGGAGATGAAGTCCTGTGGGAGCCCGAAGACTCGGAAGACATGGATGAATATAAGTTTGGCTGTCTCAAGGGCAGAAGGGAGCTTGCATAGCGGTATGAAGCGGCAGGCCTTAGAGAACCTGTCGACTATGACTAAAATGACAGTGTTACCTTGTGAATCTGGAAGGCCTGTGATGAAGTCGACTGCCACATGAGACCAGGGACGCCGGGGAATGGGCAGAGGATGCAGGAGGCCCTGGGGATGCTGCCGTGGGTTCTTGCTTCTGGTGCATTCGTCCACACTTCGCAGGACAGGACGAATGACCTCACTTCCTTCTCCATGCTTGGCCACCAGAAGCGTCTTTTCAAGAAGTCCAGGGTCCTCTGAGCTCCCGGGTGGGCGGTGAGAGGGGACGAATGACCCCACTGGAGAACCTTGGCCTGGGCTTGACGTGGGACGTACAAGAGGCCCGGTGGCCCCGTCCCAGGACTGGGGTCCTGGCGTTGAGCTTGTCGGACGGCCTCCTCAATACCCCAGCGGACAGGGGCCACAATCCGGGACACAGGGATAATAGGCCCAACTTCACTCTCCCTGTTAGTGGAAGAGAACTGTCTGGAAAGAGCGTCAGGTTTGGTGTTCTCAGAGCCGGGGCAGTACGATAGGGTGAAATTGAACCGACTGAAGAACAGGGCCCACCTAGCCTGTCGTGGATTAAGTCTCTTGGCTTGCTGGAGGTACTCCAGGTTCTTGTGGTCCGTCCAAACCAGGAATGGATGTTGCACTCCCTCCAGCCAGTGCCTCCACTCCTCAAGGGCCAGTTTAACCGTGAGCAGTTCTCGATCCCCCACATCATACCAGGACTCCGCGGGACTCAGACGGTGGTAGAAGTATGCGCAGGGGTGCAACCTTCCATCCGAGCGTTGAGAGAGGACCGCGCCGACGCCACTGTCCGAAGCGTCCACCTCGATGATGAAGGGTTGCGATGGGTCAGGGAGGACCAGAATGGTTGCCATGCAGAAGCGGTGCTTGAGGTCCTTGAAGGCCTTCTCCATCTGAGGAGACCAGACATAAGATCCACCTGTCTTTTTGGTGAGGTCTGATATGGGCGCTGCTACAGAACTGAAGTTCCTGACAAACTTGCAGTAGAAGTGAGCAAATCCTAAGAACCGCTGAACTTCTTTCACGGACTTGGGAGTGGGCCAGTCCCGGACGGCCAGGGTCTTGGCTGGATCCATCTGGAGTTGTCCCGTCCGTACAATAAAACCCAGAAAAGAGACCTCGGGGACATGAAACTCACATTTCTGGGCCTTAGCAAACGGATTGTTCTGTAGCAGCCTCTGGAGAACCTGACGGACATGGTGGCGGTGCTCCTGCAAGGTCTTGGAAAATATCAGAATGTCGTCGAGGTAGACAAAAACGTATTGGTTGATCATATCCCTCAAGACGTCGTTGATAAGGGCCTGAAAAACTGCTGGTGCATTGGTAAGTTCGAAGGGCA
Organism: Neoarius graeffei; assembly: GCF_027579695.1. Classification (NCBI taxonomy): domain Eukaryota; kingdom Metazoa; phylum Chordata; class Actinopteri; order Siluriformes; family Ariidae; genus Neoarius; species Neoarius graeffei. Next base: position 55,386,334 of record NC_083574.1, read on the forward strand.
TCACTTGGTACTCATAGTGTCCTGACGGGGTGTTAAAAGCAGTCTTCCACTCATCTCCCTGTCGGATACGGATGAGGTGGTATGCATTCCGTAAATCCAACTTGGTGAAGACTGTAGCGCCTTAGAGCAGGTCGAAGGCTGTGGACATCAGCGGAAGGGGATAACGGTTGCACACAGTGATCTTGTTCAGGCCCCTGTAGTCAATACACGGTCGGATCCCCCCATCCTTCTTGCCGACAAAGAAGAAGCCGGCACCAGCAGGTGAGGTGGAGGGTCGGATGAATCCAGAGGCCAGGGCGTCCTTGATGTATTCCTCCATGGCCTTACGTTCTGGCTGAGAGAGGGAGAACAGCCTGCCCCGAGGAGGGGTAGTCCCAGGGAGCAAGTCTGTGGCACAGTCGTAGGCATGGTGCGGAGGAAGAACGGCGGCCCTACTCTTGCTGAAAACCTCCTTCAGATCCCAGTACTCTGGGGGAACTTGAGATAACTCGGTGAGATCAGGGGGTTTGGCAGGAGACACAGGAGAGCTAGAGAGCAGACAAGAGGCATGGCATGCAGGGCCCCATTCCACAACCTGGCTTGTTACCCAGTCTATGCGAGGGTTGTGGCGAGTAAGCCAAGGAAGGCCTAGAATCACTGGGAACTCTGGTGAATGAATCAGGTGCAGGGATATTTCTTCTTTGTGACCTTGAGACTGGAGAAAGACTGGAGAAGTTACTTGGGTGACTTTTCTGTCACCTAAAGCTTGGCCATCCAGGGCAGACACAGACAGCGGAACTTCAAGCGGTGCAGTAGGGACATTGATTCTTCGGGCGAAGTGGACATCCATGAAGTTTCCAGCCGCCCTGGAGTCTAACAAGGCCTGGCAAGAGTGGACGGACTCACCCCAGGAGATGGAGACAGGGATGTAAACTCCTTGGCCAGGAAGTTCGGGAGAGCGGGTAGTCCCCATCACAACCCTCCCTCGGCTGGACAGGACGGTCATTTTCCCCAAGAGCTCGGGACATGACGCTTGGAAATGGCCAGGCTTGCCACAGTAGATGCAGCACTTGTCCCTCCTTCTGCGCTCCCTCTCAGATGCGGAGAGACGAGTACAGCCAACTTGCATGGGCTCCGGACAGTCACTGGAGGAGGTGGACGGACTCCAGGTTGGGGCGGTGAGGCAAGGGAAGCTCAGGACTTGGTGACGCTCTCTAATCCTGTTATCCAGACAAATGGCATGTGAGACCAGAGTTTCAAGGTCACTTGGGCATCCGATAGGGGCCAGACCGTCTTTGATGGGGTCAGACAGACCATGGTGGAAGGCTGAAACCAGGGCAGTCTCATTCCATCCACTGACTGCTGCGAGCATCCGGAACGAGATGGCGTAGTCTGCGACACTTCCTCCCTGCCGGATGGACATGAGCTTCCTGGCTGCATCTTTGCTGATGTCTGCCTGATCGAAAACACGAAGCATCTCCTCCGTAAACATCTTGAAATCGGAACACTCGGGTCCCTGTCTCTGCCAGATGGCTGTTGCCCAAGCTCGTGCCTTATCAGCTAACAATGTTATTACATAAGCAATCTTGCTGCGGTCAGTAGTGTAGGTGGTAGGCTGGAACTCGAAGGTGAGTTGACACTGGGTAAGGAACTCCCGGCACTCACCGTGCTTGCCATCATACCTCTGTGGTGCAGGAAGGTGGGAGCGTGGCAAGAGGCACTGGAGCAGATGGTGGAGCAGGAGCAGAGGGAGGATCAGGAGGAGCAGGAGATGGGGGCCGAGGAGTCAGCCATGCAAGGGCCTTCCCAATTTGCTGAAGAAGTGCATCGTGGCAAGCAAGGGTCTCTTGTTGGGTTGCAAGTGTTTGTCCATGAGTGTCCATGGTAGCTCCAAAGCTTGTTACAGCAGCCATTATCCTCTGAAGGATCGCTGAAGAAGCCTCTGCTGAATCAGTCATGACTGAGTCTTTCTGTTAGGTTTTGCTGGGAATCGAACCCGGGTCGCTGGTGTGGTAACCTAGCAAACCCCCACTAGGCCACCAGGGGAATGACTCAAGTGCAGAGGAGTGGGACGAAAGTAGAGTTCAAAACAGTTTATTGCAAAAGCTCAGAAGATCAGGAAAATCCAAATGCAAAAAATCCACAAAAGTAAAATCCAAACGCACAGAAGATACAAGGGAAAACAAAACCTCCAAAAGTTCAAAGTCCAAAAACCCAAAACGAGAAAAGAAGAGGCAAAAAAATCCCAACGCTCAGAAGATACAAAATGGCAAATAAACAGTCCAAAAAGTCCCAAGAAAGCAAACTCCCAAAAACACAAGCACACAGGCAAAGGTACACGGAACAGAGGAGACTAGCCATAAACAGAACAAAGACTCAGTAACTAGAGACCAAACTGAGGAAGTATAAATACCCAAGGTAATTAAGAAACTAGGCGTGGCAGAAAATAAAGAACAGGTGGGGCAAAAGGCACATGAAAACAAAGGAGCACGTGGCTGTCAAAACAAACACAAAACAATAGCGGCCTCTAGCTGTCAAAACAAACATAACAAGACAAAAGATAAGATAGCGGCCTCTAGAGGCCAAGATAGTCCCAAGTCCTAACAATAGCGATAAGTTATCAGAGTACACTCGTAATCTAGAAGCCACTGCTCGCTTTAGATATATTCAGAAGATCGCTATGTGCAAAGGAATCGACCCCTACAGTCTGGGAAAGAAAGATTTGTCATACGATCTCGAAATCTACCCTTCAGTCGAGTTCCCTGACATCTCCAACTATCTGGTGTTGCAGACGTCCTTCTACAGCGCAAAACAGATGAAAGCGTAGAAGAGTATGGAGGCTTACAACTTTTTTGTATGTGGCTGGGTAAAGGACCTCGCTATCAAGTCGCTGCCGAATTAATCCTGTATTGTTTTTGCCCGTGTATGTATGTTTTTTTTTTAAGCTTTTCGTTCGCATCTTTACAACGAAGCGCTGCAAGTTGAAGTGTAAACAACAGTTTGCTTGATTCTCATTTGTGTTGGCTCTCATCTTTCAGGTAAATCATTCACAAAGATCATCAGAAACCCCTTTAATGACCTGGATCTTAGTTAAACAAGACGGAGAAGTGATCACGGTGCATTGTAACTGTATGGCTGGGGAAGAATTTTGTTGCGACCTTCATGCATATGGACTTTGTGAAGAGTGAGGAGGAAACAAAGAAACAGCTGGGGACTTTAGCGCTTCATGACTAAAAAAAAAAAGTACCATAAAATAACGACACATAGCAAGAAGAGTACTTGGAAAACACTCAGGCCAGAGCTGAGAGGGATTTACAAACCTGTCACCAAGTGATCACTGCAAACTTGAGCATGCTTTGACTCGACTCTCTTCGATTTCAGTTTGAGGTTCAAAAGCCACCTTTCTCGACGTCTTTTTGTGAAATCCTGTGCTTGTTCACCCTTTTTTATGAGTTCACGGGGAACCCTGAAGAAACTTTAATCAGTTTCACGGTTTGATCGATTCGAACAACCTAAAACAATGCAAGCGTAAGGCATTTTTCACGCGAGCAATGCACCTTCTCCGTACAAACGCTTTGTCAACTGAGCTTTGGTTGACCACCAGCTAAAGTTTTGAATAACTAATGAGGTGGATGTGACGTCATGTGAAACCCAGCAATAGGGTAAATCTGGAATCATCAGACCACATGACCTTTTTTTTCTATCCTACATGGTCCAGTCTTTATTCTCTCTAGCAAACTGAAGCCTTTTCTTCCGATTAGTCTCACTAACTAGTGGTTTTCTTATGGTCACACAGCTGTTTAGTACCAATCCTGTGAGTTCTCGTCACATTGTGAGTGTGGAAATGCTCTTACTTTCATTATTAAACACAGCTATGAGCTCTACTGTCGACTTCTTTGACGATTCAATGTCACCAAGTGTTTAAGTGATCTCTGATCATGCTCAGTCAATATTTTTTTCTGACCACATTTTTTCTGTGAAGTGGACTATATTCACCACTGTCCTTCCAGGTTTAAAACATGCATTGGACAGGTTCTTAACCCAGTTCCAGTCATTTCAGCAGTCTCCTTAGTTCTTTTCTTTGCTTAATGCAGGCCAATTCAGACCCTTCTGAAACACAATAACATCTTTTCCATGACCACAGGATGCGTCTTCCGATATGGTTGTTTAAGAAATGAGAAGCTACTCACTGCATCAGTTAGGGTTAAAGGAATTGTTGCCAGCTGAAACATATTAATCACTGCAGTAATTATCCAGTCAAATGCTTTTAAGGATCTGCTTATTTAAAATTGTTTAACATTGGATAATATTGTTTATCTGATAAAATGAGCAATAGCCATAAGGTAGTTGTACCTATTAAAGTGACAGTTGAGTGTGTGTTAAATAACCCTGTGTATGTGTTTGAATGAATTACTTATTCTTGTGATTATTTATACAGAACCATGCAGAGGACTATCTAAAGATGGTAAATAAACAAGTACGAACACTTCCCATGATTGAACATGTTGAGAAGAAAACTGTGAAGGTTGCCAAATGGTATACTAAACAAACATATCTAAATATATAAATGGCATATATTTCTGGAATATTACAATGGATTGTAGAACACAAGAACAGTTAGTGAATATTAAAATTCTGATCTATAGGCAGCCACCCACTGAGTCCATCCCGTACATTCCTCTGCAGAAATATCTGACTGTTGGTGCATCTCCTGGAGAGAAGGTTGGTATTCTTTTATATGACGCACTCAACCAATCCAATGATTCCTACTACTGCACTAGTACATTAAAACACATCTTTGGTCTGTCAGTGACCCATATATTTATATCATTCCATCAGCACAAGGCAGCGTTTACAATGCGTGTACTACACAACCCTGACCACCCAAAACACAGAGACCTGATGCGCCAGAACTATGGCCTTCATCTTCCTGATTTGCACAAGAAACCTGGGCCTACTGTGAGTTTTATTTCAATAATATTCTCTTTCAGTTAGTATGAGCCTTAGGCTCTATAATGGCATATTTTGCACTTCATGGTGTAAATATCAGGCTATTGCTTGGCCTCACGAACAGCAGATCTAGCCAGTATAACTAATACAAATGATAAAGACATTCTCATATGAAGAAATGCTGGTATCTTTGCATCTTTAATGTTTTTTTTTTAAATAAAATGTGTTCTCAGTTATATTACAATTGAAGTAGTTGCAAAATACAATATCTGGTTTTAAGAAGAAAGCAGAAGAAACCTTTATTTTGTCACATGCACACTTCAAGCACAGTGAAATTCATTCTCTGCATTTAACCCATCTGAAGCAGTGAACACATGCACACACACCCAGAGCAGTGGGCAGCCACACTACAGCGCCCGGGGAGCAGTCAGGGGTTAAGTACCTTACTCAAGGGCACTTCAGCCCAAGGCCGCCCCACGTTAACCTAACTGCATGCCTTTGGACTGTGGGGGGGAAACTGGAGCACCCGGAGGAAACCCATGCAAGTCATTTTGCAACAATGTTAGACCAGTGTTTTTATGCTTTATGCTGTGGTTTGTTTCTTTTTTGCCTTTATATTTTGCAACTCTATTTCCAAAAAAAAAAAAAGTTGGGACACTGTGTAAACTGTAAATAAAAATAGAATGTGGTGATTTGCAAAACTTAAAATAGTACAACGACAACATATCAAATGTTGAAACTGAGAAAATTTGTTTTTTGCAAAATATATGCACATTTTGAATTTGGTGTTAGCAACATGTTTCAAAAAAGTTGGGATGGGGCATGTTTACCACTGTGTTGCATCACCCCTTCTTTTAACAACACTCTGTAAAAGTTTGGGAACTGAGGAGACCAATTGCTGTAGTTTTGAAAGAGAAACGTTGTCCCATTCTTGCCTGATATACAATTTCAGCTGCTCAACAGTTTGGGGTCTCCTTTGTCATATTTTGCACTTCATAATGAGCCAAATGTTTTAAATAGGAGACAGGTCTGGACTACAGGCAGGCCACTTTAGCACCTGGACTCTTTTACTATGGAGCAATGCAGTTGTACTATGCACAGAAAGCAGTTTGGCATTGTCTTGCTGAAATAAGCAAGGCCTTCCCTGAAAAAGATGTCATCTAGATGGTAGCATGTTGCTCCAAAACCTGTATATGGGCAATTCCATGTAAATGTCAACCTCACCATGCAAAAATAAAGCAACATGTAATACATCAAAACCACTCCCAGAGATATCACCTAGGCCTGTATTTTACACATGTGAATAAGTTGAACCAATTTGTAACCAACCTAATATATCACTGTCAGTCTTTCTTTCTTATAATGTAAACCCCAAGCTAAAATCAACTTTGATCATGTACAATTCTATATTATTGCCACAAGCCACAGAAATGTATGCTAAAATCCACAAAACAGCAAAACAATAGCCATCCTAAATATTATTTAAGAACTTTGATAGTTTTAGCTGATATTTAGAGAGTTTTTCAAAGGGTTATGGTGGTTATATTGCTGATTTTCTAAACATATGCCATGTCTATTTCAGACGCGTCACATCCGTAACGGAATTTCGTCACATCCATAACGCTGACTTTTCCTTCCGAAACTCTCCATGAAATACAAAATATTTTAAACAAAGATTTTTTAATATTCACCTTGGACCCCTCTATCAAATGGATATCTCCATTTCGACATTAGGTTTACAATTTCACAGAATTTGATAAAAATGTACAGTCACCCAAGAAAAGTGATACTTTTTCTGTCACATCCATAACGCATCTTTTATTGGCATTTTCTGGCATGCCCTAGATGTACTATGGGAATTGTTCTTGTTCTATCACTTCTCCAGTATGGTACAGCCTTAAAATATGCAACACCTGTTTAAATACTGGGAGACAATAAAACATGCACTGGGTCATTTGTTGCCATTTTGAGTTCAAGTGTCACGTCCATAACGCTGGAATTGCTCATATATCATTCAGCATTAATTATGCCTTTCCAGATGTGCAAGCTACCCATGCCATGTGCACTAATGCACCCTCATATCATCACAGATGCTGGCTTTTGAACTGTGCACTGATAACAAGCCGGATGGTCCCTCACCTCTTTAGCCTGGAGGACGTGGTGTCCATGATTTCCAAAAAGAATTTCAAATTTTGATTCATCAGACCTCAGGATAGTTTTCCACTTCGCCTCAGTCCATCGTAAAAGAGCTCGGGCCCAGAGAAGGCGGCGGTGTTTCTGGATATTGTTTATATATGGTTTTAACTTGCATTTGTGGATGTGGTGAAGAACTGTGTTTACAGACAATGGTTTCTGGAAGTGTTCCTGAGCCCATACAGTGATTACCATGATATAATTGTGTCTGTATTTAATGCAGTGCTGCCTGAGGGCCTGAAGATCACAGGCATCCAATATTGTTTTTTGGCCTTGTCCCTTGCGTACAGAGATTTCTTCGGATTTGTTGAATCTTTTAATGATAGCATAGCTCCATATGGGAATGCATCGACCTGAGTTTTGATTTCTTTCGTGACTGTATGACATCTGTACGAACAGCGGATGTGTACCACCACAGGGTACTGAGATGAGATCCTAAGTGCAAGGCAACATATCTCATAAACATTTGATCCCCGAACAACAAAATTTGTATCTTTATCGATACAAGATCGATGGGTTGTTATCCAGGACTTATTTTTAATTTGGTTTTTAAAAATTAACGTGGGATTATTTACAAACACATTTTACAGAAAATATTCAAGACAGTTTCATATAAAACTAGTTAAAACAGTTTTATTAGTCCACTAGCGTGTTGGACAGTTGACAGTTTCTGTCATGTAAGGATGATTGACAGATGTAAGTGCAGGAAGAGTTTTATTGAAAGAAAGCTAGCAAAAAGAGCCAAAACATAGACAAAGGCAGAATCGAAAATCAGGCAGTAGTCGAGTGAGGCACAGACAGGATATCAGAGGTAATACAATAGTCGAAGTCCAAAAACACAAACAAGGTCAAAACCAGACAAGCAATACAAAATACAAGGCTTGGTAACATCAGATGCAGGGTACAGAGCGTATACTTTGCAAAGTCTTTGTGTTACTGAGAGTCCTTGGATGTATGCACTGCGATTGCACTCTAATCAGGAACAGGTGCATGGTAATCAGTCTTAAAGGGCATATTCTGGACCAATTTCGTGTTTTTTTTTTTTATATGTGTTAGGACTAGGACTGTTTTGGCCTCTAGAGGCCGCTGTTATTTCCTTTTCATGTCGTGTTTATTTTGGCCTCTAGAGGCCGCCACTGTTCCTGTGTTTTGTGTTTGTGTTAATTGCCTAATTATCTTCACCTGTGTCCTTAATTAGTTTGTCTATTTATACCCCTGAGTTCAGTCCTCTTGTCACGGAGTCTTTGTGCTGTTATGTTTATCTCCAGTTTCCTTTGTACTGTGTTTTTTGATCTTCTTAGCTTTTGTATTTTTGCACTTTGCTTTTCTTTTGGATTTTACTCTTTGGTTTTTTTTTTGTCTTTTGTTTTGCCCTGTATATAGTGTATATAGTTTAAAAAAACCTTTTGATTCTTTTTCTACTTCCGCCTCACGCCTCTGCATTTGAGTCATCCCCCTGGTGGCCTAGTGGGGGTTTGCTGGATTATCACACCAACGAACCAGGTTCGAATCCCAGCAAAACCCTAACAGAAAGACTCCGTCATGACCGACTCAGCAGAGGCTGCTTCAACTGTCTACCCGGCCAACCTTCAGGGAATTATGGCAGCTTTGACACGCTTCGGAGCGACCATGGACGCTCATGGACGTACGCTCACCAGCCAACGTGAGGCCCTCGCTCGCCACGAGGAACTGCTTCAGCAAATTGGGAAAACCCTGGCACAGCTGACATCTCTGCCTGCATCTCCTGCTCCTGATCCAGTTCCTGCTCCTGATCCAGCTCCCACTCCTGCTCCAGTGCCTTCTGCAATGCTGCCTTCTTCACCTCGCGAACCCAGCCTTCCTGCACCACAGAGGTATGACGGCAAGCACAGTGAGTGCCGAGAGTTCCTTACCCAGTGTCAACTCACCTTTGAGCTTCAGCCTACCACCTACACTACGGATCGCCGCAAGATTGCCTTTGTGATCACCTTATTAGCTGGTAAGGCGCGAGCCTGGGCTACTGCTATCTGGCAAAGACAGGGACCTGAGTGCTTTGATTTCCAGCTGTTTTCTGAAGAGATGCTTCGGGTCTTCGATCAGGCAGACATCAGTACCGACGCAGCCCGAAAGCTCATGTCCATCCGGCAAGGAGGAAGCGTCGCAGATTACGCCATCTCGTTCCGAACACTTGCAGCAGTAAGTGGATGGAACGAGACTGCCCTGGTGTCAGCCTTCCACCATGGTCTGTCTGACCCCATCAAGGACGGTCTGGCCTCTATTGGATGCCCAAGTGACCTCGAAACCCTCATCTCACATGCTATTCGTCTGGACAACAGGATGAGAGAACGCCACCAAGCCTTGAGCCCCCCCAGCCTCCCTACCTCTACCTGGAGACCGTCTACCTCCTTCAGTGACTGTCCAGAACCCATGCAAGTGGGTCGTACTCGCCTCTCCGCATCTGAGAGGGAGCGCAGAAGGAGGGACAAGTACTGCATCTACTGTGGCAAGCCTGGTCACTTCCGAGCATCATGTCCCGAACTCTTGGGAAAAGGACCGCCCCGTCCAGCCGAGGGAGGGTTGTGACGGGGCCTACCCTCTCTCCCGGACTCCCTGGCCAAGGAATATACATCCCGGTCTCCATCTCCTGGGGTGAGTCTGTCCACTCTTGTCAAGCTTTGATAGACTCAGGGGCGGCTGGGAACTTTATGGATATTCACTTCGCCCAAAGCATCAATATTCCTACTGCACCTCTTGAAGTCCCACTGTCTGTGTCTGCCCTCGATGGCCAAGCGTTAGGTGATGGAAGAGTCACCCAAGTTACTTCTCCAGTTTTCCTCCAGTCTCAAGGTCACAAGGAAGAAATATCCCTGCACCTGATTCCTTCACCTGAGTTCCCAGTTATTCTAGGCCTTCCTTGGCTTACTCGCCACAACCCTCGCATAGACTGGGTAACAAGCCAGGTTGTGGAATGGGGCCCTGCATGCCATGCCTCTTGTCTGCTCTCTAGCTCTCCTGTGTCTCCTGCCGAGCCCCCTGATCTCACCGAGTTATCTCAAGTTCCCACAGAGTACTGGGATCTCAAGGAGGTATTCAGCAAGAGCAGGGCCGCCGTTCTTCCTCCGCACCGGGCCTACGACTGTGCCATCGACTTGCTCCCTGGGACTACCCCTCCTCGTGGCAGACTGTTTTCACTCTCTCAGCCAGAACGCAAGGCCATGGAGGAATACCTCAAAGATGCCCTGGTCTCTGGGTTTATTCGACCCTCCACTTCACCTGCTGGAGCCGGCTTCTTCTTTGTCGGCAAGAAGGATGGGGGGCTCCGACCATGTATTGATTACAGGGGCCTGAATAAGATCACTGTGCGCAACCGATATCCCCTTCCGCTGATGTCCACAGCTTTCGACCTGCTCCAAGGCGCCACCGTCTTCACCAAGTTGGACCTACGGAACGCATACCACCTCATCCGTATCCGACAGGGAGACGAGTGGAAGACTGCCTTTAACACCCCGTCTGGGCACTACGAATACCAGGTGATGCCCTTCGGACTCACCAACGCACCAGCTGTTTTTCAGGCCCTAATCAACGACGTCTTAAGGGACATGATTAACCTATACGTTTTTGTCTACCTCGACGACATCCTTATCTTTTCCAAGACCGTGCAGGAGCACCGCCACCATGTCCGCCAGGTTCTCCAGAGGCTGCTACAGAACAATCTGTTCGCCAAGGCCCAGAAATGTGAATTTCATGTTCCCGAGGTCTCCTTTCTGGGATTTATTGTACGGACAGGCCAACTCCAAATGGACCCTGCCAAGACCCTGGCCGTCCGGGATTGGCCTACTCCCAAGTCCGTTAAGGAGGTTCAGCGGTTCTTAGGATTCGCTAACTTCTACCGCAAGTTCATCAGGAACTTCAGTTCTGTGGCAGCACCCATGTCAGACCTCACCAAAGGGACAGGTGGATCTTATGGCTGGTCTCCTCAGGCAGAAAAGGCGTTCAAAGACCTCAAGGACCGCTTCTGCACGGCACCCATTCTGGTTCTCCCGGACACCTCCCAACCATTCATCGTGGAGGTGGACGCCTCGGACAGTGGTGTCGGCGCGGTGCTCTCTCAACGTTCGGAAGGAAAGCTGCACCCCTGCGCTTACTTCTCCCACCGCCTGAGTCCTGCTGAGTCCCGGTACGATGTGGGGGATCGAGAACTGCTAGCGGTCAAACTGGCCCTTGAGGAGTGGAGGCACTGGCTGGAGGGAGCACAACATCCATTCCTGGTTTGGACTGACCACAAGAACCTGGAGTACCTCCAGCAAGCCAAGAGACTGAACCCTCGACAGGCTAGGTGGGCCCTGTTTTTCAGTCGGTTTGACTTCACCCTCTCGTACCGTCCCGGCTCCAAGAACACCAAACCTGACGCACTGTCCAGGCTGTTCTCTGCCACTAACAGGGAGAATGAAGTCGGGCCTATTATCCCGGTGTCCCGGATTGTGGCCCCTGTCCGCTGGGGTATTGAGGAGGCTGTTCGACGAGCCCAACGCCAGGACCCCGGTCCTGGGACGGGGCCACCGGGCCTCTTGTACGTCCCACATCAAGCCCGGGCCAAGGTTCTCCAGTGGGGTCACTCTTCCCCTCTCACCGCCCACCCGGGAGCTCGGAGGACCCTGGACTTCCTGAAAAGACGCTTCTGGTGGCCTAACATGGAGAAGGAAGTAAGGTCATTTGTCCTGTCCTGTGAGGTTTGCACCAGAACCAAGAACCCACGACAGCGTCCCCAGGGTCTCCTGCATCCTCTGACCATTCCCCGGCGTCCCTGGTCCCACGTGGCAGTCGACTTTATCACGGGTCTCCCTGAGTCACAAGGTAACACGGTCATTTTGGTCTTAGTTGACAGATTCTCCAAGGCCTGCCGCTTCATACCACTGTGCAAACTCCCCTCTGCTCTTGAAACTGCGAAACTTTTGTTTAATCATGTCTTCCGAGTCTTTGGTCTTCCACAGGACATCGTCTCAGACCGAGGGCCCCAGTTCTCCTCCCGAGTGTGGCACGGGTTCTGCAAGGTCATCGGAGCCACTGCCAGCCTCTCCTCTGGGTTTCACCCACAGTCCAATGGTCAGACGGAGAGGCTCAACCAGGACCTGGAAACCACCCTGCGAGGCCTGGCTATGGATAACCCGACATCGTGGAGCACCTGGCTGCCATGGGCGGAGTACGCCCACAACACCCTGCAGTCATCGGCCACCAAGCTGTCGCCATTCCAGTGCCAATTCGGGTTCCAGCCACCTCTGTTCCCGGACCAGGAGGAGGACGCGGGGGTGCCCTCGGTCAACCAATATGTGAGACGGTGTCGCAAGACCTGGAGCAAGGTCAGGAAGACCCTCATACAGACCTCCAGAACCAACCAGACTCAGGCCAACCGCCATAGAAGACCTGCACACGCTTTCCGCCCTGGGCAGCGTGTTTGGCTGTCCACTAAGGACCTTCCACTGCGGGTGGAGAACCGCAAGCTTGCTCCTCGCTACATTGGCCCCTTCAAGGTGGTGCGCAGGGTGAACCCTGTCTCCTACCGGCTCCAGTTGCCCCGGACTCTGAGGATCAACCCCACTTTCCATGTTTCCCTGTTACGGCCCGTACTGACGTCTACGTATGCCCCTGCCCCTAGGAACCCCCCACCCCCCCGCATCTTCCAGGGGCAGACTGTGTTCACTGTGAATCGCCTGCTTGACTCCCGCCGGGTCCGCGGCGGGTTGCAATATCTGGTGGACTGGGAGGGCTATGGTCCTGAGGAGCGCTGCTGGGTTCCTGCTCGGGATGTCCTTGATAAAGAACTATGTCGGGACTTCCATTCGGCCCATCCGGATCGCCCTGGGAACGTCAGGAGACGCTCCTAGAGGGGGGGGTCCTGTTAGGACTAGGACTGTTTTGGCCTCTAGAGGCCGCTGTTATTTCCTTTTCATGTCGTGTTTATTTTGGCCTCTAGAGGCCGCCACTGTTCCTGTGTTTTGTGTTTGTGTTAATTGCCTAATTATCTTCACCTGTGTCCTTAATTAGTTTGTCTATTTATACCCCTGAGTTCAGTCCTCTTGTCACGGAGTCTTTGTGCTGTTATGTTTATCTCCAGTTTCCTTTGTACTGTGTTTTTTGATCTTCTTAGCTTTTGTATTTTTGCACTTTGCTTTTCTTTTGGATTTTACTCTTTGGTTTTTTTTTTGTCTTTTGTTTTGCCCTGTATATAGTGTATATAGTTTAAAAAAACCTTTTGATTCTTTTTCTACTTCCGCCTCACGCCTCTGCATTTGAGTCATCCCCCTGGTGGCCTAGTGGGGGTTTGCTGGATTATCACACCAACGAACCAGGTTCGAATCCCAGCAAAACCCTAACAATATGAAAGTATGTCCCTTTACACACTCATCCAGAAGGGTAATTTTGCACAAGGCCATCTGTCTACAGCAGAAAAAAATAAAATAACAAAACGCGTCTGGAAAAATCCCAAGGGAGTCTGGAGCCAGATTCATGACGTTATCTGCGGAAGCGCCAGCAGGCTGCGCGAGCTTTGCACGGTTTCAGTGCACAGCCTGTGTAGACCAAGCGCTCCCATTTCTCTCTCATTGTCCGGTCTTTTGGAAAACTAAAGTTTAATATAAAATAGGAGAATTACATTGATCTTGCTCCTGAATTTACCTGTGATATGCACTTTAATGGCACTATGCGCGCACGCCAACGTGCATGGTTGTGACAGATCTAACCAGACAACTGTTTGACATATCAAGTTTGATATTTGAAGTATATAGTAATGATGGGGTGGCACGATGGTGTAGTGGTTAGCACTGTCGCCTCACAGCAAGAAGGTTCTGGGTTTGAGTCCAGCAGCCGATGAGGGCCTTTCTGTGTGGAGTTTGCATGTTCTCCCTGTGTCTGCGTGGGTTTCCTCCAGGTGCTCTGGTTTCCCCCACAGTCCAAAAATATGCAGAATGAGGTTAACTGGCTACTCTAAATTGTCCATGTGTGTGAATGGTTGAGAGGAGAAAACCTCTATAATAATCCAGTCGAAGGCAACAGGAAACCACTCCTGTAACGTTCCCTAGAAAGTGTGATGGACATCAGAGAGGACATGTCACTGAAGTGACGTACCAGAGGAAAAAAAAATAGTAATGATGTAAAGTGAAAGCGCTGAGTCACTGCTGTCCAGCAGAGTCACACCATAGTAAATGTTGTGGTGTTGTTTCTGGCACATGGCATGCTGTGTCAAAGAAAGGAATAAATATGTATCGTAACGGCGATACGTATCTCATTATTAGTCTCACTGTCACAAGACTAGGCAGCAAATTACTGATGTGAAATACACAATGCCACACAATTCAATGGTTCTTATGCTATAATATTATTATTCTATTCAGGTTGATTTTGTGCCCTTGCAAATCTTTTGCTCATACTTTCATCAGGAGCTCCGCTTTTAGGCAGTGCCTAAATCCATCCATCCATTATCTGTAGCTGCTTATCCTGTGCAGGGTCGCAGGCAAGCTGGACTATGGGCAAGAGGCGGGGTACACCCTGGACAAGTTGCCAGGTCATCACAGGGCTGACACAGAGACAAACAACCATTCACACTCACACCTACGGTCAATTTAGAGCCACCAATTAGCCTAACTTGCATGTCTTTGGGCTGTGGCGGAAACCGGAGCACCCGGAGGAAACCCACGTGGACAGCATGCAGACTCCACACAGAAAGGCCCTCGCCGGCCACAGGGCTTGAACCCGGACCTTCTTGCTGTGAGGCGACAGTGCTAACCACTACACCACCATGCCACCTAAATGTCTATATTAATTATGTACTGTAGATGATGTGATGCCTGTATTCTTTGCTATTTTACATTGAGGAATGCTATTCTTAAATTGTTGCACTATTTGCCCACGCAGTGTTTCACAGAGTCGTGAACCCCTCCCCATCTTTACTTCTGAGAGACTCAGCCTCTCTGGGATTCTCTTTTTATACCTAGTCATGTTAGTGACCTGTTGCCAATTAACTGATTTAGGGTTTGGTTTTATTTATTTGCCTTACACATTTTCCAGTCTTTTGTCACCCCTCTTCCAACTTTTTTGAAACATGTTGCTCGCAGGTGGCATGGTGGTGTAGTGGTTAGCACTGTCGCCTCACAGCAAGAAGGTGCGGGTTCGAATCCCGTGGCCGGTGAGGGCCTTTCTGTGTGGAGTTTGCATGTTCTCCCCGTGTCCTCGTGGGTTTCCTCCGGGTGCTCTGGTTTCCCCCACAGTCCAAAGACATGCAGGTTAGGTTAACTGGTGACTCTCAATTGACCGTAGATGTGAGTGTGAATGGTTGTCTGTGTCTATTGCCGCTTTTCCACTACCAACGCGGTGGGGCTGTTGGAGTTGCATTTCGACTACAACCGTGCTGGCTGGAAGTGGGTGGACACATTGGGTGGAGTTAGCGAAAGTGGGTGGACGTCACGTGATGTCGTTAGGCGGTGCAAACAGTGACATCAGTGACCTTTTAAGCAGTAGTCTCACGACCTGGATAGTAAACAATGGACATGGAGTCGTTGGTGTCGCTGGTCTTGGTGCTGTGGCTTGTTGTCACCGACAACGCCAACAGCTACTGGCAAGAGCGTATAGATGAGGCGAGGCGCATAAGGCTTCAGAAATTCTCATAATTCTTCTTCTTCCGGGTTTACGGTGTTTACAGATCCCAGCGTGCTCGCGGGGCGTGTGTGGGCATGTGAGGACACTCCTCCTCACCAATCAGTGCACAGGGGAGTGTCTCCTCACGCCCCTAGCCCCACTCGGCTTGGTTTGGCTCGCTTCAGGCCTACTCCAAAACCGTGCGAGTTTTGGGTGCTCAGTAGGGCTGAAGCGAGCTGAGTCGTGCTGCTCTGAGGTAGTCGAAACGCGAGCCGTGTCGAGCTGAAGTGAGCTGAAAAAGGGTAGTGGAAAAGGGCCATATGTGTCAGCCCTGTGATGACCTGGCAACTTGTCCAGGGTGTAACTGTGGGTGGTAAAAGAGAGCAACTGGACTTGCTTGAAGATTCTTGAAGACGTTTCACCTCTCATCCGAAAGGCTTCTTCAGTTGTGTCTGACTAGTAGGGAGTATCAGGTATTTATCCTCTCATGGATGAAAAGCTCATCTAAGGTGTCGTTGAGTCATCCTCTTGGTGTGGGTCACTGGGGGCTGGATGTGAACGGCCTCGAGAGTCGTTAGGGTGATCAATGGATTGCCCGTTAAGGTGATCAATGGAATGCTGATTCTCTCTGTCCTCTTGTGAGTCACTGAAAACAGCTGGGTTTTGGTGTGCATTCAGTTGTCTGGGAAGTGTGCCAAGGACTGCATTGTAGGTGGCTGATAAATGATGTCTTAGACCCCCACCTCTGTTCAGTGATGGCCGTTCCAGGTTGACAAAAATGGCTTCTTTAACTCCTCGCTCATACCAACGATCCTCTCTGGACAGGAACATCACCACCAGATTTCATGCTATGCTAAACAAAGATGGCGCTGCTCTGCTGGCGACACGCATACCTGCTCTGATAATCCTCAGCGTTTTTTTTGTTTGTTTGTTTGTTTGTCACTTGATGTTATATGGATAAAAGAAACAAACGCAGCTGAGTCCTGGCTGAAAGGGGCTTGCAGTAGTACATTTCCCGGTACCTACTTGGCAAAGTTTTCACTTTTTATTGGACTGTGTTTGTGCGAACAATGGACATGCGGCCAGCACGACGTTACAACACACCTGTTGTCTATGATCGCAAAACTCTCCTAGCCCTCCGGACTACATCAAGAAATTTCTATCACATATCCCCGGCACTATTGGCTGATGTACCAAAAGAATTGGAAAGAAAGTCACATCGCCCGTGGAGTAAACAGGCCAGATTGCTTCTTCCGACCCCCGGCAAAGGCCAACCAACCCCGAGGAGGAAGCGAGGGAGACGGGGTGGCATTAGGAGGAAACTGCGGCAGAGGAAATTTAGACCAGCATTACCCCCCATGATTCTAGCGAACCTATGGTCCATACAAAACAAGATTGACGAAATAAGAACATACGCCAGGTACTCTTTTGAATTCCGCGAAGCGGCCCTGCTTTGCTTTACTGAAACTTGGCTGCACGCTGGTGTACCAGACTCCCTCTATAATATTGAAGGGTTTTCACTCGTTCGTGCAGACAGAAATGAAAACTCGGGGAAAGCTAGAGGGGGCGGTGTCTGCGTATACATCAAGGAACGGTGGTGCCGTCAGTACTCAGTAAAACAGACAACTTGTAACAGTGACTTTGAACTGTTGGCTATGGGGCTAAGACCTTTTTACCTCCCACGGGAATTTGGCTGCATCTTACTATTTGTTGTTTATGTTCCACCCAGCAGCAAAATGCACCGTGCTGCAGCTGCAATAGCAGATAGTGTGTGCAATCTGCAGCAACAGTTTCCTGAAGCCCCTGCCATTATCTTAGGTGATCTGAACATTTGCAGCCTGGAGAAAGCTCTGCCAGGGTTTCATCAGGTCATTAAGTGCAAAACAAGGAAGGAAAATTTATTGGACAAATGTTACATAAACATAAGCAATGCATATACATCTAGAAGTAAACCACCAGTGGCAAACTCTGATCACAATGTGATACACCTTATCCCAACTTATCGGACTAAACTGAAAAGCTGTAAGCCTCAGAAAAAATTGATACCAGTGTGGACTAAAGACAACAAAGAGACACTGGGTGCTTGTTTTGATTGCACTGACTGGGAGGTGCTAAGGGAAAACACTCTGGACTCAGCTTGCACTGTTACAACAGATTACATAAACTTCTGTGTTGAATCCATAATCCCAACAAAAACAGTCAAGGTGTACCCCAACAATAAAACATATATAACGAAGGACATTAAACAAATAATGAATGAAAGGAAATTGGCTTTCAAACAAAACGATACTCAGGAACTGAGGAGGAAAGACAAGGAACTTAGGGGGAGGATAAGGAAGGCAAAGGACACACACACAAAACATCTGGAGGAACTGTTTAAGACCAATGATTCAAGGAAAATGTGGAGTGTCATGAAAAACATGGCAGGGATGCCAAGCAAACAACGCAAGCCCTTTATAACAACTGATGAGCTGGTGTCTGCTGTGGAGTTGAACTCTTTTTTTCACTAGGTTTGAAGTGCCCGGGACTGAGGAAAGCTGCACAGACATCCTTAAGTCAGTCGCTGTACACCCAGATGACAGAGTACACATATCAGTACAGCAGGTGGCCCAGGTGTTCTGACATCTTAACGCACGGAAGTCTATGGGCCCAGATAACATAACAGCCTCTGTTCTGAAGACATACAGCAAAGAGCTGGCCCTTGCATGGCAGCCCATCTTCCAACAATCACTGGATACACACACTGTCCCCACTGCTTGGAAAACGTCACATGTGATCCCACTTCCAAAGAAAACGTGCCCAAAGGAGTGCGACGATTTCAGACCTGTGGCTCTGATGTCCATTCTGATGAAGTCACTGGAACGAATCATTTGCCCCTTGCTCTCCAGGTCAGTGCAGAGCAAATTGGACCAATATCAGTTTCCCTACAAGTGTGGCCGCAATACTGAAGATGCCATTGCTACTCTTACACACATTGTTTTAAAACACTTGGACTCACCAAATCACAAACCATATGCCAGAGCACTGTTTATTGACTACTCCTCTGCTTTCAATACCATCAGACTGGATTTACTTCTCTCAAAAATGCAGCAGCTAGACATTAATCCTTATCTTATTCATTGGTACCACTCTTTCCTAATCCATAGGCAACAGCTGGTCAGAATCAACAACACGCTGTCCCCTGTGGTCACAACAAGCAGTGGAGCACCACAAGGATGCGTGAGCTCCTTCTCTTTTCCCTCTACCGTTGTAGGGATGTTCTGAGCCCTGTGTTGCAAGGTCCTAATGACCCCCAATTTGTGTTACAGTGGGTGGTGAGAGTCGAAGAGTAGGTACTGGTCTGTGTGCGTGGGTTTCCGATAGACCTCGATGCTAAGGCTTCTGTCTTGTTTAATGTGTACATCACAATCCAAGAAGGCTAGATTATTCCCACTGACGTCCTCCCGAGTGAAATTGATGTTGATATCCACTGCATTGATGTGCTTAGAGAAGGCTTCCACTTCATGGGTTTTGATTTTAACCCAGGTGTCATCCACATATCTGAACCAGTGGCTGGGAGCAACTCCTGAAAAAGTGGTCAAAGCTTTATGTTCCACTTCTTCCATGTAAAGATTGGCCACAATAGGGGACACCGGTGAGCCCATGGCGCATCCATGCTTCTGTCTGTAGAAACTTTCATTAAACTGGAAATAAGTGGTAGTCAGGCAGAGGTCAAGCAGGGTGCAAATCTGGTCCGTGGTGAGGTTTGTTCTATCCAGTAAGGTGTTGTCTTGAAGGAGTCATTGTCTAACAGATTCAACTGCTTCTGTGGTGGGAATGCAGGTGAAAAGAGAAGTGACATCATAAGAAACCATGGTTTCATCTAAGTCTAGTTTGAGGTCTGCAACTTTAGTAGCAAAATCTTGGGAGTTTTTGACATGATGTAGCGTATTCCCAACAAGAGGAGCCAGGATAGTGGCTAGGTGTTTGGCAATGTTATAGGTGACAGAGTTTATACTGCTGATGATAGGTCTGAGTGGAGCTCCTTCCTTGTGAATCTTGGGGAGTCCGTATATGAGAGGAACGGCTTCCCCAGGGTACAATCTGTAGTACAGAGATCAGTTGATGGCTTGGTCCTTTTCTAGTTGTTGCAGGCAGCTAACAACTTTCTTTTTGTAACAACTGGTGGGGTCCCGCCTTAAGGTTTCATAGGTGGTTGTGTCGCTAAGGAGACTGGTCATCTTTGAGTGGTAGTCCGCTGTATTTAGCACCACTGTGCATCTCCCTTTGTCAGCAGGAAGGATGGTGATGTCCCGGTCTCTTTGAAGCAATGTAAGAGCCCTCCTTTCTTGGCTGGTGAGGTTGGAGGGGGGTGCGTTTGCACTGGACAGAGCAGCTGATATCTTCAGTCTAAGTTGTTCTGCCTCTGTGTTGGTCAGATTGTTGTTTCTGATGGCTGACTCTGTGGCTGTGATAAGATCTACCACTGGTATCCGCTCTGGTGAAACTGCAAAGTTAAGTCCCTTGGATAAAACATCTTTCTCTGGTTGGGTGAGTACCCTGTCAGATAAGTTCTTCACCCATTTCTCTTCTAGGTCTGGTTGTGTAGCCTGGTCAGATTTCTTCCTCCAAGTCAGCACTTCTGTCTTACTGGAGGAGGTGGTTTTAGACAGTAATGTTTGAAATTTGCGCATCTGTCATTCCTTGCCTTTGGTATGTTGTGAAATCTGTGCCTTCTCCGTGAAATCAGAGACTCGTTCCAAAACTTCACTGGGAAGAAGTACTGTCAACTCTTCAAACATCAGTTCAGTCTTGTTCTGGAGAGCATCGATGGTGAAATGTACTTGTCTCACTCTCTCATTGAGAAGCTGCTTCTGGGCTTTCTGGAGGATTATTTCAGCTCTGTGTCCTTTGACCATTGAATGCAGGCGTAGGCTAGTGGGGATAATGTTGGATTGTCGACATCTCAGGTTGAAACGCAGGTGGTTCCTGTAGTCTGCCAGTTTTCTGGAAGTCCTCTCATACTCCCGCACCAGTCGAAGGGTTCTCATCCCAAAGTGCGTGGAAACATGTCTGTGAAGATTCTCAGTCATCCAGGTCATAGTAACTGTGGGTGGTAAAAGAGAGCAACTGGACTTGCTTGAAGATGTTTCACCTCTCATCCAAAAGGCTTCTTCAGTTCTGTCTGACTAGGGTCCAGGGTGTACCCCGCCTTTCACCCATAGTCAGCTGGGACTGTTAGGGTTTTGCTGGGATTCGAACCCAGGTCGCTGGTGTGATAATCTAGCAAACCCCCACTAGGCCACCAGGACTCAAGTGCAGAGGCGTGAGGCGAAAGTAGAGTATCAAAAAACAGTTTATTTACACTATGTACAATATTTACAATCCGATGAAAAAAAAACAAAAAAGAAAATCCAAAAGCTCAGAAGATAACAAAAATAAAAATATCCAAAGGTGCAAAGTCCAAAAACAAAAGGAAAGGCAAAATGCTGAACGCTCAGAAGATCCAAAAACACAGTAAATACTTAGGTCCAAAAAGAAAAGCAAAGTGCAAAACCAAAAAGACAAGAAACACGGTACAGAGGAAACTGGAGCTAAACATAACAGCACAACATAGGAAAAAGACTCCGTGACAAGGGAACAAACAGAGGGGTATTTATACACACAATAAATGGGAAACAGGTGACACTAATGAAGACAATCAGGCAATCAACACAAACACAAGACACAGGAACAGTGGCGGCCTCTAGAGGCCAAAACAAACATGACATGAAAAGGAAATAACAGCAGCCTCTAGAGGCCAAAACAGTCCCAGTCCTAACAGGGATAGGCTCCAGCTTGCCTGCGACCCTGTAGAACAGGATAAAGCGGCTAGAGATAATGAGATGAGATGAAAAAAAAGTGATGGTGTTGTGAGACAAGCCTCCAGGCTCGTAGTTACCTGATAAGAGATATAAAGTTGGCTGAATGGGTAGTATTGCTGCCTTATCACCAGGGTCTGGGATTTTGATCCTGAGCTCGGGGTACATCAGGGGTACTCCTCCTAACTCCCAAAAGCAAGCTGGCAGGTTGTTGAGCGATACTCTAAATTGCCCACAGGTGTAAAGGAGCATGGGAATGTGTGTGTATGGGATGTGCTGTTATGGACTTGGCTTCCCATCCCATACCCAGTGTTCGCGTGGTGGGTTCCAGATCTGCTGTGACCCTGAGCAACAAGAAGTAGTTACTGAAGATGAATGAATGAATATCTTAAAAATACTTAAAATAAATGAAATATTGGAAAGTGTCACCTGACACAAGTTGAAACAACCCTTTTTTTCAGACTGCATATGAATGAAATTATTTTATCAAAATAAAAGATTACCAAAGGAGTTTGCGTAAAATATTCTGCATAACTACTTCTTTGAATTGTGAGTATCGCTTTTGGGTAGCCTAGTAAACTAGACCCACCCGCCTAGCGGCCAAAAATATTTTTTGCCTACGAGTGGGTCTAGCCTCGCACCATATCAACAAAACACCCCGGGCATCAAATCGTGCCCGCCAATCACAACGCAAGGTTTTTGTTTGGATTCTTTGGGCGGGCTTTTGCAGGAGTGACGACAAGGCTGCACGACGCTGGAGAAAGCACAACAGGAAAGATGGCTACGGCTAGTGAACAGCGCACGTTTGACTCCGCTTTGGAATCAGTTTTAGAAGAATTAGACTTGGAGTTTTCGTTGAAACATGAGCAGGAAGAGGCTCTCCGCTCATTCCTTTTCAAGAAGGACGTTTTCGCTGTTTTGCCGACCGGCTATGGCAAAAGTCTGATCTACCAGCTGGCTCCGCTCGTAGCCAAAAGGATGGGGCTAGTTTGTGCAGTACGAAGAATTAATAAACAGCTTTGAAACATTACTTTTTGATTGTTTCTTATTTTCCCATTATTTTAAATTTAAGGGAAATTATTTCACCAAACACCACTAAATAAAAATAAAAACTCTCAAAAACAGTTTAAGCAAACCCTTGAAAAACACTTGAAAAAAATGAGTGTATGTTAAGTATGTGGTACAGACTCCAAACTTGTGGTCATTATCTCCAAACTTCTTAATATCTAGAATCTGTTTATTAATTAATACGCATTTTGAAAAATTATTTATTTCAAGGCCTCCCCCATTGCTTTCTGTCGCTCTGACTACGTCACAGTCACTGTTGCGCTGATTGGTCAGAGCGTTGGCCTATACGCACAGAGACAGTTTGAAAGACAGCGGGTTGTTCCACCCCCACCCTTCGGAAATGTCTACAAGCGAGGCCAGACTAAATATTCACATTTAGTCTGGCTTGCCAGGCTAGCTTTTGGGGGGAAAAAAACCAATTTAGCAATCTAGATAATCTTCGAAAGTGAGTCACAATTGTTCAAATAGCCAAATCAGTAACTTCTTCGAGAATGAACCATTTTTCTTCAAACACTGTTTGCTTCTCAATGAGTAAAATATGCTGAATTTTTTTGAAAAAAAAAAAAAGACCTCAGCATTCTACAGAAAAGTAAATTTGACCAAAGTCATGAGAAAAGTTGGGGTGGTTCAGTTGGATTCAAGTTTTTATCTTTAAGTCTTATCTGAGTTGCCTTAAACTCAACATATGCCACATGAAAGTAAGTGACGGACAGGTCAGCATTAAGAGATGACTCTCGTCAATGTGCTTTCAGACAAGATTTGTGAGTTTAAAATCACTTGTTTTGACATTCACTGCATAAGTAGTTGCTGGTCAACAAATTGATCTTTCCAAAGGTCACAGTTTGTTGTAGTGCTCAGTCTGCTTCATCCCTCTGTCTCTGGCATCCTGTGTCTGTCATGTGGACAGAGATTCAGGGGGAGCCTAGGCTGTCAGTTTGCTGCAGTGGCCGACGGGAGACTTGGCTGGCGACAGCAGACAGACGCAGATTGCTGCACATCAGCATTCTCCTGAGAAGGTGCCGGTGCCTGATTGCAGTTGTATGGACTGCTGCTTTACAGCTGTCTCAGGACAGGTGCAGCTACCTGTTCCTGCATGCCAATAAGACAGGCGCATCTTACCCACCCGGCAGCTGCTGGCAGCATGCCAACTGTCTTCAACACCTCAACACCTCAGTGCCAGCTCACTTCAGTGCCTTTAGAGCTGTTGTTCCTGCTGTGGTCATTTCGGTGTCCCGCTCATAACACTTCCACAGCTGGCAGGCACTGCTGGTGTGTCACTTGGCTCAGTGGTGTGAGAACACACAGCTATCGAATCTGCAGGAGCAGGATGGCGGGACTCCATACATGTTTATTTTTAACCCTCATCCAATTCCTACTTTGTGTGTCTCTTTGTAATATCTCTCAAGCTGGGACTTTAAAATTCTATTTTCTGTGCAGAGATTTATGTAGATGCTACTTACATAATAGCAGCTGTGTTTTGTTTTTTTATTATTAGGCATCCTTTCATTGTTGGTTCTAATAGGCTGTAAAATTGCTGTAGATAACATGCTTTATCTGTTTTGTTCTTGAATGAAATATATCTCTGTATATAACGAGCAGTTTGCCTGATTGATTGCGAATCATTAAAATGACCCTACTGGTAAGCTGAGCAGTGTGAGAGTGAACATGACGTTCTTGATAATCCAAACAGATTCCTGATTGCTTATTTCGTTGATAAATAAGCATGGAACACTTCTTGCCTTTTGATTCATGAGTTGTTTTATAGCTATGAAAAACCAGGAGCATTTGGGGCATTGCTCTGATGGAATTTAATTCTTGTCGAGCTCAAACAGCTGTTCACTCAAGAGAAACCAGGAGAGAAATAAACATTTTGAACCATGCTCAAAGTCTCCTGAAAATATTGCCAGCTTGTGATTGATTGCTGGAGGGAAGAGAAGCTTATTGGCTAGTTTACAATGTCATTAACTGCCTGTAAGCCAGCTCCAACTTTCTTTTAATGAATGCAGGAAATCTGTTGGTTGTAATCACACAACATTGCGTTCTGTTCTGCACGTACATTTGTGAACTCGAGCAGCTGATGAAATCATAAGAGGGACAAGGAAGAAAAGGAAGAAACCATATTTCTTGACATCTACAAGCTGCCACCAGCCTGATTAATGGATGGTCGTCTTGCAGCCTTTTAGAACAAAGTTTTGTTTGGAGGGAGAAATCTAGTCACTGACCCAAAGCTAATAGTGTTCTCCTTGAACAAGCTATTGAGTGGGGTTTGTTCCTGCTCTGTGCTGCATGCAACATTGTTTTTGGCTGTGGCAAAAGAATTCAGCTAATACCTCTTGCTTTTAGACATTCAATATAACACAAATGATTGGAACCCATTTTTACAGTCCCATAATATATGTATAAAGTCTCTTCTGGCTGTTTAGAGAAATTGCCCATGTTAATCAGTTGGAAAGCATTTAATGTGCCACAAGGACGGTATGGAGTTTGTATTTCCCTGAAAGTTCATAACTTCTTTCTCTCCAGGTGGGAACTAAGAAAGCCATGAGCTCTACGGTAGCTGTTGTACCTGTAGACCAGAACAGAAACCTCCTCCCTGCATCCCCTCTCTGTGAGGAAGACAAGAGAGCAGGCAAGAATCTGAGAATACACTTTCAAGGTCATCTTGCCACTCATCCCAACATCCATCCATCCATCCAATCATTGATTTAGCCATTTTACTTGTACACAAGATTATCCATCCATCCAGAAACCCAGAACATTTGGCACCAAAATCTGGAACTGTGCTGTTTTATTGGCCACCAATCCCATACAAAATGTTCAAGTAATGTGGTATTTGGTATCTGTTCACGATTGGCACAAGCAGGACCTTGAAGTTAGGCTAGCAGCACTGTTCATTACTGACTGATTATGCATGTTACGTCACACTCCTGTAACAACATACACACAGACAGACAGACAGACAGACAGACACGTTTAGATAAAGACTGTGAAAATTGTAGGTTGAATTGGGATTAATTAAATTATAAATTATGTAATAATTGATAAGTAAATTAATCAATTTATAAATAAAGATCAGTCTCATAAAATCTTAAATTATTAATCTTAACACTCACCGTGAATGGTTACATTCAAGATTAATGGTAGCTCTGTATTAGATGGGAAACCCAGTTGTATACAAAAGCTAAATTCTGAAGGAAAAAGGAGTTCTAAATAGTTGACCTTGTGAATAAACAACAGGAACAAGTAAAATGCAATTCAATTTTATTAGCTTTTATTTGTCTACTACTCACTAATAATAATAAACTCAAAATACATTCAATGTCAGCAAAGGTAATAACAAGACAAAACAATGGAACAATTACACCTGGACTATAAATTTGAGGGAAAGAGAGAGAGAAAGAGATAGAAGGAAAAAGAAAAGAATCCCTTGTGTGTGCGTGTGTGAGGCTAGGGCAAGCCGATGCATGTGTGTGTGTGTGACCTAGCTTGTCGTTAGCTAAAACAAAGGAATGTTAGCTAAAACAAAGGAATGTTAGCTAAATAGAACAAAGGATTAGCTCTGTGGCTAATGTGTGCTTTGTGTAGGTATCTGTGGGCAGATGCTAATGACTAGCCACTCTGGCAATGCTTAAACAAAATGGCGGTCAGTGCCTAGGTGTCGTATCACAGGTAACTCAATGAGGAAGGTATCAAAATGGCGTCGGAAAAATGGCGCCTGCAGGCCTAGTCGAGAACACAAGCCTACCAGCTAGCGTATCACCCTGAGGTAGCTAGCAATAAGTTGCTAAGGAGAATCTGACCACGCTACAGCTGGATCCAAACACTGCACTTAACAACAATTTCCAACAGACTATCTAGGCAAAGAACTCAACGCGAGAGAGAGAGAGAGAGAGAGAGAAAGAGTGTGAGAGAGTGTGTATATGTGTTGGATGGAGAGAACTAGGCCTTGTAGCGGTCTAGCCTCGGAGCTTAAAATAACAAACTTGTCGCTGCGCTGCTAATCAGATAGGGAAGCTAGCAATGGAGTTAAGGAAAGATATCATGCAAGATACCCTGTCTAACAAGTTCAAAGAAAAAAAACAGAACCAAAACAAACAATAAAACAAACAAACAAACAAACAATAAAAACAAACAAACACCTTCCGTGTCTGAGCGGGTATGCTAAATAGCTCAAAGCTTAAACATGACCCTAACAACCATCTGAATAAGCTACAAATTAAAAATTTGCCCAAGTGCCTACTCAATGCGATGGAAGTTCTTTCTCCGATGTCCGCGCTGAGGGTCGCAGTCCGAGGAGAGGAGGTTAGCGGCGCGTTGCGTCCAACCGCGGCTAACGAAGCAGGGAGATGAAGGCCTAGCTGGCCCACGGTGCTTCAGGAGAAACCTCCGGTGATGCGTCGACGAGGAAAAGGCTGAGAGGAGCGAAGCTGTCCGCAAATGCCTCTTAGCGTGGAAAACTACTTAACTGTAGTTAAACTTTGCAAAGGTTTAGAATCAAAACCACTATATCGCTGAAACTTAGCGGGTCGTTCAAAAGTTCGGCCGAAACTAATTTGAACAGGCTGTTCTCAGACAATAGCGGTTAGTCTCAACACTGTAGGCGAGCGTGCCTACAGTCCGTCCGACCACTCCAGTAGTCAGAACATGAGAGAGCGAATCGAGGCGCTCTCGATACAGTTAAAGCAGTTCCACTTCACGTCACATCCGGGTGGAGCGCGCAAGGAAATTGTGGGATCGTTATAGGGGGCGCTGGCGAGTTACCAACATTCCCCCCTTGGCCATAGGCGCTGAAAGGAGTGATACCCTATGGGCACATGGTGTTTAGTCTGCGGCCCACGGTCCCTAGTAATCCACAATGAGGTAGTTCCACAATGAGGTAGTTCCAAGGGTCCTTTCTGTGAAAAGTCTTTCAGACACAGTTCAACAGTTCAATTCATTTCATACAGTCCATAAGATGCATAGGCACTTGGGCATGAAAGCATAGGCACTTGGACATGAAAACAATTACACTATGGCTACTTAACTACCTTCTACATACAATATTTCACACAGCAAACAAAAATAATCAAAACTCCATAAAGGAAAATGGAAAAGAGGGGTTAGTTAGCGTGTTAGCAAGCCTACTCTTCAAGAAAGTTAGTGGAGGCCTTAGGCCTGATGGAGAATCGGACAATGCCACGATCTAATTTCTCAGGTGCGTAGATCGTTTTGTCCAGTTTGCGGTGTAGTGTCAGTATGTACCTGTGTAGAGTGATGGCTATGAAGACTGTGATAACCCAACCGCTAGCTAGAAATCCCAGCGCAATTCGGCTTATTAAAGATCCTTGATCGGACGAAGGGTTTGCGCGGTTATTCAAGAAAGTGGTAGCGATGCCAGTGGGCTTAAGATTGAATTGCACGGTTTTGGTCCCTTCCAGCAGTAGTTGTGCTTGGAGGGTGGAGTTTATCTCAAGTTCGTGACCTGGGAAGGCATCGGGCATTTCTATCTCGGTCTCATACTGGTCAGCGCTAAGGTGATGGAGGGTGATGTCACCCACGTGAACAGTGGCTCCTAGTGGGACACTTAGGAGAGAGGTTTCGTTAGGGATCTTCATTCTAGTGGCAGTGTTATGTTGATCATATGATACCAGAATCTCAGTTTGGGGAGTGTTGATTAGCCACCGATTACCAGCTCTTTCTACTCTAGTTCCTATTCCTTCATCTTTAATAGACAATTTGCCTGCACACTTCTGCTCGGGGACTTTTGTCAATCCACAGAGACGGTCTGTGGTGTCTCGGATAAAGGGATTGCTGGGGCAGACCCAGTGGATATCTTTGGTAGAGATGCACATGTCTAAGTTAGGGACGAGGTAGATAGAGGGGTTGTCATCGTGATAGGCTATGGTGGGAGGTGTCTGCAAACGTACGTGTACGTCGTTGTTCCAGAAACCTACATTAAGGACAGATTTGATTCTGTATATGTTTTGCCGTTCAATAACGGGAAGATTGAGGATGAAGCCTATTTCTAGGTTTTGAGGGTTCACAAAAATGGGGATAGCACTGCCAAGACTATAAGCCAGATGAATCTGTGATGAGTAAACGTTAGTCGTGGTAGTAGATCGGAGTATGCTGTCAACCATGCTGAGGGGTATCAAATATGGTGGGATTTTACCTCCACTCAGGGTGCTGAGAGAGCTACTTACTTCTCTCATCAGGTCCTGCATTAGGTCTCGGATTACTCGGACGTACTTGACTTCGCTTCTCATGATTGTCGCTAGCCTGTCTACGGCATGTACTGTGTTCTTGATTAATGTAGAATGCATGTTAACGGTTAGTATGGTTCCCTGCAGGGTTTTGCCTAGGCCCTGCAGCTCCTCCTGTTGAGTTAGTAGTCTACCCTGGATTTCTGGCATTTCTTCCTTAAGAATGTTCATTTCTCGTTTGACCGCGGTTAGGCTAACGGTGTTAACGGCAGAGAGGCCCATTGAGAACAGAGAGCCAATGGCGGATGCAGCAGTAAGTAGTCCTCCGAGGAACCGTTTAGGGCGTGTTTTGCCGCTGAGTTCCTCCTCAGTGACTATGAACTTCTGTAACTGTTCGAGCATGTGAACTGTGGTACGCTTGGCGTGTTCGATGTTGGACCCAATCTCGGAGTCAGGCCCGGTTTCGAGGTTTGTTTGTGTGGGCGATCTAAAATGCTTACGGTACACGTCCCAAGGATCGAGGCGGGTGTACACGCGCTGGGTATGGACGCGGCAATTGGTGAGGAGCAGTCCTGGGGCATCTTGGAGAACAATGCCACTCGGCGGACCTGGTTCCACTATGTTACCGGCCAATGTGGTCTGCAGGACTAGGAAGATACCGAGGATCCAGAGAGGGGCCATTCTGCAACATACAGGAGTTTGTTATTCCGATTTGAGTGATAACGAGGGTGGTTACTTATAGATGCACGCTTATGGATTGAGAGGCATGCAACTAAGTTGGGCAGGCTATAACTTATTGTTTGTCCACCCCCCTATGGAGTGTGGACTGCTCAAAAAGCTTTATTTGGTTGCTATGGACCCATCTATACGAAGGCGCCTGGCTGGGCTTCGAAGTTTTGATGCGGTAGGCGACGGGGGACAGTTTACCGACGATTTCGAAAGGGTCGGACCAACGGGGTAAGAATTTTCTGGCTACTCCTACCGGTTTGGTGAAATTGAAGTATAGGACTCTGTCGCCTACTTCGTACTCACGGTGTGTCGCCTTTCTGTCGTAGTAAGCTTTCTGTCCTTTCGCACTCTTTTCGAGGTGTTCCTGGGCCCACGCAAACGTGGCCTGCAAGTGGCGTTGCAAGTCGGTGACGTACTGGTGTGCGGTGTACGCAGTGGCAACGCTTAGGTCCTCTGGTCGGTAGAGGAGGTGTAAGGGAAGAACCATTTCACGGCCAGTCATCATTTCGAACGGGGTGACTCCGGTGGTGCGGTGAGGAGTGGACCGAATGGCCATCAGCACCAGAGGGAGTTTGATGTCCCAATCTTTGCCATGGTGACTCACATACTTGCGAAGCATGCTCACGATGGTTTGGTTGGCGCGTTCGACCTGACCGGAAGACTGAGGATGATACGCGATGTGGAATTTTGCCTCGACTCCGAGCATCTCCCACAACACTCTCATGACCTCTGCGGTGAAATGAGTACCTCGGTCGGAATCAATGGATAGGGGCAAGCCCCAACGGCTGAACACATGGTTCATAAGAAGGAGAGCGGTGGTCTCTGCGGTTTCGTTTGGGGCGGGCAAGCATTCCACCCACTTCGTGAACGCGCAAGTGACGGTCAGGAGGTACTTATTACCTCGAGCTGATTTCGGCACCGGTCCGACCCAGTCTATCTGGAGATTAGACCAGGGGAATGAGATGCCTTTGCTTTGCAGTGGGGCGCGGTTCAACGGTTGGGCTGGTCGGAATTGGCAGCAAATCAAGCACCCTTTAACATACTCGGTAACGTCCTGAATCATGAAGGGCCAATAGACAATCTGTTGGAGTGTCTGGTAGGTCGCCTGAGCGTTCCTATGGCCCCCGCACGGGCTGTCGTGAGCGTACTGCAACATGACCCCCCTATGATCTGTGGGCACGACCCACCGGGGAGGTCCCTGGTTGCGTGGTGTGTACACCAGGAGTCCTTTCTCGAGTTTTAAGCCGTTTTTGAGATTGTGAAGGTGATTTAAGTCTCGGGACTGTTGCAACTCTTGTGGGGAAATTGGGGACGCCACGGGGTCCGCAAGGAACTTACGGATTTGGTGGATCACGGGATCCCTTTCCTGCATAGACACCAGGTCGGCATCCTGGGGCAGTCGGCCGAGTTGCACTGTTCCTGCTTGGGGTACTGCGTCAGTTTGACCTGCTCTAGCCTGTCGGCGAGTAATCGCGGTTACGTCATGGCGTGGCGTCTCGGGAAGCCATGGCGGCTGAAATTCCCAAAGGGGGCCGTCTACGGCTCCCGCTTTGGCGAGGCCATCTGCCTCATCGTTACCGACTTTGTCAGGTCCTGGGACTTGAGAATGTCCCTTCACCTTCTTCCAATAGACGCACATTCCCTGTTCGGTTACGAGTCGATCGCATGCTAGGAAGAGTTCGGAGTGTTTCACTTCCTTGCCCCTTGCATTTTTCATGTCCTGCACCTTCCACGAGGGAAAGTGTGAGACGAAGCTATGCCTGGCATAATTTGAATCAGAGCAGAGGACTAACCGCTTGATGTTCTCACGGGCAGCTTGTTGCAGGACGATGAGCACGGCTGCTACCTCCGCATATTGGCTAGTCTTAGCCCCGAGTCGGTGTTGGTATTTCCCTTGTATAGGGCCGTTCGCCCATACGATACCGACACCGGCTTGCACTTTGCATTCATGATGGAATGAGCATCCATCTATGTAAGCGGTGGAGAGGTCTTTGCAGACGTTCTCGTCATAGTAGTGGTGGTCGGAGGGGAGAGCAGGTACGGTTGTTAGTTCGGTTTGATCTGGACTATTCTCGCAGTCGCAATGCTGGCATTCCGCCAGCCCTCGGCCAAGCACCATCTTGTGGTTCTGGGCGTACTTCACCTCGACGTCGTAGCCCTGTAGTGCCATCATCCAAGCTGCGATGCGACTGTTCGAAACTCTTCCCTCTCTCAGCCTCTGGCTGTTCAAGAACGAGACCGGTTGATGATTGGTCTCTATCACCACCTTCTGGCCACCAATGTAACTGCGAAAGTGTTCAACGGCCCAGACCGTGGCCAGCAGGGCTTTTTCGCAGTCTGAAAATTTAAACTCCACAGCACTGAGGGGCCGACTGGCGTATGCTACGACACGGCGATCTTTGTCATGCTGCTGTGACAGTGCAGCGCTCAGGCAGTGGGTGGAGAAACTAGCCTCCAAGAAGAACGGTTTGTCTTTGTCGGGATACGCGAGGCAGGGAGCGGAGCAGAGCTTCTGCTTCATGCTCTTGAACGCGAGTTCTTGAGGGTCACTCCACTGGAAGGGTTTATCCTTCCGGAGGAGCTCGGTGAGCGGTCGTGCTATGTCCGCGTAGTCCTCGATGAACTGTCGGGAGTAGTTGCAGACCCCTAAGAAGCTCCTGAGTTCGGGTACGTTGGATGGGGCTTTGATATCTTGGATAGCCCGCACCCTCCCTGACTGGGGTTCAATGCCATCTGGCCCGACGCACAGTCCAACGTATTCAACTTTGGTGCGACACCACTGCCCTTTGGTGACAGAGAGCTTCGCTCCTGCTCTGGACAGCTGGGACAGAACATGGCGTATCTCTTCGAGGTGTGCATCAAAAGTCTGTGACCTAATGAGGATGTCATCGACATAGATCAAGTTGCCACGAGCTGCGGCATCGCTCATTGCCTTATGCAAGAAGATGTTGAATTCAGCGGGGGAGTTCGCGTAGCCGAACGGACATCGGTTGAAAGTTAGCTGGCGGTTCCCAAAGGAAAAGGCCAGCTTGTGCTGGTCAGCTGGATCCACGCGCATGGTCCAGAATCCACTCGCCACGTCGGCGGTGGAGAAGAACTTTGCACCCTTCACCTTGGCAAGTTCTTGATCCAGATGGATCATGGGCCATCTTGACAAGGGCACTTGCTTGTTCAGCTGCCTATAGTCAATGGTGAGACGCCACTTGCCGTTCGGTTTCAGCACCGGCCACAAGGGGGAGTTGTAAGTCGAGTTACACTCACGAATGATCTGCTTTTCCAGCAGAGTGTCCAGTGTTTCTTGTATTGAGTCGTATGCGGCTAACGGGATTTTGTATTGCCGCACGAACGTCGGTGGAGCGTTCGGATCTGTTGGGATTCGGACGGTGTGGATGTCCGTGACTCCGCAGTCATTGGAATCTCGCGCCCAGATCGCCTTGAAGTCGTAGAACAGTTCACGGAGCTGTCGTCTCTGGGCGTCCGTGGTCAGGCTGTCAGCTTTCACCAGCTGTTGTTGAACTTCTCGTTCAAAGCCTGGGTACGGTTCACCTAGAGCTGAATCGACGACCTCAGTTGCAGGGGTGTCATTGCTCGATTGCGTGGCAAGAGCGTACACCAGCATGTGTTTCGGGGTGTCAGTTTTGGTCATGACTATGCGCTCGTCGCAAAGCATGATGTGAGGTTCGATGCGGATCATGTGGAAAGGAAGAGTGATCCAGGGAGGTTCCACTGGATCGGAATGAGTGTCCGGCGTTGGCAGCTCACCAATGACTGGAATGGTGAGTTCAAAGTCATGGAATGCCTGGTCTATCAGAAGGCCTAAAGGCCGACGGGCGGGGATCGTGATGGCGTCCCGCGTGGAGTTTTGAACCAGGAGGTAAGCGGAACGATGACTCACTTCAAGCAGCGGAGTCCCACACACGGCTAAATCGAGCTCCATGAAGAATCTGAGAGGCTGGAAGAACGCCTGGGAGCTACGAAACTGTTGGTCTTTCATGATGACCAGCTTAAGAGGGGAACCAGCAGTCCTAGCGGGAATGACGATGTCAAATTCGCTAGCGACATGGCAGGCTTGGGGAATCGTTTGTCCTGACCGCATTTGTTCCGGGTCAGCTTGGAACGGGTGCTTAGCAGCGTCGGCTTGGGTCCAGATGACCCGGTTGACTAGGTCCAGTTGGGCTCCCAGTCTGACCAAGATGTCTGCCCCAATGACCAGTGGGTCAGGAAGTCCGGGGACGACACTCAAGAAATGAAGGAATTCTCTCTGACCGATGGCGAGCGACACGGCGCAGACGCCTGTGGCTTTGATGGGGCTCTGGGGTTGTTCGGCTGACAGTAGCCGGTGGCTCTTCTGCACAAAGACAGGGGAAGGAGTGCTCTGACGCACTATGTCGAACCACGTTTGGCTGATGGCTGACTTCTCTGACCAAAGCGCTAACCTGACGCCAGGTGCCGTGACGCCGTTGACAATAATGTTGCCAGATATCCAGGGGTAGTACCTGGTTGGGGCAGATTCGCCAAGAAAGCAAAGGAAAGACGGGTGGCCATCAAGCGCGTTGCGGTTGAGAGGAGTGTCGGTTGAGTTTGGTGCGTCTTGACTCGGCTCAGGGTGGAGCGGAGTGGTCTCGAGGTTCTCGGGGACCTGCCCTGACTCAGCTATCGGTGGAGTAGCCTCCACCCTAACTTCATCACAACAGGCTCGATCGTGACGACGAGGATCTGGGGTCTGTGGGGACGCGACCTGGGCCCACAGTTGCCCACGACGACAGTCAATGAGGGGCGCTAGCCTATCTAGTAGGTCTTGGCCAATGAGGAACGGTTCTACACCAACAGAGCAGATGTAAGTGGGGTGAGTGATGGACATGCCCTGGAAGGTGAGTTCTAACCATGCAATGGTTGTTACTGGGGCTTGATTCTGGGTGAAGCTAACCAAGTTGACATCACAACGTTCGGTTCTGATGGGTCTACCTTGCGCGCGCCGCGCATCAGAAACCTCTGCGAAGACTTTGGAACACATCAGGGTGATTTCTGACCCGGTATCCAAGAGAGCTTGGAGGGAAACGTTGCCTTCTACCACCACTGGGGTATAGATACGCTTGGCGTTGCCTTTCCTAACCAAATCTCCAAGAAACTGCGTCAGGGGTGCATCCTGCGGGTCAGGCTTCACTAACGGAGGGGGTGGTTTCAACTCATCGCTGCCTATTGGGCAGGGGTCCTTTCCCCACCCCACGAGGTAGACACGCGGTGGTGGTGGGGATGGGTCCCGGCCTAGTCATGCTGACGGTTCGTCCCTGTCCTTGCTCGGCTTACCCTTCCTGTTCTTATTGCTCAGCAGTTGTTTAACCCGTGCTAATTCGGTCCTCAATTCTGCCATCCCAAGCGGCTCTTGGTTGGCTTGTTTAATCCGTGCTAATTCAGCCCTCAGTTCTGCCATCCCAAGTGGCTCTTGGTTGGCTTGTTTAGCGGTAGCTAGCTTAGGGCTCCGCTCCCTTCGAGAGGAGTTGCGATGGGGCCTTGACTGTCCGCTATTCTGAGATTTAGGGCCGTGACTGCCAGGTTTGCGGTTACCTTGTCCTTTGGCGTTGGGGCCCTGTTCCCCCTTGGCTCCAGCTTGTCGAACTTTCCAGTTACCTTTGGGTTGACTCGACGTCTGGTGGCCGGGGTTTGGGTTCGCCCAAGGGGGCCCGCGGTTTGGGGCTTCACCCCCTTCTAGGCCTAAGGACTGATCTTCCTGCTCATATAGGCTGAGGACTCTGGGATCGTCCTCGTGGCGGTCTGTGGGTCGGACGAACGTCTCCCACGTTAGTTGTGCGGTGCGACGCATTTCTCTCATAGTATGGGGGCGCTGGCGACACGCGAGTGTTACTTGGTTACGGATGCACGGGTGAAGGTTATGGAGGAAGAGGGACTTGAAGTTGCGATCTTCCTCTAGCCCGGGCTCGCTTCTGCCCTGAAAGTACGCTGCGCGGAGCCGACGGTAGTACTCGCGAGGGTGTTCGCTTCGTTTCTGTCTGATCAGAATAGCACCCATCGTCGCAGCAGTCTCATCCTCGTACAACGAGTATTCCTCTTTCAAGTACTTACGTATTTTCTTGTAGTTGTCGAGGACTGACTGCGGTAAGGTCTCAACGAATGCTCGTACGCCGCTACCTAAAGTTTTCCAGACTAGTCTGGCCTTTTCATGCGACGTAGCCTCTGGCAGGTCCAGGAGGCTACGCTCGATTTCCCGGAAATAATCATTAACGCTTCGGTGTCTATGATTTTCCGGCTCAAAACGCTCTATGTCTTTCGCAAGGACGTCGATTTGGCGGATCCTAGTTTTGCGTTCTGCGACGAGGCGTTTTGATTTTGACCCGTAGGGGTCCTCGCTGTCTTCGCTATTTGAGCTGCTCTCATATCGCCTATGTCTGCGTTTCGGCTTGGAGGCGGCCTCTCCGTCAGAGGAGTCTGAGGGTACGTAGCGCGGCGTTTTCTGCGGGCTAGAGGCTGCAGCGATATTGAAGCGCGAGGGGGTGTAGTGGGGAGTAAAGTAAAAACTCCCAGCGCCACGAGGTGGCGATCGCGCGACTTTCACGCGAGTTGAGCTTGAGTGCGGTGTCTGATCTACCGTTCTAAGCTCAGGTTCTTCCTCCTCCAGAGCGGAAATCTGTTCTTGGGAGGGTTTGGCCGATCCCTCATCTGAGCGACGTGCTTGCGTCACTTCTTCTCTGAGGTATTCTATTTCGCGCTTTAGTTCATCTTGTGTGGCTCTCAGGCCCACGAGGCTACTCTCCGCGCTTTCTGCTCTCCTTTGAGCTTCGGCCAGTTGTCGTTTTAGTGTTCTTTTCTCTTGTTCGAGGGTCATACACACATGTTCCATTTCCTTATAGTAGATCATGAACAATTTGGGTAGCCCTTCTGGAAGAGTCATAGTACGCTCCTTAAGTTCCCTAACGGCTATGTGTATTTCATCAAAGCGAGCCTTTTGGTCCAGATCACAGAAGTAATTTCTCCTATCCTCCGGGACTTGGCCTAAATCGCCTACAACGTCGAAGAGAGAGAGGAGGGGCCCTTCTGACTCCCTTGATGGGGAACGCGACATTTTGTTCGAAATGTATTAATTAACTTAAAGGAAATTAATACTAGGGGTTGATTAGGTTAGAATTTAATTTAATCCAAGTTGCTAAATAATTGATGTGGTTTCTTAGCTACTTTGTTTTCACTAATGTTTCACTTGTATTAATTAGCTCAATTAATAATTAGTTAACAATAATGATTATTATTATTAATAATATTAATTAAGTACTTGGATTAGATATTACTCTAATGTACTAATCAATTAAACCAGTTTATCAGCTAACTGTGGTTGGCAGCTGAATTTCAGTTCTGTGATTAACACACTGTTAATGATTCACCATTAAAGTCATCTGTGTTATACCTTGGCAGTTGATTTTGGGTATACAGCAGTTTACAAGTTATTGTTGAGAAATTCACAAGGTCATTAAACTATGCCTCACACGGGGCACCACTTTAATGTAGGTTGAATTGGGATTAATTAAATTATAAATTATGTAATAATTGATAAGTAAATTAATCAATTTATAAATAAAGATCAGTCTCATAAAATCTTAAATTATTAATCTTAACACTCACCGTGAATGGTTACATTCAAGATTAATGGTAGCTCTGTATTAGATGGGAAACCCAGTTGTATACAAAAGCTAAATTCTGAAGGAAAAAGGAGTTCTAAATAGTTGACCTTGTGAATAAACAACAGGAACAAGTAAAATGCAATTCAATTTTATTAGCTTTTATTTGTCTACTACTCACTAATAATAATAAACTCAAAATACATTCAATGTCAGCAAAGGTAATAACAAGACAAAACAATGGAACAATTACACCTGGACTATAAATTTGAGGGAAAGAGAGAGAGAAAGAGATAGAAGGAAAAAGAAAAGAATCCCTTGTGTGTGCGTGTGTGAGGCTAGGGCAAGCCGATGCATGTGTGTGTGTGTGACCTAGCTTGTCGTTAGCTAAAACAAAGGAATGTTAGCTAAAACAAAGGAATGTTAGCTAAATAGAACAAAGGATTAGCTCTGTGGCTAATGTGTGCTTTGTGTAGGTATCTGTGGGCAGATGCTAATGACTAGCCACTCTGGCAATGCTTAAACAAAATGGCGGTCAGTGCCTAGGTGTCGTATCACAGGTAACTCAATGAGGAAGGTATCAAAATGGCGTCGGAAAAATGGCGCCTGCAGGCCTAGTCGAGAACACAAGCCTACCAGCTAGCGTATCACCCTGAGGTAGCTAGCAATAAGTTGCTAAGGAGAATCTGACCACGCTACAGCTGGATCCAAACACTGCACTTAACAACAATTTCCAACAGACTATCTAGGCAAAGAACTCAACGCGAGAGAGAGAGAGAGAGAGAAAGAGTGTGAGAGAGTGTGTATATGTGTTGGATGGAGAGAACTAGGCCTTGTAGCGGTCTAGCCTCGGAGCTTAAAATAACAAACTTGTCGCTGCGCTGCTAATCAGATAGGGAAGCTAGCAATGGAGTTAAGGAAAGATATCATGCAAGATACCCTGTCTAACAAGTTCAAAGAAAAAAAACAGAACCAAAACAAACAATAAAACAAACAAACAAACAAACAATAAAAACAAACAAACACCTTCCGTGTCTGAGCGGGTATGCTAAATAGCTCAAAGCTTAAACATGACCCTAACAACCATCTGAATAAGCTACAAATTAAAAATTTGCCCAAGTGCCTACTCAATGCGATGGAAGTTCTTTCTCCGATGTCCGCGCTGAGGGTCGCAGTCCGAGGAGAGGAGGTTAGCGGCGCGTTGCGTCCAACCGCGGCTAACGAAGCAGGGAGATGAAGGCCTAGCTGGCCCACGGTGCTTCAGGAGAAACCTCCGGTGATGCGTCGACGAGGAAAAGGCTGAGAGGAGCGAAGCTGTCCGCAAATGCCTCTTAGCGTGGAAAACTACTTAACTGTAGTTAAACTTTGCAAAGGTTTAGAATCAAAACCACTATATCGCTGAAACTTAGCGGGTCGTTCAAAAGTTCGGCCGAAACTAATTTGAACAGGCTGTTCTCAGACAATAGCGGTTAGTCTCAACACTGTAGGCGAGCGTGCCTACAGTCCGTCCGACCACTCCAGTAGTCAGAACATGAGAGAGCGAATCGAGGCGCTCTCGATACAGTTAAAGCAGTTCCACTTCACGTCACATCCGGGTGGAGCGCGCAAGGAAATTGTGGGATCGTTATAGGGGGCGCTGGCGAGTTACCAACAAAAATGCAGCCATGGAATGGAAATGTAGCCTTGGCCAATCAGAAAAGGACACTGTGCATTGAGATGATGTTTTTGTTCAACAAAATTATGAGGCAATTGTTTATACAGAATGGTGGAAAATGAAACACAACTCATTTGGGCCTGTTGTTTTTGGCTGTGCAAAAATGTGTTTGTATGTTTCCCTATAGGACTTGCCAGTCACTTAGAGAAAAGTCTACCACCTTCAGCAGCTGATCGCAGTTTGTTGAAAAATCATTCAATACCCCAGCGCCAAAGAGAGGACAGCAGTCCCAGTAAAATGGGTTAGACACACACATACCACTCTTTCTGTTCATGCTAGCATTGGGTCTTTATAGCTTTTTATTGTTTTGTAAGCGGGTGGCACGGTGGTGTAGTGGTTAGCACTGTCGCCTCACAGCAAGAAGGTTCTGGGTTCGAGCCCAGTGGCCGACGGGGGCCTTTCTGTGTGTGGAGTTTGCATGTTCTCCCCGTGCTCCGGTTTCCCCCACAGTCCAAAGACATGCAGGTTAGGCTAATTGGTGGCTCTAAATTGACCGTAGGTGTGAATGTGAGTGTGAATGGTTGTCTGTGTCTATGTGTCAGCCCTGCGATGATCTGGCGACTTGTCCAGGGTGTACTCCGCCTCTCGCCCATAGTCAGCTGGGATAGGCTCCAGCTTGCCCGTGACCCTGCACAGGATAAGCGGTTATGGATAATGGACAGATGTTTTGTAAGCATCATGAAATCAAAAGTGTGCATCATGCAAATGTGTAGTATTGTATAAATGCATATTTTAAGCTACCCAGCAATCCTATCGTATACTGTACATTTATTTACCTAGCAAAAACACAGTGTGGTATGAATTCAGAGATTACAAACACAAAAAGGTAGGTTGAGTAAAAAGGAAAACTTGAAAAGTTTGGGAAAGTTTGCAAAGAAATGTCCTTTTTAAAGCCTGCTTCCTGAAAGGTAAAAATGACTATAAACGCAGAAGCGGAACTTTTATTAGATTTGATCTTGTGATCTATGGACAGGAAAACAGCAGAGGGGCATGAGACAAAGTAAGGATGTCGCCATAACTTCCAAAACCACTGGTGCTGAATGTCCATCCATCTGGCCCTCACTTACTCAACCTCACGCTGCTGCCTCCGATAGCAGCCTCCTTCCCCGTGGACAAGCACGACTCGCACCACTCAACTCTCGGGTATAACCGGCAAAATCCTAGTAACACACTCAGTGTCACTGAAGGGACAACACTGTAGATTTCATATTAATTCTCCATTCAGTTTTACTCGTTAAAGATTGATAAAATGCTGTCAGTTTCTATTCATCAGTGGCCTAAAGCATGTTTTAGTCAGTAAACTAGCTGTGGTTAATCATGCTGTGTTACTGTTATTGGCAGCTTATAATCACGAATGTTCGCTGTGTCAGGACCAGCCTTAGGGTTTACATGGAGTAAATTATGTAAAGGCTAATTTCTGCATAGATTTTCACAAATCAGTGACTTTCTACCTTTAGCCTTGCTTAATGCTACTACTTTTTCTTTATTTACATTCTTCCAATTGATATACAGTACTGTGCAAAAGTATTAAGGCCGCTATTTCTTTTTTGGACTTTTTGTTTGTAGAAGTATAAATGCAAACACCTTGCAGTGTTTTTTTTAACATTAAAAGTAACAGGAACAGAGTAAAATAACGCTCTTAGACTTAACCATAACATCAAGCTATAAGCCAGATGACATCTTTGGCCCTTTCTCTATATTAGAAAGTAACAGAACACTGCTTTGCCTCTAGCTTGTCTGTTATTTTATTTCTATTTTAACAGTATTGTTTCATGATAGAACTTCATGATCGATTACTATTTATTTATGTTATAATGTTTATTATGTTTATAATGAGGTCAGGGTGGACATGCCAGATGTTTCTCAAGTGTTGAGTTTTATGATATCATCAGACGTCTATTATAAAACATGTACTGTAATAGAACATACACTACTGTTCAAAAGTTTGGGGTCACCCAGACAATTTTGTGTTTTCCATGAAAAGTCACACTTTTATTTACCACCATAAGTTGTAAAATGAATAGAAAATATAGTCAAGACATTTTTCTGGCCATTTTGAGCATTTAATCGACCCCACAAATGTGATGCTCCAGAAACTCAATCTGCTCAAAGGAAGGTCAGTTTTATAGCTTCTCTAAAGAGCTCAACTGTTTTCAGCTGTGCTAACATGATTGTACAAGGGTTTTCTAATCATCCATTAGCCTTCTGAGGCAATGAGCAAACACATTGTACCATTAGAACACTGGAGTGAGAGTTGCTGGAAATGGGCCTCTATACACCTATGGAGATATTGCACCAAAAACCAGACATTTGCAGCTAGAATAGTCATTTACCACATTAGCAATGTATAGAGTGGATTTCTGATTAGTTTAAAGTGATCTTCATTGAAAAGAACAGTGCTTTTCTTTCAAAAATAAGGACATTTCAAAGTGACCCCAAACTTTTGAACGGTAGTGTATTCTAACACTTAACAGCAAAAAAATTGTGATGTAAGCTGCCATATAATCACTGCTCACGTCACTGCTACACTTAACAGTTATTCCACGAAATCAAGTCGTACATGAGCTGATAGCCGACGAGGAACGTAGCACCGAGTTGGCTATAAGCTATGTACAATGAGATTGAGTGGAATAACTGTTTTATTGTGTCCACATTCACTGGATTTTGAAAAGCAGAGCATTTTTATTTTTATTTTTTGCAAATTCGATCAGTAAAAACTTAATACAAAACATCCGACAAAATCATTTCCGCGTAGAATGTAAACAAACCGGCGAAATGACAGTCGCAATTTGTGAAAAATGCTATAATAATAATTCTTGAAAAATAAAAAAAGATAGCTTTTTACCATCAAATACTTTTATTCCATTTTTTTGGTGTTTTTTGGGATTTTCTTCTTCTTCAAGGTTTTTTGGCGGTTGGCAAACCAACTTAAAGGTGCATTACTGCCACTGACTGGGTTGGAGTGTGGAACAGAAGATATAGGGGGAGAGACTATATTCTTTTAGCTATTTCTGTTTCTTTTAAATACTTGATAACAATTTTTGGGGTTTTGTTTTCTTGAAAAAAAAAACGTTCTTACCATCAAATAGTTTTATTCCATATTTTGTTGCTTTTTTGTATTTTTTGTGGTTTTGTTTCCGAGTAGAGTTTTTATTTCGTCCTCGATTGGTTCAGCAACACGCTCTGCCACTTTGTTTTTCTCTACTCACAGTATATGAGCTGATATCCTAGTAGTAGTAGAGTAGCCAATCAGAGCGTGCGATTGCTCATACAGTGGTGCTTGAAAGTTTGTGAACCCTTTAGAATTTTCTATATTTCTGCATAAATATGACCCAAAACATCCTCAGATTTTCACACAAGTCCTAAAAGTAGATAAAGAGAACCCAGTTAAACAAATTAGACAAAAATATGATACTTGGTCATTTATTAATTGAGGAAAATGATCCAATATTACATATCTGTGACTGGCAAAAGTATGTGAACCTCTAGGATTAGCAGTTAATTTGAAGGTGAAATTAGAGTCCGGTGTTTTCAATCAATTGGATGACAAATCAGGTGTGAGTGGGCACCCTGTTTTATTTAAAGAACAGGGATCTATCAAAGTCTGATCTTC
The DNA here is from genome assembly GCF_027579695.1 of Neoarius graeffei. NCBI lineage: Eukaryota > Metazoa > Chordata > Actinopteri > Siluriformes > Ariidae > Neoarius > Neoarius graeffei. The sequence goes on from NC_083574.1 coordinate 55,428,834, forward strand.
ACAACACATGTTTGTGCAAGTGTATCATGGCATGAACAAAGGAGATTTCTGAGGACCTCAGAAAAAGCGTTGTTGATGCTCATCAGGCTGGAAAAGGTTACAAAACCATCTCTAAAAAGTTTGGACTCCACCAATCCACAGTCAGACAGATTGTGTACAAATGGAGGAAATTCAAGACCATTGTTACCCTCCCCAGGAGTGGTTGACCAACAAAGATCACTCCAAGAGCAAGGCGTGTAATAGTTGGCGAGGTCACAAAGGACCCCAGGGTAACTTCTAAGCAACTGAAGGTCTCTCTCACATTGGCTAATGTTAATGTTCATGAGTCCACCATCAGGAGAACACTGAACAACAATGGTGTGCATGACAGGGTTGCAAGGAGAAAGCCACTGCTCTCCAAAAAAACTTGCTGCTTGTCTGCAGTTTGCTAAAGATCACATGGACAAGCCAGAAGGCTATTGGAAAAATGTTTTGTGGATGGCTGAGCCCAAAATTGAACAATTTGGTTTAAATGAGAAGCGTTAAGTTTGGAGAAAGGAAAACACTGCATTCCAGCATAACAACCTTATCCCATCTGTGAAACATGGTGGTGGTAGTATCATGTTTTGGGCCTGTTTTGCTGCATCTGGGCCAGGACGGCTTGCCATCATTGATGGAGCAATGAATTCTGAATTATACCAGGGAATTCTAAAGGAAAATGTCAGGACATCTGTCCACCAACTGAATTTCAAGAGAAGGTGGGTCATGCAGCAAGACAACGACCCTAAGCACACAAGTCGTTCTACCAAAGAATGGTTAAAGAAGAATAAAGTTCATGTTTTGGAATGGCCAAGTCAAAGTCCTGACCTTAATCCAATCAAAATGTTGTGGAAGGACCTGAAGTGAGCAGTTCATGTGAGGAAACCCACCAACATCCCAGAGTTGAAGCTGTTCTGTATGGAGGAACGGGCTAAAATTCCTCCAAGCCGGTGTGCAGGACTGATCAACAGACACCGGAAACATTTAGTTGCAGTTATTGCTGCACAAGGGGGTTACACCAGATACTGAAAGCAAAGGTTCACATACTTTTGCCACTCACAGATATGTAATATTGGATCATTTTCCTCAATAAATAAATGACCAAGTATGATATTTTTGTCTCATTTGTTTAACTGGGTTCTCTTTATCTACTTTTAGGACTTGTGTGAAAATCTGAGGATGTTTTATGCCATATTTTTGCAGAAATATAGAAAATTCTAAAGGGTTCACAAACTTTTAAGCACCACTGTATCCAGTGAATGTGGATAGAATAAAACTGGATATATGCTGTCATAAAAGAACATGACATCAAATGGCATCAGCTATGGCATGTTTATATGTACTTATATCAATGGACTTTGTGTGTCCATGGAAAAATATCCTGTAAAAAATTGTCTGATTCCTGTGTGCTTAGTGTACGCCAGCATTACCACCAGCTCCCAGTAGCCAACACTTCTTCAGTATAGTGGAAGGTCGAATTGATCCACATGCAGCCGACTTCTGTGCTTTTAAGGACAGCTGCTGTCTAAGTTGGAGCACATTGTTAGAGGCGCTGTGGCAGCTGGAGCGGCTGCTGTGCCAGTTTGCCGTACCTCATGCATTGGTGTGTGGCGATAGACTTGTGGCCCTGGCGCAGAGCGGTGAGCTACAGCAGGGCAGGCATGAGTGCCTCTTGTCTGCTCTGGAGAACAGGGAGAAGGTGCTGGAGCTGATGAAGCAGCCTGGGCAGCGCTATAAGGGTGAGGGTGGCCGCCGGGTGGCTGCTGTGCACATCCAGGCCTGCTGGAGGTGCTATCGCACTCGCACTGCCTACTTGCACCAAAAGAGACGCAGGTGGGCGGCCAGAACCATCGCCATTTCCTGGCGAATGCATGCCCAACTGAGCCGCGTGAGGAAGAGCCTGCAGGCCACCCGCCTCCGTCATCTGGAGAATTACCACAACAGAGCAAAGGTTAGGGTCATAAATGCATGTTGATGCCGTATACTCATATTTAAATAAAATGTTTATAGTTCACACATACAGTATGGTGCCTTTTACAATGCTTAGAAATAAAATCAAAGAAAATAACTAGATAGATATTTAACAGTTATTCCATGAAATCGAGTCATACACGAGCTGATAGTTGACGAGGCGCGTAGCACCGAGTTATATAAACCATGTACGATGAGATTGAGTGGAATAACTGTTTGATTCTATCCACATTCACTGGATTTTGAGAAACAGAGCATTATTATTGTTGTTATTTTTTTTGCAAATTCGATAAATAAAAACTTTATACAAAACGTCCGAGAAAATAATTTCCGCTTAGAATGTAAACAAATGGGTGAAATGACAGTAGCAATGTGTGAAAAATGCGATAATAATAATAATTATTGAAAAATTAAAAAACGATACGTTCTTACCATCAAATACTTTCATTCTATAGTTTGTTGCTTTTTTGTATTTTTTGGGGTTTGGTTTTTGAGTAGAGTTTTTATTTCGTCCTTGGTTGGTTCAGTAACATGCTCAGTCATTTTGTTTTTCTCTACTCATGGTATATGAGCTGATAGCCTAGTAGTAGTGGAGCCAATCAGAGCACGCAATTGCTCATATCCAGTGAATGCGGATAGAGTAAATATATAAAATTTGTAATGGTGCTCATATTTAAAGGAAAGCTCTGGGATATTTTTTTAGCCTGGGCCCTATTTTCCCATCTCTTTGGTTCCAGATAGTCACCAAGGACAAAAATGATTACAATCAGTCCAGTATTGAGTTCAAACGCTCTAACCAGCTAACCAGCAAATCAGCTATACAATTTAATCCTACGGGGCATTACTTTGGAAATAGACTTTTTACAAATTCTATATGGCTTCTGTTTTTGTAAACATCAATAGACAATCCCTGTGCAGTAACTGACGACAGGCACTGAATGGGGTGCTGCGTCAGAGGCCAAAAGGAGAGAAAAGTAGAAAAATGACTGTAGAAACAATAATTTTCTACAGTTTCTTTTCAGTTATTGAGGTAAACAGACATGGGTGTATCACTGTAGGGATCCTTTCCATGCTGTCAGACACTTATAATAACTGTGAGCCTGTCACTGGTAAAAAAAAAAAAAACAAGCAGTTTACTTTGACGTGGATGTTTGCCCCATTGGATAACATTCTATAGCTGTTTTGAGGTTGCTGGTTATAGTGTTCTAACTCAACACTGAACTGATCTAAGTCATTTTTGTCCTTAGTAAATATCTGAACTCAAAGTGATGGGAAACTAAGGCCCAGGTTAATGAATCCTAGAGTTTACCTTTAATATAATGTGGTTATCATACATATAGTGCCCTTAGTGTTATCTTGATGTTACAGATGTGGTCAGAAGTTTACATAAAGTGACATGAATGTCATCTTGGATATGAATGTCATGCCAGTATTTGGGCTTTCAGTAATTTCTTTGAACTGTTCTTTTTCTGTGGCAGAATGATTATACAGCATACAGCTTTCTCATCTTGTCTCATTATCTCTAGCTGCTTTATCCTGTTCTACAGGGTCGCAGGCAAGCTGGAGCCTATCCCAGCTGACTATGAGCGAAAGGCGGGGTACACCCTGGACAAATCGCCAGGTCATCACAGGGCTGACACATAGACACAGACAACCATTCACACTCACATTCACACCTACGCTCAATTTAGAGCCACCAGTTAACCTAACTGCATGTCTTTAGACTGTGGGGGAAACCGGAGCACCCGGAGGAAACCCACGCGGACACGGGGAGAACATGCAAACTCCGCACAGAAAGGCCCTCGTCGGCCACGGGGCTCGAACCCGGACCTTCTTGCTGTGAGGCGACAGTGCTAACCACTACACCACCATGCCGCCTGCATACAGCTTTAATTAAAAAAAAAAAAGTTAGAATTTGGTGCACAAGTTTTAATTTTCTTTGGGTTTTCTGAAATCAACACAGGGTCAAAATTATACATACAGGGTCAAACATTTACATACGCTCACTTAGATTATTAATTCAGATATGCTGAGACTTTCAAAATGTCTCTTATCTTGCCAAGGCCGAGGTCTCTTAACTTCCTGTTAGTGATCATGATTGAATACAGCTGATAGCTTCTCTGTGCCTTCATCAAAAGGATTTGTTTACAGCACTCATTGGATTGACCAACACACAATATAATGGGAAAGTCCAAGGAGCTCAGTGCAGATCTGAGAAAGCGGATCGCAGATGTACACAACTCTGGAATGTCTCTTAGAGCCATTTCTAAACAACTGCAAATTCCAAGATCAGTTCAAATAATTGTATCCAAGTTATTGTGAGGTGTAGTCACTTTGCCAAGTCACTTTGCTTCAAGAAAACCAAACTGTCACCCTCAGCTGAAAGGAAATTGGTTTGGATGGTCAGGAACAACCTGGGAACCACCATGGCACAGCCCTGCCATGAACTGGAAGCTGATGGATCACCATGGACTAAGAGGCTGCTATCCAAGAAATAACCCCCTGCTCAAAAATTGATACCTTCAAGCTTAACTAAAGTTTGAAGCTGACCACATGGACAAAGAAAAAGCCTTCTGGAGGATAGCTGTATGGTCAGATGAGACAAAGATTGAGTTATTTGGCCACAATGACCACCGTGTACAGAGGAGCACTGTACCAACTGGTGGTGTTGGTAGGATCATCATGCTCTGGGGCTGTTTTACTGCCAGTGGAACTGGTTCATTGCACAAAGTGGATGGAATAATGAAGAAGGAGGACTACCTCAGAATTCTTCAGCATAAACCATCAGAAACTTGAACACGACTTGGGAGTTACAACAGGACAATGAACCCAAACACGCATCAGAGCTGGTTGTGGAGGATAACACAGGCTAACATTAAGCTTAAAACAAGCCCTGACTTCAACCCTATTGAAAATATATAGACCGTGCTTATAAGTCGAGTCCATGCCAAAAAAACCCAAAACAAATTAAATTGAACTTTACCAATTCTACCATGAAGAGTCATGAAATGTCCAACCAGAATTCTGCCAGAAGCTTGTTCATGGTAAACAAAAATGTTTGGTCAAGGTGAATCTTGTGAAGAGACATTCTACCCAAATATTAAGTGTGTTGTATGTGTATTTTTGACCCTGTATGTATAATTTTGACCCTGTGTTCATAAAACCCAAAGAAAATTAAAACTTGTGCACCAAATACTAGTGTGGTTTTTTTTAATTAAAGATGTCTGCTGTACAATCATTCTGCCACAGAAAAAGAACAGTTCAGAGAAATTACTGAAAGCCCAAATACTGCCATGACATTCATATCCAAGATGACATCCATGTCACTGTATGTAAACTTCTGACCACAACTGTATGTTTGGAGCTAAGCAACTTTATTCTGGTTTATAGATCATTTCTCCAATTTACATATACTTCCATATTCACAGTGAATACTTCGATAGTATGATCTTAGTGAGTCAGAAAGTGTAAATATTGAAAATGTTTGGCTGAGCAGTTTGTTTGTTTGTTTGAGTTTGTGTTCAAATGTTTTTAGTAAAATTTACTTTAAAAAAATTAATAAATTTAAAAACATTTGAATTACTGTATGTAATGCCTGCAGGGGCGCCGCCAGAAATTTTGGGCCCCAGGAAAGATTAGAATTTTGGGCCCCCCAATTTTGCCCACCCTCGTCACAATTGCACTATTGTCATTATTTGACTTTTGATAGCCCATGGACCTTGAGTTTGTGACTTTGTTATTACATTTTATGTATTAACCTACCAGGGACTAGATGAAAACTGGTCAGTAACTAATTCTGGTGCATTTACAATCACAAATGAAAATTCAAGATTTTGCCACATGCCTTCTTGTGCTAGGACAATTGGTAGTGAAATGTGTGATGTGACTGCTAATAAATCATAGAAAAAGTTTTCTACCCAGCATCAAAATACCTATGGAAATCCCATGGATTGTTATGTGTTCGGTAGAAAGCTGTGTGTACTGTTCTGCAAAAAGGGAATATGTTCAAAGCAAAGTGTGTCTAGACAGAAATTTGAGTGTAAGCAGAGTTAATGCATGAAAAAGTTTGATGCATTCAAGTTTGATGCATTTAAATGAACTCCATACTCAGTAGCCTTACAAATGTTACCCATAAAAGACAGGAAACATCTTATTATAAATTTATTTCAAAGTGACACGGAGTGACATTTCAATTTGATCAATTACGTACGTATTTCTTCATATGTTGTAACCTCTATCCCTCTTTTATGTGTGCTGCGCTTTCTCCAGCTCCTCAATTTGAAACCAATGGTTTAGAACGTGTGAACATTCCACACACGTAACCATGTCAAACACTTGACTGGTGTCCGTTATTAGCAACAATTTAATCTAGCAAACTGTATATGGCGCTCGCTCATTAAAAACTTCAATCCTAAAGCATTTATGGGTTGTATTGCTGCTTACCTCCTTCTCCAAAGGGGGGTTCAGTGGTTTGGTAGGGTGGAGGTCCCCCTGAGGCTGAATCTGTGCATATTTAGGGCACTCCATTAGTTATGAAACTGGTTATTAGCACTAGTTATTAGCACCAGCATAACCTAATATTTCATCTTGTTTATCACACAAGTCAGTTCAGTTATTAAAATGGAAAAAATGTCACTGTACAAACTGTAAAAGTGTTCTCTTGATAGGCTAATCCAACCACGTTCATACTGTTCATTTACCATTCGCTAATATTTTGAACACACATGTGAGCGATAGCTACCTTTCTTTGGGAAAAACTGAGTGACCAGTTGCCTGCCTCTCTGGTCCCTCTCAGCTTTCAGCTGCCTTTCTTTACGTTTTTGACAGCCACTCCATATTTAGCGATCATAGACTGTATGCACTCCACTGCTGGCTGGCTGGCTGCTGCACCGCGACACAGCAGCAAGTAGCGTTGCACTGATCAGCACACGGATTTAACGCATCGCGCTTCTACCAGAATTGGACCGTACCATTTCGCAAAAGGGGGAGGGTTAAATGACAATATGTTGAAGAACTCAAGAAATAGACAACCTTGTTCAATTAGCTCATTTTACCAGATGGAATATTGCATTGTTGTTATTTCAAAAGTCTTATTAAAATCATTAAAAGCATATTATCAGCCCCTTAAAGGGCCCCATGGCAGTGCTGGGCCCCTAGAATTGTTCTAACCTTTCCCCCCCGGTGGCGCCCATGAATGCCTGCCCTAGCTTGGTTTCTTGAGACAACTTAAAACCCACTTGCCACTATAAATCTATGCTCACCTTTTTCTGCTGTGCCACTGTTTAAACCAGACTGATATAAATCGAGTTCCTGTGCAGAGGTACTTGCTAGAAGCAATGGGATTTCAGGAGCCTCTCACACCCACACAGCAAGCATCAGTATATCCAGTTGTTCGAGCAGATGTTTTCCTGTGCCATCATCCCCGTAACATCTTTATTAATTAGGATGCACACTTTCGTTTGTTCATACCGTCACTCTACCATCTTGTCTGTAAGAGCAGACAAGAGCATGTGCATGTTTCCACCCTTTGAGCAGTCAAATTGTGTTAATTAAGTCTTAATCTACCCCTGGCAGAAAGCATCATGTAACCTGCTAATTGAATTAATAGAGGGAAGATGTTTTGAAGCATGCGCTTAGCAGATTTAATGAATGGGATTTATGCTTGGTTTGGCAACGCAAAGCCCAGAGAGAAAGATGAGTGTAATTTGCTGTCTGCTTGTTGCTCATGATGGGCCAGCAGTGTGTGTGTGTGTGTGTGTGTGTGTGTGTGTGTGTGTGTGTGTGTTGCTTAATACTGGTTAATCTTCTGTTGTATATTTTGAATTGGACAGCATTTGGCCACCAGTTGGAACCATCTCATCACTTCCAAGAGGACCGTTATCCATGTGCCCTCATTAGGTACTGCTTTTACTTCTGGAGTTTTACATATCCTCTCCATGTCCACATAGGTTTCGTCCAGGTTCTCCGGTTTCCTCCCAGCTCCTAAATTCCTGCCCCTATTTGTGAACGTGTGTGCATGGTGCCCTATGAAAGAATGGAGTCCCATCCGGGGTGTATTCCCACCTCGTACCCAGTGTTCCCGGGATAGACTCCGGATCCACTCTGACCCTAACCAGGGTCACGTACTGAAGATGAATGAAGAATTTAATTAGCAGTATTGGCTTCAGGAATGTGGGTTATAAACACCCGTTATTACATTTCAGTTTTATATTTAGACCATTTCACTAATCTACAACCATTTGGGGAAATCTTAGATTTTGCACCCAGTAGTTTTGCTTAAGTATTTCAATCTGTTTATGCTGTGACCTGCAATCAGTGAACAGATACAAATAATAAAGGGAGGAATGCGAATAGTAATTAGCAACAGATGGAGTGGTGTATTTACACTGGGGGTGGCTGAGGAGAGTGCTGTGTGAGCTGGGATAATTAAGAAGTTGAACCCTATTGTTTTTATTGCCACACTCTGATAGTTCAGCTGCATTTAATCATTCGATTACCTTTATGTGCTTTAAGTAGAGCAGTCTGTTTCAAAATCTGTGCTTCTCATGTTAGATGGATTGATGCATTTACTGTGTGGTGTGTGTGTGTGTGTCTCTGTGTTATAGGATACTCTCAGCAGCAGCGCCACAGCCTAAGAAGGTTTAACATACTGCAGAACACTCAGATGGGTCGGCTATGTGACGTTAGAGGTAGAAGCTGCAGTCTTGACAACATGTTTAGAATTGTTTAATGAAATGCATTATATTGAACATTTTGTGAGTGAATTTAGGTTGTTCTAACTCACGCACTCACCTTGTTAATGGCAGATCAGAACGTGGAAGTGATCTATGTGTGTCCGGTGCACTTGGGAGAAGATTTGATCCACTACTACACTCATTTGCTGGGCCTGAATGGAGCTGTAGAGCCAGGGACGCACACACCTTGCGCCAAACGTTTCACCATCCTCACACCTGAGGCACATCAGCACTTTTCAGTATGGGTCACTGCATGTACACACACTCAAAACCATCCCTTACACTCTCAACTTTCTGAAGTTCAGAAGAGAAGTGTAAAATATTTCACTTGTATCAAAGGGATTCAGAGCAAGAATCGTGTCTGGCAATTCCGTTTTGAGCCTGTAGGGGGCGTCTGTGAGGCATCGTGTTTTATTGTGTAGTGCTTAGAACACTTATGCCCCCCTCTCAGTTATACACACTTGGTGATGAAAGGTTTGTTTTCCTCATATTTATCTGCGCAGATTGTTTTACATGAATCTATCCTTTTATTATCATTTTTATAGGTGCTTATGAAATGTGTATAAATAAATAAGGGCATTAGATTAAAAAGTAAATTATTAATGAACTGCAACTCTGGCTTTTACTCAGGTTCAAGGTTACCTCTTGTTGTTTTAATTGCTACTGCAAATCACTGTAATTGTATGCAATAGCCTGTATTATAATGTACAGCACAATCCAATATCTAATACCAGTACGCTCAGAAGGTGATTAAACAAAGAGCTGCTTAACAGGCCAGGACCTGTGTACATTCGATCCAACTCTGCATGTTTACTGCATATCAATACAGCGTAAGTGACCCTGCCCACTTTTACACAGAAGCCAGCTCTATAGCCTTACTTACTGCCTGCCGTTAACTTGCAGCTAAACACAGGCACCAGGTTGTCCTCCTCACTTTTCCCTATCGATCGCCCAGCTTGGCGGCATGTGTAAACTCTGCCAGATCTGTCAGCGGGATGAATTGCTGTTCGCCGATGCCAGTGACAGAAGGGAGAACTCCGTATGGATCAAATAAATACAGATGTGGAGTAATTAGTGTGAGTCCCAAGGAGCCCATCGCTTAGCGTGCAGAAAAGATGGGCTGGAGGGAGTGCACAAGCCAGAGCCTCCCCTTTGCTGTCTTTTGTCAATTTAACCTGCTGGAGTACAGGAGAGGTCATGACTCCTCCGGCTGCTCCTAATGGGCCCAGCGCGTGTATATACACTAATAAATTATAGCTGCAGACAAAAGGGAGACCCCTCAGAGGCAAGAAGAGAAAGGACAGTTATTTATGTACAACAAGCTACATAGGAGAGTTCTGCATACGACGAGAATTAGATAAAAGCTACACAGTATTAATCGACTTGATGTTTTACATGAACACACGTAAATATTTTCTGGTTTTGATAATTGCCTACAATAAACATGATGTCATCAATGGTCATTCTGTATTGCTTTCTTTATGAGGTGAAATTTAATACTGTCTTGTAATTTAACAGTAGTTTCTTGAGATTAATCCTAAACACCCGATTTCGTTTCTTACAGAGTCACTGTGTGTGTGTGTCCACACTGCTGAAGTACAGCCCACACACACTGCGCCGTATTAAGAACATGATCCAGGGGAAGCAAGCCTATTTAGTCAGTGGTGTCCCTCACAGGGATGATCTGGCTGTGGCTGATGAGTTAGGAGTGCCAGTCCTAGGCCCCGAGCCTGCCGTAGCACAGCTCTACGGTACAAAGTCTGGAATCAGGAGGATCTTCAGCAGCAGTGGGGTTAGCATGGCTCCAGGACAAGCTGACATACACACATTGCAGCAGGTCTGCCTGACAAGTGCACCTATACAAAATAGTTCCTTAAAGTGCATATCACGGGTAAATTCAGGAGCAAGATCAATGTAATTCTCCTATTTTATATTAAACTTTGGTCAAATATCTGTAGCATTCTGCATTCTCTGCATTTTTTTTTACCTTGCGCAATACCAGAAAAATTCAGTTGAAATCAAGCCATTTGAGGCGAATTGGTCCGCCTCTGAAAAAACTTGGCATTTGGATTTCCTGGGAAACATTGACTTTCGTGACGTCACATGCAGGACACCTCCCTCTGAATCCTACGTCAGCGCTGGTTTGTTTATGAGAAAACGACCTGGTGGTTTTCTGCAAATTTCTTCAACGTTATCGCGTAATTATTAAAATGGTTAACAGATGTATCGTAGGAGGGTGTAGCAACACCAATCATGATGGGATTAGTACTCATCATTTCCCAAAAGACCGGACAATGAGAGAGAAATGGGAGCGCTTGGTCTACACAGGCTGTGCACTGAAACCGTGCAAAGCTCGCACAGCCCGGTGGCGCTTCTGCAGATAACGTCATGAATCTGGCTCCAGACTCCCTTGGGATTTTTCCAGACGCGTTTTGTTATTTTATTTTTTTCTGCTGTAGACAGATGGCCTTGTGCAAAATTACCCTTCTGGATGAGTGTGTAAAGGGACATACTTTCATATAAAAAAAACACGAAATTGGTCCAGAATATGCACTTTAATATGTTTATTGTAACTTCTAGTTAATTGTTTTGCCTTGTAGTTTTGTGTAATCAAGAAATTAGGAATAAGTTTGCTGTCAGTCTGAAGATTTTAGATGTTTACATAATTTCAAAAATGTAGACCATTTTTGTGTCTTAGTGCAGCTTACTTTAGTGAAAATTTAAAATTTATCATGAATTTATCATCATGAAAAAAATTTTGTATTATACGCTAAACATTTTCTGATTTGTGAATCTATTGTGCACCTCATGCTTTCTTTAATTCAGCTGCATGAGTGTTTTGCCCAGCTGATGACAGATCATTTAGAGGTGCAGCGTTGGCTGTTTAAGATGGATGACGAGTTGGGTGGCCGTGGCACAGCCTACTGTGATGTCTGTCATGTGAGCTTCCGGCCCTGGGCTTTGCAGGAGTATCATCGTCATGGAGCACAGATCTGGAGGATGCCTTGGGTTCAGGTAAAGGCCTGACACTCTCCCTTACTCAAGACTGATTCTTGGGTTTCACGTGATGTCACATCCACCTCATTAGTTATTCAAAATTTTAGCTGGTGGTCTAGCAAAGCTCAGTTGACAAAGCGTTTGTACAGAGAAGGTGCACTGCTCGCATGAAAAATGCCTTACGCTTGCGTTGTTTTAGGTTGTTCGAATCGATCAATCGGCAGTAGAGCTCACAGCTGTGTTTAATAATGAAAGTAAGAGCATTTCCACACTCACAATGTGACGAGAACTCACAGGATTGGTACTAAACAGCTGTATGACCATAAGAAAACCACTAGTTAGTGAGACTAATCGGAAGAAAAGGCTTCAGTTTGCTAGAGAGAATAAAGACTGGACCATGTGGGATAGAAAAAAAAGGTCATGTGGTCTGATGATTCCAGATTTACCCTATTGCTGGGTTTCACATGACGTCACATCCACCTCATTAGTTATTCAAAACTTTAGCTGGTGGTCAACCAAAGCTCAGTTGACTAAGCGTTTGTACGGAGAAGGTGCATTGCTTGCATGAAAAATGCCTTACGCTTGCATTGTTTTAGGTTGTTCGAATCGATCAAACCGTCTCATCTCATTATCTGTAGCCGCTTTATCCTGTCCTACAGGGTCGCAGGCAAGCTGGAGCCTATCCCAGCTGACTACGGGTGAAAGGCGGGGTACACCCTGGACAAGTCGCCAGGTCATCACAGGGCTGACACATAGACACAGACAACCATTCACACTCACATTCACACCTACGGTCAATTTAGAGTCACCAGTTAACCTAACCTGCATGTCTTTGGACTGTGGGGGAAACCGGAGCACCCGGAGGAAACCCACACGGACACAGGGAGAACATGCAAACTCCACACAGAAAGGCCCTCGCCGGCCACAGGGCTCGAACCCGGACCTTCTTGCTGTGAGGCGACAGTGCTAACCACTACACCACCGTGCCGCCCTCGATCAAACCGTGAAACTGATAAAAGTTTCTTCAGGGTTCCCCATGAACTAATAAAAAAAGGGTGAACGAACACAGGATTTCACAAAAAGACGTCAAGAAAGGTGGCTTTTGAACCTCAAACTGAAATCGAAGGGAGTCGAGTCGAAGCGTGCTCGAGTTTGCAGTGATCACTTGGTGAAAGGTTTGTACTGTAAATCCCTCTCAGCTATGGCCCGAGTGTTTTCCAAGTACTTTTCTTGCTATGTGTCATTATTTTATTTTTTAGTCACGAAGCGCTAAATTCCCTAGCTGTTTCTTTGTTTACTCCTCACTCGATGGCCGCCGTATTGAAAACAATGTGTGCCTTGCGTTCTTTAACAGGGTGTCCTTGAAGTCATGTTGAGTCTTTCAGCAAGTGCACGCGATCAAAACAACCACGAATACTAAAGTCCATATGCATGAAGGTCGTGACAAAATTCTTCCCCAGCCATACAGTTACAATGCGCTGTGATCACTTCTTCTCTGTCTTGTTTAACTAAGATCCAGGTCTTTAAAGGGGTTTCTGATGATCTTTGTGAATGAGTTACCTGAGAGATAAGAGCCAACACAAGTGAGAATCAAGTGAACTGTTGTTTGTTTACACTTCAACTTGCAGCACTTCGTTGTAAAGACGCGAATGAAAAGATAAAAAAAAAAAAAACATACATACACGGGCAAAAACACTACAGGATTCATTCGGCAGCGACTTGATAGCGAGGTCCTTTCCCCAGCCACATACAAAAAAGTTGTAAGCCTCCATACTCTTCTACGCTTTCATCTGTTTTGCACTGTAGAAGGACGTCTGCAACACCAGATAGTTGGAGATGTCGGGGAACTCGAATGAAGGGTAGTTTTCGAGATCGTATGCAGGGCTCGAAATTCTTTTTTTTTTTCACCAGCCAGCCGGACTAGTTACCTTCCAAAGTAACTCGCCAAACAGAAAATCAACTCGCCAAAATTTGTTCATGTATGAATTTTACTTCTGTCAAAAATAACACAAAAGAGGGTAGTTACCATTGTTCATGACTAATGTGCATTTATTTCAAGACCCGTGTATTTTGATACTGTTGTTAAATACATAAATGAGAACAACACAGAGCACCATAATATAATATCAACAAATAATAATCTCATCTCATTATCTCTAGCCGCTTTATCCTTCTACAGGGTCGCAGGCAAGCTGGAGCCTATCCCAGCTGACTACGGGCGAAAGGCGGGGTACACCCTGGACAAGTCGCCAGGTCATCACAGGGCTGACACATAGACACAGACAACCATTCACACTCACACCTACGGTCAATTTAGAGTCACCAGTTAACCTAACCTGCATGTCTTTGGACTGTGGGGGAAACCGGAGCACCCGGAGGAAACCCACGCGGACACGGGGAGAACATGCAAACTCCGCACAGAAAGGCCCTCGCCGGCCACGGGGCTCGAACCCAGGACCTTCTTGCTGTTAGGCGACAGCGCTAACCACTACACCACCGTGCCGCCACAAATAATAATATATTGGAAAACTTGGCAACTTGGTGTATGAGTATTGAAAGCAAATATACTTACTATCATGACTATAGCACCCAAAATATGTCCAACATACTTTCTGTATTTAACCATTTATGAGAGAGAAAGCATTAGGAGCTTCATATTGACTATGAATCAATTTGAAAAAAATTAATTATTCCATAAAAATCGTATCGCAGCCAAGGCCTACCCTACTCCCACATTTGCTTATAAGTCCTTTGTCATTTCTCCTTCTCGTACGCTTTATTGGCGGCCTTTTTCTCCTCTTCAGACCAAGGTTGCTTTGTCCCCGTCTCTGGCGGTTTCTGTACACCTTTCAGGAAATTCCACACCGCAACGTAGCTTTGGCAGATGTAGATGTAAACAACAACAAAAACACGTGTTTAAATGGGCGATAATGTGGCCACATCTACTGAATTTGATAACGTGATGTGGCAGCGGGGGCGTGGCCAAGCGTCGGTCTGTGAATGGAGGGCAGAGTCAGGGAAGGTGAGTGGTGGAATCATTGCACCTGATGGGGATTAACCTGTGTTTGTGTATCTTCCCCAGTGACCGCGCCCTTTAAAAGGAGAGGAGAGCAGAGAAAGGGAGCTCTCCCCAACCAGAACATGTGTGTGTGCGCACGCGCACGGCTGGGAAGTGATAAAAGGCTGAAAAGCTAGCAATAAATAGTTCATTGAGAACTCAGTTCTGTCCTGCCATGCTTCTGTGCTCCACCCACCTGGTCCAATACTACACGTGATTACCGCAATATTCAACGAGATGCGTTATATGCATGCGCAGTAGTGAAAAAACCGACACCCTGACTTGTACACGGTATGATTTGGAATTCTTCGGTATTTTCCGTCTCGCCGATAAACACATCGATTAACACAGACACGGTACGCACTTAATATGTGGCGGCTTTAGTTGACGGTGTGTCTGAATCTTTGCTTCATATATAATTTTTTATTTATGAGATGTCGGGGAACTCGACTGAAGGGTAGTTTTCGAGCCCTGATATGACAAATCCTTCTTTCCCAGACTGTAGGGGTCGATTCCTTTGCACATAGCAATCTTCTGAATATATCTAAAGCGAGCAGTGGCTTCTAGATTACAAGCGTACTCTGATAACTTATCGCTAGTTGTTTGCACTACGGCAGTTGTTTTGGTTTGCTTGACCACCAGCTGTTTTACCGGAAGTGAAATCGCTAAGAAGTCATGATGACTGAAACCTAAAGGCCAATTTATGCTGACAACGCAGTCCTCGCAGATGGCATCTGCGTAGCCCCCCCTTCGGAGATGCTCTGCGCAGCCCCCCCCCTTTCGCAGACGCTCTGTGCGCACCTCCCAAAAATTGTGACCACCGCAGAAGCCTCGCAGACAGCGTCGCAGACAAGAGGGCTCTGATTGGTCCACTCTACATCCGCTGTACACGCACTTCCGCTTCCCTACTTTCCCGGTTTGTTTTGTTTTCACTACCGCCATTTTTAAAAACACGAGCAAAGATGGAGCAGCACGAAGAGCGGTTGATCGAGGAAGTGAGGAAGTACGTACATCTATACGACTCTAGTTCTAGTCATTATAAGTAACTGGAGGATAAACACTCCACTAACCACACCCACCAACTACTCCTAGCGATTTCGCGACTTCACGCCCCCTTGCATTGTGGCGGTGAATAACATCACGCACGCCTATTACTCCCCGCTCAACGATAAATTACAACTGTCTGCGAAAAGCTATCTGCGAAAGCCTTGTCGCAAGAGCATGCAGAGGCCCTCAGAATACACTGACTCTGTTCTAGGCCCCCTTCTAGACTTTGTTTCGAGCTACAACCATGGAGGTGCTTGAGCGGCAATGGCTCCTCATTGACTACGTTTACATGCACATCCAAATCGAGCTGCTGTCGGTAATCGAGCTAAGGGTCCCAGCAGGGGTGCCAGAGAAATCCAATCGTACATGCACACAATGAAATCGAGCTATTGTGTGAGGTGCATTGTGCACCCGAGCCACAGGTGGCGCTACACGCCCCATCGTGTTGGTACACTTCCGGTTGTCCTCATGAAGAAGAGCTATTCAAGAGTATAAACAAAGTTATCAGCAGTGTTGCCAGATACTGCTGACGTTTTCCAGCCCAAAACGTTCAAATCCGCCAAAATGCACTTAAAACCGCCCAATCTGGCAACACTGGCAGTTCCGTGTTCACAAGTTCCGTGCTCAAGCTGTTAGGCTTGCTCTAACAGACTGTATGGCTACAAACTGTCCTGCGCAGACCACTGTTTTGTAAGACAACTTATTTTGCACAATTGTATATTTTTCTAAAGTCCATTTTTTGCTTACAAAAAATATTTTTTTTGCTTACAATTTAACTTATGTCTTAATAAACACACAAAAAGTTCAATTGTTTTGCTTTTATTGACATTCTTCAGATGTTGGACATATATATATATATATATATATATATATATATATATATATATATATACACACACACAAATACAATGACTTATGTACACAATTCACAGCTATGCAACAGCTGTACAGATGTATTTGGTGATACAGTAAGTGAGCTAAATTTTAACAGTGCAAACAATGCCACAAAAAGAAAAGATTCATGCCGTTGTCATGATTCGTTGTCATGCCGACTGAGGCTGTTGTGTTTCCTGCTTGTGGTCTCGTCACTCGTCACTTCCGGAAGGGGCAGTGCTGAAGTAAGTAGCTCGAATACGTAGCTCGATAGGGTTTACATGCACTAAGTAGCTCGGCAGAAATCGCATAATCTAGGTCGTGTAGCTCGATTCCGAGAAATCAAGTTCGGTTCAATTTCAGCCGAATTAAGGTGTATACATGGCATTTTGAACTTCGATTTTAGTTGAGCAACGGCAGAAATTCGATTCTCTCTATGTGCATGTAAACGCACTGAGTGACTCATGAAGCACTTTGTCTGGTATTAGTTTTCCTGTTCTATGTAGAACTTGCTTTTATCTCACTACTGTATTTCCATTGGTGCTCACCAAGGCATGGGCGCAGATAGAGGGGGGGACGGGGGGGATTCGTCCCACCCAGATTTAAATTCACCTCGTTCGGTCCCCCCCACTTATAGGGAGGAAAAAACGTCTATGCTGTCTTTCTTTGCATAAGGCAAACCTCACGGAAAAATCAAAAGACTAATTACTAGGGCTGCACAATTAATCGAATTTAATCGAAAATCGCGATTTTGGCTGCCACGATTGAATTAAATGAAAATCGCGATTTATTTCCATTTAAAATGCGAGCTCTGCTGCATATCTGATCAAGCACTTTGACCAGTACTCCGCCAAACCATTAGGGGGCGAACCGCCGCATGTAAGGTTTCATTACTCCGCCTAAATAAGCAAGCAAGGCAAGTGCGCAGAGCTTCAGTGCAGCGGTATCTTCTTCAAGGGGTGATAGCGTGAGAGTAGGTAACAGATTGAGGTGAGAGAGAAAAGCTAACCATGTCGGAACAACAGACTATTTAGCACTGGAGGCAATGCTGTGACTTGCCTTCGCTCATGTTTAAAGCCAGAGCATGTTGATAGGCTGGTCTTTCTAGCTAAAAACTTGTAGGCCTCAGTATAATGCTATGTAATTGTTGCAATTGAGTTTTCAGTTCCTTCATCCTTTGGTAATTTCTTGGATAAATTTCATTTATTTGTCATTTGGAAATCAGAATTTCTCTTTCATTCTGCACTGAAAGCTGTTCATATTGTTTGTTTGAATATAGTGAAATAAAATTTAAGTGATTTCCCTAACATCAAGAATAATCGTGATTTAATAATCGTGATTACAATTTTGATCAAGATAATCGTGATTATCATTTTTTCCATAATCGTGCAGCCCTACTAATTACCATTCGGTTTATTGAGGTGCACAGCAGTACATACATAGTTGCAACAACTCACATAAAACAAAACAAAGACTGATATTCGGTTGGTTGAGCTGCGCAGACTGCACAGGTTGCGAGCTCGAGCTTGGTTGCTATGGTTACCTACAACAAGTTTGACAGGCATATCGGGGACAGCTCCTAGTTCAGGACCCCAACACGGCATGATGAAGGGTGCCAAACCGAAAAGGCAGAAAACGATTGCATCGTTTTTTCAAAAACAACGACTGTAAGTAAACTGTGCCTTACTTTATCACATCACCTTGCAATTTTTTGATAGTCTGTTCAAAGTAATGTCGTAGTGAAAGTAAAATCATACAGAGTAGAGATGCCTTTCTGGTAGCCTCCTTCTTTCGGTGGTAGCCTGTAGATACAGTGCTCAGAAGGCAGTTTTAAGGGCATCAGAGTATATTCCTCGCACAACACATGTTGGGGGTGGGGTTGGTTTGCTGGCAGCTTTGTCCCCCCCAGTTCAAAAAACGTATCTGCGCCCCTGCACCAAGGTTACATTTTAAAATAACATTTTAATGTTTATGGGTTTGTTAACAAGAACATGTCAATGATGTATGAGCTGAACAATGTGTTATTAGGAATGGTTGGGTGTTATAGCATATTGGATTGTATCCTATTTCCCATCAACATTCATATTTGCTAAGCAGCTAAACATTGATTTGATATCTCTAATGCTATGCATAACTCCCTTGGCTTCTGCTCTTTATCTCTCATAGGCTTATAATGGGTTCTTTGATTTTCTGTCATGCATTAATTCCTATTATTTTTTTCGTGGTCTAAATCCTGCGCTCTGATTGGCTGGCGAGCAGGTCCGTATCCTACGGTACGGACCCCAGTTATGGACCTCTGGCAACTCGCTCATTCACAACAACAACAAACATAGTAGAATTTTTTGTCAACATTTTTTTTAAAATAAGATTTATGTATAAGATTATCAAAAATCTTATAAATTTTTGCCAGCATTTCTCAGGAGAATAGCATTAATTTTACAGCATGGATAGCGATAACGAGGGCGGCACGGTGGTGTAGTGGTTAACACTGTCACCTCACAGCAAGAAGGTCCGGGTTCGAGCCCCGTGACCAACGAGGGTCTTTCTGTGTGGAGTTTGCATGTTCTCCCCGTGTCCGCGTGGGTTTCCTCCGGGTGCTCCGGTTTCCCCCACAGTCCAAAGACATGCAGGTTAGGTTAACTGGTGACTCTAAATTGAGCGTAGGTGTGAATGTGAGTGTGAATGGTTGTCTGTGTCTATATGTCAGCCCTGTGATGACCTGGCGACTTGTCCAGGGTGTACCCCGCCTTTCGCCCGTAGTCAGCTGGGATAGGCTCCAGCTTGCCTGTGACCCTGTAGAACAGGATAAAGCGGCTAGAGATAATGAGATGCGATAGCGACAGTGTTCACAGCGAAAGCAAGTTTTACTACCCTGAGGAAGAAGAAGTAAAATAAAACATTTCAGGAGAAAGCTAAAAACCTGTAATTTGCTAACGCCGAGCAAAAACATGGCTGAATCCTGAATGACTCCTATTTGTATAAATAGGGGACTACATAGGCAGCAAAATGTAGTTTTTTCCCTGCCATGGAAGTGCACTTGTATACCGAGGAGAAAGCAATTTGCATTACAGCCGTGAATGAGGATTCAAAATGGCGGCTCGGCTCGGTTTTCCCTTTCGGGCGCTCTCGTTTTCTGTTAGAATTTGGTAAAGAAAAAATTAAATATATTATTTACCAGCTTAAGGTCGGTCCGTATGGTGAAATACCGTGACCTCGGCCTTGAATACTGACCTCGGCCCAGAGGGCCTCAGTCAGTACTTTCAAGACCTCGGTCACGGTATTTCACGATACGGACCTCCCAGCTGGTAAATAACATATATTTCTTTGCCATTAAACTATAAGCGTTGTTTAAACCATTTACAAGGTTATCATCATATAGGCATGGAAGACCTGGCTCAGGCTTTCATTTTTAT
The DNA here is from genome assembly GCF_027579695.1 of Neoarius graeffei. NCBI lineage: Eukaryota > Metazoa > Chordata > Actinopteri > Siluriformes > Ariidae > Neoarius > Neoarius graeffei. The sequence continues at coordinate 55,448,945 of NC_083574.1, forward strand.
TATAGGCTTTTTCTCTTCAAATGGAGGAGGCTTAGTGCCCTGCCTCTCAGCAATTAGCTCAGTCCTTAATTCACGCGAGGGCCGAGTGAGGGGATGTAATTGTGGCAGCATTGGCGCTGTTAATTACAGGGGTAAGCGGTTGAGGCCCAGCCAAGCTTCATTATGGCAAAAGCAAGTGAAGGATGTTTAAATGAAGAGGTGGGGGGTGGGCAGGACTTCACCAGCTGGGGTCCCTGAGAGAGGCGAGGGAGTAGGGGCCTGATGAGCTGGCCCTACACCCTTAGGGCTCTGTGGCCATATGGAAGCAAGCATTGGCTTTTATTCCACCACTGCAGCCTTTTAATCAATGGCAAGTCCCGCTAACAGCACAGAGAGCGCAGGGGTTACTGTGGTGTGTCATCCATTTCCTATAGACCTGTATTCATGCGCTGCTGTTAATTCACTAGTTCCAGTTTAAGTGCCTCTTGTGCCGGGAACATGGATTTTGCCAAATGTGAACAGTTATGTTTACAGTGGGGCTATTTGCATACTGTTTATAATCGACTGCTTGCTCCTCTGCATTTTATCTTTATGACTGCAAACCAATAAAATTTAAGCAGCAATGCTGAAATATTATAGTTCGGCATGATCAGTCTAAGTTTTTAATTGCAGGAGTGTTCTGAGGAATAATGGGTAAATATTGCCTTCTGTTCCATGAGTGATTGGATTAGTATATATGCAGTTTTCTGCTCAAGCATATGCCTCACCCAAATGTACTGAACTCACAGAACGCAGACCGTTAACGGGATCTTTCTGGGCCGCGATTACTAAATCTCAGTGACTGCACACTTATTTACTATTTGCTGCCTGCATTTGATCAAATATAGTCGCTTCGGGAGTATTTTTTATTACTGTGGACCAAGTAATGTTCTGTCAGACTTGCCTGTGATGAAACATGTGGAAGTCTCCTGCTATTCTCCATACTGTGTGCATATTATTTAATTATTGATTGTGCTTTAATACAAGGGCAGTAACAGATACCAGACCTCATGTGGTCCTTTGGAAAAACAGTCAGCCATCATCACCCTGAGGCAAGTTGGAGAACACACCTGGAGGGTCTATAAGGAAAGATTTGGGCATTTTAGGATGGAGGGTATATGGGGGGCCCATGTCCTGAGGCACAGTATCCCAGCCTCTCAGCTTTCACCCCATTCAGAAAAGATCAGCTAAAGACGTATTGCTCTCACACCATTCAATGGCTGGGTGAGCTCATACATACTATACGTTGCACATTACACACTTTCACATAGTGCCAGCACAAGGGTCATTACACAAAGTGTGAAATTATGCTTAATAGCATCAACAGCTGGGCAGTCTACTAGCTAATAGTTTAGTTTGGAAAAGGTTAGGGACACTTAAGCTTTAATTAGATCGGTGGATGAGGCTCCACATTTTGATTCATGTTAAATTTTGCACAAATGGAACAAAAATCACAGAATTAGGTTTTTAGTGAAATAAATAAAATATTTGTTTCTATCCAGATTGATAGCGTCCACATTTCAGAGTGGAAAGGCGGCACGGTGGTGTAGTGGTTAGCACTGTCGCCTCACAGCAAGAAGGTTCTGGGTTCGAGCCCAGCGGCCGGCGAGGGCCTTTCTGTGTGGAGTTTGCATGTTCTACCCGTGTCTGCGTGGGTGTGCTCCGGTTTCCCCTACAGTCCAAAGACATGCAGGCAACCTGGCGACTTGTCCAGGGTGTACCACGCCTCTCACCCATATACCCTGCCCACACTAGGGATTTTGTACCGATACGAAACTACTTTCGTACCGCAGCACCTGTCCACACTAGCAACTATACCGGTACTGTAGCGGTATAACTGTATCGGTACGAAACCCACAAATGTATGGGTTTCGTACCGGTACAGTATTGGTACTGTAGCGCTTCGCTGTAGTGTGAACAGATGAAGCGTCTCTGTATCGATACAAATATAATGCGCATGCGCAAAGTCACACACCTCAATCGATGTCTTCGCTGAATAAAATAGTGAAGAACGGAGATTCGTTTTCTTTGTTTCTTTCTCAACTGCCTCGCGCGTTTTATACGATTCGACTGAATAAATGACCACCAGAAATACAGACTGTACATTGACAACAAAAAGCACACACACGTTGTTTCATCCATATGGAAGCCGAGAGAGGCCCTTCATATAATCCTTTTTTTTTATTCACCTCGTTATCCCAAGATAACAAGATAATTAATTCAGGATCTCAGTTGGTCGGGTTCAATGCCTGAACTGATGATCACATCATCAGTTTTTCTTTGGCTAATCAGACACAAGGTACGCACCACTCTTGCCAGAGCAGTTGGGGGTTAGGTGCCTTGCTCAAGGGCACTTAAGTCAATCCTGCTAGTCTGGGGAATCAAACCAGCAACCTTTTGGTCCCAAAGCTGTTTCTCTAACCATTAGGCCATGACTTCCCCCTCAAGGATCTCAAGAAAACAACACAACTAATTCGAGATCTCGAGAAAACAAAAGCATTATTTCGAGATCTCGAGAAAACAAAACAATTATTTCATGATCTTGAGTAAACAGCTGAGAAATGGTTCATTCAGGTGCGCCAAGAGACTTGTGATATGCTGACTTTGGGGCTATTTCTCATTCTGTATAGACGCAACTTTGGTCATTAGAATGTCTGGAATAATCGATCACCTAATAAGGCAATATTTTGATCAGGGGTTGATACAATGAGAAATTGCATTAAGTCTTTTAATAAGGGATAATTTCAAAATTAGTCCGCGGCACCTCCGCAGAAGACTGGCCCGGCTTTGTCTCTACCGACGGAGATACAGTGATCCAGCTGAGATCATGAAATAATTGTTTTGTTTTCTCGAGATCACGGAATAATTGTTTTGTTTTCTCGAGACCTCGAAATAACGGATGCCATATATTCTTGGAAGGAAGTTACTCGGTAACCACGGAAACATTTTGCACACGCGCATTTCAACTACCGTGAAAGAAAACCGCAAACATTTCTCGCTAGTGGGACAGATGCACTAAACTGTACTGGTATACTTTGTATCGATACAGTTATACCACTTTCGTACCGGTATAAGTGTGAACACACCAATAGTCAGCTGGGATAGGCTCCAGCTCGCCTGCGACCCTGTAGAACAGGATAAGCGGCTACAGATAATGGATGGATGGATGTTCTTCCAGAAATCAACAGCTGTCTGTAGTTCACACAAAAGAAAAACATGGTATGAGTATGAAACAAGTCAATACCCTCCATGTCCTTGCTGCTGAATATTTTATAAAATAAGAAATCCTCTGAAAATGTTCCGCTCTATAATGGAGAGCTCAAACAGCGATCAGTGTATATCATTTTATTTTTCCATTGTCAGATTGCTTATCTTTATGTGAAAGCCAAGCAAGACTGGAATCTTCTCACACAGCACAGCCTGCAGTTTAAGTCGAAATAAAGGATGGCAGAAAATTCCTCCTTCCTTCTACCCTGTTGTTCATGCGAAAGTGCAGTAGCAAATTCTCTGAATGCGTGGGCTCTTCTGGGGCGGAGGAGAACAGGGGGCTGCTTCCTCGCACGCTTTTTGACGCACCATTGTGTGCTTTATGACTTGTGACAGGGTGAAATCACTGTGCAGTGATTGACCCTGGTTCTTACAGTACTTGAATATGATGATGGCTGTTTCATGACTGGAATATCAAACTCCTCATCTCTCATCCTGCTCAGTGGAGTTAGTTGTAACACATTTGCTTTATAAACTATGTGCATAAAACAGAAATGTAAAAGAATTTATGACGGAAGATGTTTGCATTATGCTCAACGTCTCACGACATTATTCCAAAACTCCTGCTGCTACTTCATTTATCAGGCAGGATTTAATAAATAAGGTTATGCCTATTAAAATGACTAAAGTGTTTTTTTGGTACACAGTAGGAACAACTTCTTTAGCTCCTTTTCTGTTTAAAATGAACTGACATACAAAAGCACACGCTGAAATGCAGTGTTCTCTGTTCATCTCAGTTTTGAGAGTTTTACAGAACAATATGCTTCGGAATAATCAGGTTTTAACAACCACTCACAGAAAGTCAAACTGTGCAATTAACAACATAATCAAGTGCCACAGCCAATATGGCATTTTCTAGTTAGTGAAACAAGAGATATATTGATCAGTGACTGTCCGTGATTGATCCACTGATTGATCGGCTTGCTTCGGCATTTATCAGCTTGCTCGTGGCCTAAGTTCTTTGTGGCAGGTGCAATCAGAGGGCAGTCAGTTAAAGCCATTATGCAACTGTGTTTCTCTGTGACTGACTGTCAATCACCACTTCCCCCAATCACCCCATTATTTATTAGCAGTTACACTACAACCGCTAGTGTTTGATTTACAATAGACACCTGAACTAAGCGGCGGCACGGTGGTGTAGTGGTTAGCGCTGTCGCCTCACAGCAAGAAGGTCCTGGGTTCGAGCCCCGGGGCCGGCAAGGGCCTTTCTGTGTGGAGTTTGCATGTTCTCCCCGTGTCCGCGTGGGTTTCCTCCGGGTGCTCCGGTTTCCCCCACAGTCCAAAGACATGCAGGTTAACTGGTGACTTTAGGTTGACTTTAGGTTAACTGGTGACTTTAAATTGACCGTAGGTGTGAGTGGTTGTCTGTGTCTATGTGTCAGCCCTGTGATGACCTGGCGACTTGTCCAGGGTGTACCTTGCCTTTCGCCCGTAGTCAGCTGGGATAGGCTCCAGCTTGCCTGCGACCCTGTAGAAGGATAAAGTGGCTTGAGATAATGAGATGAGATGAGACCTGAACTAAGCGAAGTATTGTCACCTGAGTACTAACTACTGTTGTGTCTCTGTAGAATAGTTTAGAATAGAGACTAGCCATTCAGACAGTCCATCATCTGTTTACTCATACAGGAACGAGTGCTAAGAAAGTTTCTGGAAGCGGTACCTGCTCTGTTGACCACTCATGCCAAACCTTTTGACACATCCTGCTATCCGACGTGGAGCTGCTTCCTGGAGCACTTTCTCAGAAAAGGTGAAAACTACACCTACTGGTATCAAATACCATTGGACCTTCAACGTGTCTGTTTGTGATAGCTTCTGTCATCTCTCAGGTGGTGTGATTGAGGCTTACCCTCCTTCGGATAGCATGACCTGTATGACAGTGGATCTGCTAGTGGAGCCGGATGGAGGAGTACGCATGCTCTCATGTGGAGATCAGCTGCGTGGACCTGGTTTTCTGCATGTAGCAGGCTGCTCTGTACCACAGAGTTCTGTTTGCCCCGATGTCCTGTACTCCATCTGCATGCGGATGGGCAATGCCTGCCAGGAGCGGCATATCCTGGGCCATTTTTCCCTGGACCTGGTCACCTTCCTGGAGCCTGACACGCTGGAACAGCAGGTCAAAGATCCCCATTCAGATGAGACTTGTGATTGGCTTATATTTAAGTAATATTGACTGGTGTTGAGTGGTATATCAGATATATTCCATTCAGCTAGCATGATATTGAACGAGCCAGCCAATATTATTATTATTATTATTATTATTATTATTATACATACACACTCTCTTTTCCAGTTTTTCTATGTCCGTTGGTATGTTTTTCTCTTGTAAATATGCATGAAGAATATCTAATGAAGTTCTATAGACTGCCAAAGATTGCTATGTATATTCTGACCTTGTAGCCTTTCAGGTGTTCAGCATGTCTTTTTCTTTCCCGGTGAACAGAGAAATGCTTCTGCGCATGCGCAGCAGAAAACTCTCATTGAATAGTCGCATCAACTCTGACGTGTGACATGTTGTCTTGACAACCATGCAATATCGTAAACCATATTCAACACTCGCTCTCCATTGGGTAGAGTGGCGTAATGCACGTAAGATAAGCGATATGATAACAATATTGCATGCTATCAAACCAAATGAATGAAACCCGCTAGAAGGGAATAGAATACATATATTTTATTTACCAGCTTAAGGTCGGTCCGTATGGTGAAATACTGTGACCGAGGTCTTGAAAGTACTGACTGAGGCCCTCTGGGCCGAGGTCAGTATTCAAGGCTGAGGTCACGGTATTTCACCATACGGACCGACCTTAAGCTGGTAAATAATATATTTATTTTGTTCTTTACCAAATTCTAACAGAAAACGAGAGCACCCGAAAGGGAAAACCGAGCCGAGCCGCCATTTTGAATCCTCATTCACGGCTGTAATGCAAATTGCTTTCTCCTTGGTATACAAGTGCACTTCCATGGTCGGAAAAAAACTACATTTTGCCGCCTATGTAGTCCCCTATTTATACAAAACTGAGTCATTCAGGATTCAGCCATGTTTTTGCTCGGCGTTAGCAAATTACAGGTTTTCGGCGTTCTCCTGAAATGTTTTCTTTTATTTCTTCTTCCTCAGGGTAGTAAAACTCACTTTCACTGTGAACGCTGTCGTTATCTCTATCCACGATGTAAAATTAATGCTATTTTCCTGAGAAATGCTGGCAAAAATGTATAAGATTTTTGATAATCTTATAAATAAATCTTATAAAAAAAGATAAATGTTGACAAAAAATGCTACGTTTGTTGTTGTGAATGAGCGAGTCGCCAGAGGTCCGTAACCGGGGTCCGTAACTAGGGTCCATACCATAGGGTACGGACCCGCTCGCCAGCCAATCAGAGCGCAGGATCTGGAATGCAAAAAAATATATATATATGTTATTTACCAGCTGGGAGGTCCATATCGGGAAATACCGTGACCGAGGTCTTGAAAGTACTGACTGAGGCCCTCTGGGCCGAGGTCAGTATTCAAGGCCGAGGTCACAGTATTTGACCCTACGGACCGACCTTAAGCTGGTAAATAATATATTAATTTTTTTCTTTACCAAATTCTAACAGAAAATGAGAGCGCCCGAAAGGGAAAACCGAGCCGAGCCGCCATTTTGAATCCTCATTTACGGCTGTAATGGAAATTGCTTCCTCCTCGGTATACAAGTGCACTTTCATGGCAGGGAAAAAACTACATTTTGCCGCCTATGTAGTCCCCTATTTATACAAAACTGAGTCATTCAGGATTCAGCCATGTTTTTGCTCGGCGTTAGCAAATTACAGGTTTTAGCTTTCTCCTGAAATGTTTTCTTTTATTTCTTCTTCCTCAGGGTAGTAAAACTCACTTTCGCTGTGAACACTGTCGTTATCGCTATCCATGCTGTAAAATTAATGCTATTAGACTGAGAAATGCTGGCAAAAATTTATAAGATTTTTGATAATCTTATAAATAAATCTTATTAAAAAAAGATAAATGTTGACAAAAAATGCTACTATGTTTGTTGTTGTGAACAATCGAGTTGCCAGAGGTCCGTAACCGGGGTCCGTAACTGGGGTCCGTATCATAGGATACGGACCCGCTCGCCAGCCAATCAGAGTGCAGGATTTGATGGAAACCGGACCGCGAAAAAAATAAATGTTTTTATTCCATCAAAAAAGTGTCCTGTCTGTATAATAATTTCTGATATTAAGTTAGCCCAGATTAAAATAGTATCATTTACTAGTTTAAATAAATATTGCATTCTGTCACCAGCTCTTTTAAAGTACACTTGTCTGTTCATTTTTTTTTGGAAATAAGAGCACTCAGAGACACACTGATGAATTAATATGAACAACTGGTTTTACAGTCAGTGAAACAAGTCTTATTTGAAAGCTGAGGTCAGATATGTGGGTCTATCGAGTGAGTGCCTTTTTACTGCCGTTTTGGCTCTCACCTTGCTGCTATCAGTGCTCGGTCTACTGTGTTAGGAAAGAGATGTTACTGGGTAGATGGATGGCTCCTGGAGGGTTCCCTCCCATCTAATAAACTGTCAAGTCTTATTGTGTCAATAAACTAATTCCCCGTTTAGGGCCTTGGCCTCTGACCTTGTAATGTCTCAACCATGTGTTCATTTGTGTCTTGTCTAGTCATAGTCTCAGATCGTCAGATATAGCATTCTCTGGTAGTCTGTATTACTAACAAAACAAATAATATATTTTATTATTATTTTGTCACTGAATAATTTGCTATTCATCATAGTTCAGTGTTAGTGTTTATTTTGGGTTGCCATTAGTTATTAGTGCGTGATAATATTGGCTAATACATTACATTAGGATTCTATCAGCATTAATTGCTGTAAGTATGAATTACCCATAATGCATATGACCAGGGATACGTGACGAAGCTCGTATTACCACAAGTAAAGCTTGAGTTGAAGTTGTATGAATTCCGTGACACCTTTTTTTAATTTCATCCAGGGCTTTGAACCGGTTCAAGGAACGAAAACGAAAACCGGGAACTTTTTCTATTTCACATGGAACAGAAACGAAACCAGAAACTTTTATTATTTTTTATGTTCCGGAACAGAAACGCTTATTAAAAATAATGGTAACCGGTTAATACCGGTTTTTATTTCGTTCCTCAAAGTTTCCGTAGCCTACAAATAAAGTCATTCTTCTCCTGCGCAAGTTTCTATGACCCGCTGGGGTTCACTTCCTGTGTGACGTTCGCTGACTGAATGGAGAGAGCGGGAGGGTGGACTACTATCACGTCTCCACATCTTAAATAAGAGGTAAATATTGCAGTCTATCGTTATTCAAAAACGTCAATTTCAAACACGATATCAATATATTTGTCCACGTTAATGAGAGGCTCGTGAACATTAAATGACGTTAACCTCTGTTAGCCTATCAATGCATAGGGCCTGACTAGCCTTTGGTAACACACTAAACGAATTATCTTTCATTTTTGGCACTTTTTCTGTTTGTGTAGATGGGAAGACATACTGAGAATCCAAATCGCCAACATTTGAAATAATAATTGTTTTGAATTATTTCTTGTCTTATTTAATGAAGGTTGTAATAGAATTAGCCTACATTTGGCTTAAGCTGGATGAGACAGAGACATAATTTTATAGCCATTTGTTAAACAGCTGACAGGGAACGTAATTAACCATTCCGGGAACGAAATTTTTTTGTTCTAACCGGTTCGGGAACGTCTATTTAATGGTGGAACCCAAAACCGGAAACGTTAAAATTCCGTTTCTGTTCGGAACGAACCAATAGGAAAAAAATTCTGGTTCAAAGCCCTGATTTCATCTGTTATTGCCCAGGTTTACAATGTATTGCCTAAAAACACTGTGGTCGTCAGAAGTAGACTACAGGTATCTGTAGCTGGCATTTTAATAGCAACTAGTAAAAGCTAAATCATTCGTATCATTACAGTGCATGATAATTATCAGATGTAATTCCATCAATTTAAATATTTAAAATTATTTAAAATATGCTGATCTCTGACCAGCTGTCAGGCTTTACATGTACCACAGTCTGGTCTCATTGTTCCTCACTGCATTCAGTCTAACCTTCATGGCCACTAGAGGGCGAAGTATTGCACTCTCGTTTAATTGTCTGCATTTAAAAAGAGCCTCTAAATCCTTCTGCTATTTCCTAAATGTGTGTAAGGCCTGTTGAGAGATGGAAAGGCTGGTGGTTTAGAACACCAAAGCAGTGGTGTGTGGACTGCTCTTGTGGAGCGCATGGGGCAGGGGGGAGCTCCTTGATCTGATCTCCTCCAGTGTTAAAGGCATTAGAGCTTGGGGAAAAAAAGACATTTACTCAGTGCTGATGGATCCAAAAGCCCCCTGGAGAAGGCCTCTGCAGTCCATAGTAACCTGCAATGTGGGCTGCCATAATACACACATCCTTTAGAGGATTTTATCGCAGTGGTCTTGTTGTGCTGTGCAAATATTTGATACTTTAACAGTGCACTATACGATAGTGCAGTTCTGTGGAGAGTATCGCTAAAATGGACAGACACCATGCACCAGTAAATGTTTGACATTTACAGCGATAGTGTTCTGCTACGTTATGAGGTATATTTTAAACCACTGGGCAAGAAAACCTCCTTTTCTGCACATGAAAATGAATCAACTGGAATTCATGTATCGTTTTCTGTGAAAATGAGAGAATGGTTGTTGGGGTTTTTTTCCCCAGGTTTTTAGTCTGGTGAAATATAATCATCATGATTAAAAATGCACAAAGTGAATTTTTGATTCTCTGAGTGTTGATGAGAATGCAAAAGGAGCTCAGACAGAGAATTACATGTATTACAGTCCCATTTCTCTCAGCATGAAAGCGGGGGGAGCCCGGCCAGAGCAAACCTGTCTCTATTGGAACATCAATTTACATTCAAACCTGTTGCTAAAAGCTGGTGTATTTTTTAAAGGGATTCAAAGAGGTGGGGTGGGGGTGGGGATGGGGGGACATGTTTGCCCTTGTAGGCCTGCCTCACATTGTGTTTAAGAGGAGGCTCAGCTGCAGGATTGCAGTTTTTAATGAAAGCAAAGAGGCTATAGAAAACAGGTACAATCTGCGCGTATATATCAGACGCCTTTGTGGAAGCTGACAATGAGGCAGGCCCGGGTGATTCTTACAGACTGTCTAAATAGCTCTCTGGAGCCTAGTCCTTCACACAAACCCCCAGTATTAACTGTGGTCAGGAGAAATGCTTGGATCGATTCAGAAAAAAAAATACCTAGGTCCTTCTTTGAGCATGCTTGCAGGAGATGCAGGAAGGCACTTCGTCCAGGAAGGACGATATTTTAAAATGTAATCAATTTTGTCACTCAGGTATAATATATTAACATGGTTCATCATAATGGTTTCCCTCGCTGAAATATAAGATGTTTAAAATGTCTAGCATGTAGGACAAATAATACTTTCATGACCTTCATGCTTAGAAAAGGTATACTACAGATTGTATTGTGCTTATTATTTCAGTCTTGGTACAGACAGTCTCCCCAGTAGTATAGATCCATGTCCACAGAGTGGCTTCAGTTTAGGGTTAAGCTTATGGAATGAGAGAACTCATGCAATAAGATGCGACCCAGCTCTAGTGAGCCCCGATTAAAAGCACTGGGGGCAGAGTTCAGACGCTGGGCTGCCATTTGCATTCCCTGGCAGGAGCGTTTAACTTGACAAATAGAGACGACGGAGAGGCTGCCAACTGCCACTTAGTTATTAACAACTCTTTCACTGGTGATTTATTTCCCACTGTTTGAAAAGGGGCATAGCTATTAGTTTATTATCAGGGAAAATTAGCCCTGTTTAAGAATAAGGCCACGATGGGGCTTGACCCCTTAATATCCTTATAATGACGCCATTAACCATACAGATGTGGAGAGAGTAGCCCATCAGGCGGTAGATACACTGTTATACAGACTCGTGCCATGCTCTTGTTCCGTCTCTCTGTCTCTCACTCGCACATGCACACGGTGGGGGCGTTTTTATGTTCTGTAGCTCACACATAAAGCAACCCATTCTCAACATTAATATAGTCCTTTAGTTCACAAAGCTGAATCCGTGAAGCACACCAGGGCGTCCGTGATTTATTTATTTATTTTATTAAGTTGTTACATTGATGGAAATCACAGCCAATCATTATAAAAGCTATTACATTTATTATTGAGTTCTTATAGTTATAAGCCTCTTTGAGCGTCATTTGAGTTGAATGGGTTTAATCCAAACCTCAATCGCTTTAAAACTCATCAGTCTGTAAATAATGTCAAATCACACCTAATGTGTTCTGTCAGTGGCAAGTTCAGGAATTAATTTATTTTACACGTAAAGGCATTCCTGACGACAGTACTGTGACATTTCTGTGTCACAGCCAATGTTATGGAGTTACTGAGTGTTAGAAATCCTCATTTTGGCATTCGATGGTTATAATGCTATGCATGTGTGCGTGTTTTTTGTATGTATGTGTATTTCTAGGTGTGGGCTGTTGATCTGGATCTAGGCTACAGTAACCAGCTGGCTATGACCCAGATCATGCTCCATATGACGGGGGGAACACTGGACTGCCACGCGGGTCGTCTGGAGGTTTCTTCTCCAGTCCGAAACAACAAACCCACCGCACACCAGAGAGCTCCAACAGCTAATGCTGTACTTATCTTCCTGTTTGCATTTAGCGCTCTGTTAGGAATAATCTACTACATTTCATAATTGTATCAAGCGGTCAGGTGAATGATGTTGCTATTTCAGTTGATCAAGTGGCTTTGGCACAAGTTAGTTAAACCGTGCCGAACTGGAGGAAAAATTTATACATTAGGGTTGTTAAACATGGCTGTGTAGCACAGGAATGTAATTATCCAGCATCTGTTGCCAGTGAGTGGACTAGAGAGCAATAACAGTCCTGCCAACCGGATATTATCTCTATATATCACTGCATCTATAAAGAGTGATCAGATGAAGGTTTGTTGTTTTATTTTTGTTAAATACAACTAAACACTGTAATTATGCTTTGGACCTGATTGGTGTTTAGATGTTAAATTCATTAACATTTTGATAGATGAGCCTAAATAATCAACCCATTAATAATTCATACAGCATTCATTATGCATGTGTATGCATGCCTGAGCACCTCATCAACCTGATGCCGGCCCCCTAAACAATAGACTTTCTTTATTAGCAGCAAGCCCAAGTTTACGCTTGTTAATCTGAGACTTGTATTATTTTATCAAACATTCATTTAGTTTGTGTATGGATGTGTGTGGCTTGGTGTATTTCCTGGCCTTGCTCTTGGTTAATAGCTCTAGCTTTGGCCATCACTTGAGGCCTGAATATTATAAACACAATTAAATCCCGGCTGGAAAGTCTCTTTATTGTTGGACGAGGACAGTGCCTTTGACAGCTGAAAGCACAGCTCTATTGGAAAGAATTGCATAGCCTCTCTAGAGTGTACCCAAGGCCATTGCTCGTACCTTACCTCTGTCAGAGAGAATATGCTTCATGCCTGCTCAGGGTCCTCAGAGTACAGCCACTCTCAACTAATCAGCTCCTATAGCGTGCTTTCAGAAACATCATTTAGCTGCTCTTGCTGTGAGCATGATTGTCTGTCTGAGGATTGTGCTTAAACTTATAATCCAGGAATTCCCTTCCCAAACTCCCGATCCAGCTTCATGACAAATAAAAACATTTTGCCAAACGTGGGCCTATGATACTTTACTATTGCAAGCACCCAGAGGTGGACAGTAACGAAGTATATTTACTTGAGTGCTGTACTTAAGTACACTTTTTGAGTATCTGTACTTTACTTGAGTATTTTTTTGAAAACTTCTGACTTTAACTTCACTACATTTGAAAGACAAATATCGTACTTTTCACTCCACTACATTTCTATCAAGGTCCTCGTTACTCGCTACTACGAAGCAGCTTTGAAAGTGGATATTTTTTTCTTTTTTTTTTTCTAAAATGTGATCGTTTTTTTCACAGGTGACACTGAGACAGTCTATCAGTAACCACTAGGGTCACGTCACGTCCGCAGACTGGATAAAATCAAGTTCAGTGACTCCTCAGCAGCATTATTTAACTCGATCAGTTGATGGCAGAATGGAAGGAAACGGTTCTTCTGGGGAACGCACACACCCATGGCTATAACTAGAACCCATGTTTCAGTTTTCTAAAAGGATTAAAGAGTCATTTAATTTTAAATGTTTGCTTTGTTTGCCGAAAACAAACCACATCACGGCCTACAAAAACTCGCCATCCAACCTGCAGAAGCATATTGAAGTATATAAATGTTTTATTCCAAGAGAAAGCTTGCAGTGAAGTTGTCTGTGCTTTTAGAGCTAGCGATAACGTTGCAATAGCTGTGCAGTCTGGTTAGTCAAATGACTTTCTATGGATTTGCTCGCCAAGTTGCCATAGCCTTGTCCACGGCTAATGTTGACACATAGCTAGTTAACTTGGACACTGTTAGTTACAGTAGCGTGTAAAAATGGAGTTATGCTAACATGAATAAGGTTAACTTATCTGAAGTCCTTTCAGAAATACATTTTAGCATAATCTTACCAAATAAATAGAATGTAGAAATCTTTCTTTTCTAGTAGCATTAGCTACCCAATATGGTTTAGAGTTGGAAAAGAGTTTGCAAGCATGTCAGGTGGAGTTTCACTGACTAGCTAGCTTAACGTTAAACCGCCATGATGGCACAGCATACGCTCATTTTGTGAATTTATATTTCTGTCTTTGGTAACGGCATTAGGTTTTGTAAGCGTTTTGGCAATAATACAACGATGTGTTGACAGAAAATGTACTTTTAATACTTAAGTATTTTTAAAAGCAAGTACTTCAGTACTTTAACTTAAGTAAAATTTTGACTGGACAACTTTCACTTGTATCGGAGTAACATTTGACCAGTGGGATCTGTACTTTGACTTAAGTAATGAAGTTGGGTACTTTGTCCGTCTCTGCAAGCACCATGTCAGTCGGCATTTAAGAAGTGGTTCAATTAATTCCTCGTCATGCAAGCATCCACCCATTATCTGAAGCCGCTTATCCTGTACAGGCATGGAGCCTATCCCAGCTGACTATGGGTGAGAGGCGGGGTACACCCTGGACAAGTCACCAGGTCATCGCAGGGCTGATTCATAGAGACAAACAAACAATCATTCACACCTACGGTCAATTTAGAGCTACCAATTAGCCTAACCTACATGTCTTTGGACTGTGGGGGAAACCGGAGCACCCGGAGGAAACCCATACAGACACGGGGAGAACATGCAAACTCTGCACAGAAAGGCCCTTGTCGGCCGCTGGGCTCGAACCCAGAACCTTCTTGCTGTGAGGTGACGGCGCTAACCACTATACCACCATGCCGCCTCATGCAAACATCTCATTATCTCTAGCCGCTTTATCCTGTTCTACAGGGTCGCAGGCAAGCTGGAGCCTATCCCAGCTGACTATGGGTGAAAGGCGGGGTACACCCTGGACAAGTCGCCAGGTCATCACAGGGCTGACACATAGACACAGACAACCATTCACACTCACATTCACACCTACGGTCAACCTAGAGTCACCAGTTAACCTAACCTGCATGTCTTTGGACTGTGGGGGAAACCGGAGCACCCGGAGGAAACCCACGCGGACACGGGGAGAACATGCAAACTCCGCACAGAAAGGCCCTCGTCGGTCATGGGGCTCGAACCCGGACCTTCTTGCTGTGAGGCGACAGTGCTAACCACTACACCACCGTGCCGCCCTCATGCAAACATATCTACAATAAAATGTGTTATTTACATGATGAGTGATTAGTGATGTAGTGCTTTCTTTGCGTTTGTGTCTTCTCAGCCAGCAAGAGCAACAAGTCATTTTGCAGTGATGAGCAGCCGGCTCTTTCATACCAACCTCCCTCTAGTCCATTACAGCATGTTCTTCCAGATGTGCAAGGCACACGGTATCGGATTTGACATCAAGGTAAAACCTCTGTGCTTTTTCTGATTATACATTAGTACCAGTAATTACTGAGAGTCAAACAACTGCATTGCCATTGTAGCCTGTCACTTTGCTTGGTATCCATTAACATCATCCACATAAAGATTTCATTTCCACCGTATGACTGAAAAAGATGATGTTCACCGAGTGCTCACCAAAATTTCAGGAACGGGAAGGCTCTGTGTTTGCGCTCCATGACAGTGAAGAAAGGAGCAGTCTTGGTATGGTGTAAGTTACCACAGATGTACTTTAAGCCCTTATCGTTCGTTAACCACTGTTCTGTATAGACCCCATGGAAGTATCTTCCTTTTCTATCTCTTTTTCCTCCTGTGCTTATTCTCTCTTATCATTCACTGTATTTACAACTATCAGCTTTCTCCAAGGACTTAATTTACCACCTTCACATTTCACTGCAAATGCCTCAAATTAAAAGTATAGTCCCACAATATACTGCCAAGCACAATTAAACGCATCCATCACTCCTGTTCTATGGCTAACCATTCAAGCTCTGCTTCTCTTTCCCTTGTCTCTCTCTGAAGAACAACAGCCCTCTTTAAGCCTGAGAGCTCTCATTAAGCTCCCAGCAGCCCCGGCAGTCAAACAAGGTGATTTTGTTTCTAGTTTTCCGTCTGATGGCAGTAGATGGGGATCATTAGTAAGCTCGTTTGTCTCTGCATCTCGTTAACAGAACAATCTCACCAGATCTCCAGGGAGCGCTGCTGACCTTTGCTCGCAACCTTACTGTCATTCATCAAGAAATATCAGCTCCAAATATGCAAGGAGAGACCAATTTTAAGGTGCAGTGTTAATGAACTAATGATTGTGCGCTTTTTTCCCCCGAATTGAACCTCTCTTCTAAACATGAAACCTGTTAATGGCATCCTTTACACACTTTAATCATCCATTAAACACTGTCTTGTCATGAGACCACTGAAGTATCTTTGGCTGTTAGGAGAGTCAAGGAAACAAAAGTTTTGATTGGTACAACCAAGCACCAATTACATTCACATATTTGAATTAAATTTTATCCCTCTGGAAATGCTTTGCTTTTCAATTAGCTATTTAGAGTGATAAGCGCACTGTGAGATAATAACTAGACTCTCTCATAGCCTTGGGAACAATCAGTGGAGAACTTGAAGCTGTTCCATTTACAATATTGTTTCTTTGAGAACAAGCGCAGGCATTTTGAGATTTGAGCATGTCTGTTTATGGTATGTTAACCATTCAATTCAACATTATGGTTTTTGGTGCGTCGTTCTTTCAATTTCAAAAACGATAACATTAAATAACATAACACTATCCTGCAAGTATTATGTTATTTGCACCCTATTTTTAAAAAGAGTTTGTTACAGTGTATCTCATAACCTATATTACAAAACAGATGTTCTTATTTTGGTATATTTGTTCTTTAAAAAGTAAAGCTCCCTATTTTAAAAATCTTGCAGCATATTTCATTTCAAGCACACTGCCACTATATACGCTACCATTCAAAAGTTTGGGGTCACTTTGAAATGTCCTTATTTTTGAAAGAAAAGCACTGTTCTTTTCAATGAAGATCACTTTAAACTAATCAGAAATCCACTCTATACATTGCTAATGTGGTAAATGACTATTCTAGCTGCAAATGTCTGGTTTTTGGTGCAATATCTCCATAGGTGTATAGAGGCCCATTTCCAGCAACTCTCACTCCAGTGTTCTAATGGTACAATGTGTTTGCTCATTGCCTCAGAAGGCTAATGGATGATTAGAAAACCCTTGTACAATCATGTTAGCACAGCTGAAAACAGTTGAGCTCTTTATGGCCCTTTTCCACTACCCTTTTTCAGCTCACTTCAGCTCGCTTCAGCTCACTTCAGCCCGACACGGCTCGCGTTTCGACTACCAAAAACCAGCACGACTCAGCTCGTTTCAGCCCTGCTTAGCCCCTAAAACCCGCACCGTTTTGGAGTGGGGCTGAAGCGAGCCAAACCGTGCCGACTGAGGTTGGGGGCGTGAGCAGACACTCCCCTGTGCACTGATTGGTGAGGAGGCGTGTCCTCACATGCCCACACACGCCCCGCGAGCGCGCTGGGATCTGTAAACACCGCAAACCCGGAAGGAGAATAATTATGAATTACGAGAATTTCTGAAGCCTTATGCGCCTCGCCTCATCTATACGCTCTTGCCAGTATCTGTTGGCGTTGTCGGTGACAACAAGCCACAGCACCAAGACCAGCAACACTAACGACTCCATGTCCTCCATGTTTATTGTTTACTATCCGGGTCGTGAGACTACCGCTTAAAAGCTCACTGAATCAGTGACATACAGAGCATCGTGGACGAGTTCGCGGAGCGCAAGGCTCGTCGTATGCCCTTCAAATAATGCGCGCAGTATAGGCTATTGATGTTTTATTATGAGCCATGTACAGTATGTCGCCTAATGTTTTTTTGTTTCTGAGTTACATGTTCGTTTGAAGGACTTAATGTACAAAATAACATAGTTGCACCCCGTAGTGTTGAAATTGGTAAACACAGTGCATTCAGTGAGGTTTGCACTGCCCTCCTTTTATTTCTGACTCTTCCTGTCACCGTTGCAACCTCTGAGCGCTCATTCGTATGCCCTTCAAATAATGTGCGCAGTATAGGCTATTGCTGTTTTATTATGAGCCATGTACAGTATCCTAATGTTTTTTGTTTCTGAGTTACATGTTCGTTTGAAGGACTTGATGTACTAAATAACATAGTTGCACCCGGTAGTGTTGAAATTGGTAAACACCGCAGTTGCGGACATTTTGTAGCCTAAAATGATATGATAAGCTTTAATAAAGGGCCCGGTCATTTGCCCCGCCCCCGGCCCGGCTCTGACTTGTTCCGCCACTGTCACTGATGTCACTGTTTGCGCTGCTTAACGACATCACGTGACGTCCACCCACTTTCGCTAACTCCACCCAATGTGTCCACCCACTTCCAGCCAGCACGGTTCAGCGCGGTTGTAGTCGAAATGCAACTCCAACAGCCCCGCTCAGCTCGACTCAGCTCGACTCGGCACGGCACGGCTCAGCCGCGTTTGTAGTGGAAAAGCGGCATTAGAGAAGCTATAAAACTGACCTTCCTTTGAGCAGATTGAGTTTCTGGAGCATCACATTTGTGGGGTCGATTAAATGCTCAAAATGGCCAGAAAAATGTCTTGACTATATTTTCTATTCATTTTACAACTTATGGTGGGAAATAAAAGTGCGACTTTTCATGGAAAACACAAAATTGTCTGGGTGACCCCAAACTTTTGAACGGTAGTGTATATTGTATAATATATTGTGATGTCACATTTCAAATGTTGTTATTACAGAATACTTTCATACCAATATACGCTCACTGGCCACTTTTAATAGGAACTTGTTCTTGATTCTTGGCTGGCAGGAGTGGAACCCAATGTGGTCTTCTGCTGTTGCATGCTGAGATGCTTTTCTGCTCACCACGGTTGTAAAGAGTGATTTATATGAGTTGCTGTATCCTTCCTGGCAGCTCAAACCAATCTGGCCATTTTCCTCTGATCTCTCTTATCAACAAGACATTTTCACCCACAGAACTGTCGCTCACTCAATGTTTTTTGTTTTTCGCACCATTCTGTGTAAACTCTTGAGACTGTTGTGTGTGAAAACCCCAGGAGATCAGCAGTTTCTGAAATCCTCAAACCAGTCCATCTGGCACCAACACCCATGCCACAGTGAAAGTCACAGAGGTCACAATTTTCCCATTCTGATGTTTGAAGTGAACATTAACTGAAGCTCTTGATTTGTATCTGTATGATTTTATGCATTGTGCTGCTATCAAGGGATTGGCTGATTAGAGAACTGCATAAAACAGCAGGTGTATGGGTGTACTTAATAAAGTGGCCAGTGAGTGTATAGACACACCACTCGGAATGTCTGTTTAGTCAAGAATGGTGCTGTTGTTACAATCAAATTTCTCACAATATAGTATTATTAGTATTAGGACTATAAGTGTATTATAATAGTATTGACAGTAGCAGAGCTTCCCGTGCATGGAGCCCCATACTTAAGAGAAATGCATCGACCTGATTTTTGACGGCTTGACCGTACGACGTCTGTCCGTCCGTCCGTCCATCCGTCCGTCCGTGTACCACCACAGGGAACCCGGTCATAAGTGCAAGGCAACGTATCTCATAAACACATGACCACCAGACAACGAAATTTGTATCTTTATTGGCATAAGATGGATGGGTTTTTATCCAGTGCTTATTTTTAATTTGCTTTTTAAAAAAAAAGTGGGATTATTTACTAACACGTTTTACAGAAAATATTCATGACAGCTGCATATAAAACCAGTTAAAACAGTTTTATTAGTCCACTAGCTTGTTGGACAGTTGACAGTTTGTGTCATGTAAGGGCGATAGACGGACGTAAGTGCAGGAAGAGTTTTATTGAAAACACGCAAGCAAACAGATCCAAATTGGAGACAAAGGCAGAGTCGAAAAACAGGCAGGGGTCAAGTGGCTGTGCGCCTATTATTCTATTCAGGTTGATTTTGTGCTCTTGCAAATATTTTCCTCATACACTCATCAGGAGTTCCGCTTTCAGGCAGTGCCTCAATATCTATATTAAATATTTTTATATGTACTGAATTGTTTGAGTCCTTTCTTGTTTGCCATAGTGATGGATAGCTTGACGGACGAAGTGAGGCAAGAGTCACCATGGAACATGATGTTTGCGGATGATATTGTGATATGTGGTGAAAGTAGAAAGGAGGTTGAGTTGGGTTTGGAGAGATGGAGGTATGCATTGGAACGAAGAGGAATGAAGGTGAGCAGTAGCAAAACAGAATACATGTGCATCAATGAGAATGGGGATGAGAGTGTAGTGAAGATGCAAGGAGTAGACGTAAAGAAAGTTGGTGAATTCAAGTACCTGGGGTCAACTGTGCAGGAAAATGGGGGCTGCGATAGTGAGGTGAGAAAGAGAGTGCAGGCAGGGTGGAGCAGTTGGAGAAGGATTTCAGGAGTCATTTGTGATAGGAAAGTCCCAGCAAAAGTGAAAGGTAAGATGTATAAGACAGTAGTGAGACCAGCTGTGACGTATGGATTGGAGACCGTACCCTTAACGAAGAGACAGGAGGCAAAGTTGGAGGTGGTGGAGTTGAGGATGTTAAGGTTTGTGATGGGAGGTTGGACAGGATAAGGAACGAGCACATCAGAGGGACGGCACATGTGGAGAGCTTGGGAATTAAGCTAAGAGAGATGAGACTGAGATGGTATGGGCACATCCTGAGAAGAGATGCAGAGCATGTTGGAAGGAGAATGTTGAGGATGGAGCTGCCAGGCAAACGAAAACGAGGAAGGCCAAAGAGGAGATACATGGATGTGGTGAGAGAGGACATGAAAGTGGCAGGTGTGGTAGAGAAGGATGAGGAAGACAGGGAGCAATGGAGATGAAAGATCTGCTGTGGCGACCCCTAATCGGAAGCAGCCAAAAGAAGAAGATGTACTGAATTGTTTGTCAGCTGCACAGAAATTATGATTATTAGACAATAGTTATTTGAGGTATTGTGTGTGTGCTTTTTTTAATTCTTTTTTTTTTTTTTTTTAACAGGACCTGATTAAGAATATCATGGAGGTGCTGGATGTAATCACCCAGAACACTGAAAAGGAGCGCAAAGAA
Source organism: Neoarius graeffei (assembly GCF_027579695.1). NCBI lineage: Eukaryota > Metazoa > Chordata > Actinopteri > Siluriformes > Ariidae > Neoarius > Neoarius graeffei. The sequence continues at coordinate 55,469,878 of NC_083574.1, forward strand.
AAGAAGAAAAGTGCATATGTTTAACTTTTCCTCTTCCAGTTAAGCTCTACAAATTCACTGCACGTCTGCACCGACTACTCCAAGTTATGATGCCATACAAATGCCATGTATATTCCCCCTATGCATAGAGTGTAAATACAGTATGAATAATATGAAGATAAAATGGCAAATCACATTTTAGTGAACTGCTATGTAATCTGAATGAAATCCTAAATGCTGGTGGTAGTGAATGTCAGTGTTTAGCAAAAATATGACCATGTTGGGTTGATTTCAGTCAGGAGAGAGAGAGAGAGAGAAAGTAAATCTTATTACATGACTGGTGAATTTGTCAAAATGTGCTTTGTGTAAGCGTTGTTTTACAATCAGGGTACGCAAGCTAAAAATCACATTTAACACTTATTATCTTCAATATCAAAAGGCTTGACTAAATAAACTTGGTTGTTTATTGTAGCCCTGTGATCGCTCTATTTACCATGCAAAAAAAATTTGGTGATGACGTTATTTTTGGTGAATGTATGGCAATATATGTCATATTTAGCAAAATTACTCGTGTCATTTAGAAAAAGTGCTTTTTTGACCACAGGTAGCTCCAAAAGGGATGCACTTACATCATTCTTTATACCATAAAACACATATTTGGTTCCATATCATTGGAAACATAGTTAAGTTTTAATGTTGAATGCCAGTAAGTTTTCAGACTATTTTGATCAAATTAGTATGCAATTGTGTCAAAAAAATGTCCTCTCCGAGACAGCTAATTTTTCAATATAAAATAACATATCTAAAATGATTATTTTCATCCTAAAATGTGGTCAAGATATTGGGACATAAATATTAGAGACAACTAACACAAAGCTTACAGCCTTATATTCAGTGATGGGAATAACGGCGTTAGAAATAAACGGCGTTACTAACGGCATTACTTTTTTTAGTAACGAGTAATCTAACTAATTACTTTTTACATCGTTATAACGCCGTTCCCGTTACTTACAATAAAATACTATGCGTTACTTTATTAAAGCTGTTCTCATCTGGCACGCTGCTCGTTCAGCCTTTCTTTCCTCTGCTTTAGTGTGGGGCGGGGAGACACGAGACAACGGCACAGTAAGCCAATCAGAGTAGATTTGGACAACATACGTAGGTAGGCCACGCCTACTGCACTACTGCGCGCTCTTTCAATCGGAAGACACAGCGATGGCGCGCGGTCAGCCCAGCACTGCGCTTTCACACTGGAAATACAGCCAGGACTTTTCATTACTTGAAATAAAAGGCAAGAGTGTTTACGTGCAATGCACATTATGTCGAGGAACAAAGCGTTTGTCCTCGTCAGTGGCCAGTAATTAGTAACAATTTTAATAACTACAAAAATATATTACATTTGATAGATGTCTTATCTCACATTGTCCCACAAAAATATTAATATCTCATCTCATTATCTCTAGCCGCTTTATCCTTCTACAGGGTCGCAGGCAAGCTGGAGCCTATCCCAGCTGACTATGGGCGAAAGGCGGGGTACACCCTGGACAAGTCGCCAGGTCATCACAGGGCTGACACATAGACACAGACAACCATTCACACTCACACCTACGGTCAATTTAGAGTCACCAGTTAACCTAACCTGCATGTCTTTGGACTGTGGGGGAAACCGGAGCACCCGGAGGAAACCCACGCGGACACGGGGAGAACATGCAAACTCCACACAGAAAGGCCCTCACCGGCCCCGGGGCTCGAACCCAGGACCTTCTTGCTGTGAGGCGACAGCGCTAACCACTACACCACCGTGCCGCCCAAATATTAATATAGTGTAGATAACGTTACTAATTGGTTCTGTTAAGTGTCCATTTCAGTCATTAAACACATTTAACATTCACTTTTATTATGATTACACTAATTGAATTTGATTTTTTTTTTTTGAGGGGGAACAAAATGTAACGGAATAATTACTTTCCCTGGTAATTAGTTACTTTTATGACAAAGTAACTCCGTTACTAACTCAGTTACTTTTTGGGAAAAGTAACTAGTAACTATAACTAATTACTTTTTGAAAGTAACGTGCCCAACACTGCTTATATTTAAAAGCACTATGGAAGTAGTGGATTCTGAATTGTCAAAAAAAAAAAAGTCCTCTCCGAGAATCACTTCATTTGTTTCTCCCATCTTATAGCAGATTACACAAAACTACCATATACACATGTCAAAAAATGACCTGAAATCTGTTCTTTAACTTGTCCTTCACTTAAAAACTGGTACAAGAACCAGTTTGAATTGATTTGAATTGTGACACAAACTTTGTACCCTGATTGTAAAACAACCCTTAACACAGATGCCTCCTCAATAACACGTGCATAAATGGCAAAAAGCATTCAGATACAACTGTTACTAACTTAAACCGAAAGAGAAACGTAAATAACTACGTATTATAACCTACGGAAGCCGAGAGAGGCCCTTCATATAATCCTTTTTTTTATTCACCTTGTTATCCCGAGATAACGACCTAATTAATTCAGGATCTCGAGAAAACAACACAACTAATTCGAGATCTCGAGAAAACAAAACAATTATTTCATGATCTCGAGTAAACAGCTGAGAAATGGTTCATTCAGGTGCGCCAAGAGACGTGTGATATGCTGACTTTGGAGCTATTTCTCATTCTGTATAGACGCAACTTTGGTCATTAGAATGTCTGGAACGGGTCGGCAATCCTAGGCACGCGTGCCACAACTGGCACGCCGAGGAATTTCCAGTGGCACACTGACGATGATACACAAACCTAATTATTCAACACATTAAAAATGTTCAAACGTCATCTTGAACTGTCATTGGCTGTTGCATGGCAAGCCTGCTCTTTTAGCTAGCCTGGGCCCGCCCATCCTAAGTGTGACGCAACAAGTTGCATTAGCCAGACTATCTTTTAGCATGACTTCACAACAATATAGCGCCCCCCTCCCAGTGTTGCCAGATACTGCTGACGTTTTTCAGCCCAAAATATGTTCAAAACCCACCAAAATGCACTTAAAACCGCCCAATCTGGCAACACTTCCTCCTCCCCATATTTCTCACAAGATGGGCCCACTTGATGCAGCAGTTGCGCTAAGATGGCAAAGAAGCCAGCAGTTCGGGCTTTCCTCTCCTCGTGGACCAAAGAATATGGGTTCGTTTCTCAGAGGGACCGTGCTGTGTGCACGTTGTGTTTTGAAAGTGTTGTGTTTCGAGCATCCAGTGTTAAACGTCATTTCGAGGCAAAGCACGGAAAGACTTTCAAAGATCAGGCAGATAGGGATGAATCGCTCTCACGCGCAGTGTGCAGATATGGGAAGCAAGCCCATACTTTAACAGTCTTTGCCTCAGCTAAAAACAATGCCACTGAAGCTAGCTATATAATTCCTCACTGCATAGCTAAACATGGAAAGCCATTCACAGACGGTGAATACATTAAAGGTGGGGTATGAGATTTTGGAATAACGGTTCCCGCAAGCCGTATTTTGAAAAGAAACACGCCCGCCCTCGCCATGCTCCCACCCCCCGCGTCTCCACCCCTCCTCCCCCTTATAAAGCCTGAGAAAATCGGCCTTTATAATGGGTGTCTATTGCGTTACACACCAGTGGAGCAGAGTGTAGAGAGCTTGGAAAAATAGCTCAAACTTTCTCATTTAAACTGTGTTTTCAGCCCCAATTTTCACTCCACACACATAATTTTCTCAAAAGTAGTAGCCACACTTGTCCTGATTCACACAATGTGTCTACCTACATGATAGGACTTGCAGTTTTTGAATGAGAAGCCTGAAAGTGAAGAGAGGGCAGGCGCTCAGCCACATAGACTGCCATTATAAACTTGGCAGAAAAGTCACTCATTTTTAACTCGCTCTAGTGACCTCAATTTTTACACTACAGACAAAAAAATTACATCAGTGTGTTCAGGAGAGCCTTGTGGTGCTCAGTGTGAAAGAAGTTTGTGAATATCTCCTTCCGTTTTCGTGTAAATCCCCGTTGTTTGGAGGGAGCGCACTGAGAAAATCCTGCGCTCTGTGTGACACTCTGCTCGTAGCGCGCGGGTTGGAGGAGGGGCTGCTCGCTCTCTCTCTCACACACACACACAGAAGGGACGGGCTGCTCGCAGGCTTCAGTCTGATTGACGTGTCAGTATCCAATCATTTTGAGGTGGTACCTCGATATGATTGGATGGCGTTTTTCCTTTATTTTACACTGTAGACTGGATTAAAATATTTCGTTTTTGGGTCAAACCTTCTATTGTACTGCTTGCAACATGGGTGTGAGGAGCTTTTCAAGCAATATGGTAAAAAATACTCCTGAAAAAAATCTCATACCCCACCTTTAAGGAGGCCTTTCTCTCTGGCTTGGATAGTCTTTTTGAGGGGCTGCCAAATAAAGAGACAATAAAATCAAGAATAAAAGACATGCCCATATCAGCCAGAACTGTTGAGCGACGAATTGGTGAAATGGCAGAAAACGTAAGGGTGCAGCAAACAACTGGCATAAAAGATGCAGCGGTGTTTAGCATTGCGCTTGATGAAAGCGTAGATGTGAATGATGTGGCACGTTTGGCAGTGATGGCAAGATATTGTGATGTGACTGTGAGAGAGGATCTCTGCTGTTTAAAGCCAATGAATCCTGCTGGGCATCTTTACCCGAAAAGTTCAACTGTCTTCGCAATATCACACTGGCTTTATCGTCAGTGTTCGGCTCAACATATCCGTGTGAACAGATATTTTCGCACATGAAGAATGCACTTTGCCCCTTCCGAAGTCATCTGACAACGGGCCATTCGGAAGCATGCGTCCAACTCAGTGCTCAATCACCATCCCCACATCTCGGAGCTAAGTAAGAGGAAGCAGGGCCAGGGATCACATTGACTGATAGGCAAAACATTTATTTTGTAACAAGGCTACTTCAAATTTGCAGTTTATTGTTAAGCCACTTTGGGCGGCACGGTGGTGTAGTGGTTAGCGCTGTCGCCTCACAGCAAGAAGGTCCTGGGTTCGAGCCCCGGGGCCGGCGAGGGCCTTTCTGTGTGGAGTTTGCATGTTCTCCCCGTGTCCGCGTGGGTTTCCTCCGGGTGCTCTGGTTTCCCCCACAGTCCAAAGACATGCAGGTTAGGTTAACTGGTGACTCTAAATTGACCGTAGGTGTGAGTGTGAATGGTTGTCTGTGTCTATGTGTCAGCCCTGTGATGACCTGGCGACTTGTCCAGGGTGTACCCCGCCTTTTGTCCGTAGTCAGCTGGGATAGGCTCCAGCTTGCCTGCGACCCTGTAGAAGGATAAAGCGGCTACAGATAATGAATGAATGAATGTTAAGCCACTTTATGTAGGCTACTTGTCAATGTTCTCTGACGCTCATTATTTAATTTTTTTCTGTAGTTTTATTATTCATCAGTTCCATTTCCATTAGACTGCTACGTCTTTATTGTGAATAACTTGGGCCTGTTACCTACTGAAAGATTTTGGATGTTATTTTGTGAATTATAAGCTGCTTGCAATGTTGTTATCCAATGTGTGTGTGTGGGGGGGGGTGTTCTTAAACCTTGTGTGTGAGGCTAATGGCATAAAACAAGTGCAATGGTGTTTTATATTTGCTCAATGCATTAAATATCCATATCCGTCTAAAATGTGTGGTGTCTAATTACACATAGTTAACAACACCTATTTGAATGGCACACTAACTAACAAGAAAATTTCTACATGGCAAAAAGGTTGCCGACCCCTGGTCTGGAATAATCGATCACCTAATAAGGCAATATTTTGATGAGGGGTTGACACAGGGAGAGATTGCATCAAGTCTTTTAATAAGGGATAATTTCAAAATTAGTCCACGGCACCTCCGCAGAAGACTGGCCCGGCTTCGTCTCAGCTCTGCTAGAAATCTCAGCTGTTTACTCGATCATGAAATAATTGTTTTGTTTTCTCGAGATCACGGAATAACGGTTTTGTTTTCTCGAGATCTCGAATTAGTTGTGTTGTTTTCTGGACATCCTGAATTAATTATGTCGTTATCTCGGGATAACAAGGTGAATAAAAAAAGATTATATGAAGGGCCTCTCGCGGCTTCCGTAATAACCTTTATTTAACAGCTGCAATTTAAAATATTGAATGTGGGCGATGAAGAAAAACGATTTTAGGAAGTATTGAATTTAAGCGGAACTAAAGCCACGCTGCTGTTTCTAGTCGGATAGAATAGCGGTAGGACATGCTCGACTTAACCAGCTATCAGAAAGAGCCGCTGGGCGGAAAGAACTGCTTGGGATTGCATAAGCGGTTTTATCCTTTCGTTAAGGTTTTATTCTATAAAGCGACGCAAATGATTTGGTACTACTTGTTATTTTCGTCGAGGTAGGGTTTATTAGCAGGCTAGCTGCTGTGCTACTTAGCTATGCTAACTCTAAGCATGATTTAGGTTTATGAAGCTCTAGTAGTCCAGTGTCGTGACTTTGTCTTAACCTGATGTCTCACCTTAGTGGCCCTTGGGCCCTTCAGTTTTCAAGTGAAGGAATATCTAGTACTAATATCTCATCCTGCTGCAGTTGAGCTGTAGATATGCTGGGATAGCATACCATTGCACTATAGTACATTCATATTGCACATACTGTAAATATCTATCATATCATTATACCATTCCATACCCTGTACATTTAGATTTGTACATTACACTTATTTACTGCTATGCACTTCTGGTTAGATGCAATCTGCATTTCGTTGCCTTGTACCTGTGACATGTGCAATGACAAAGTCTAATCTATTTGTCTAATAAGTGAGGAGAGAATTGGAAATTGTGCATTAGCACATGGTTATAGACTTTTAAACCAGGGCAATGACAGGAATCCTGCGAATGATCCATAGCTGTTTTTTGAGGTTTGTGCTCTTCCCAAGTACTTTTCGGAATAATGGTTCCCGTCCAGCTGCCTCTGAAGTTTTGACATGCCATCTTAACCAGCGTAAACTGCCACCCTGGACATCCTTCTGTGTGCGCTACAGTGCTGTAATCAATGACCAGTTCGGTTTGTCCAACTTCAACTGGCAGGTACACGGTGCCAACTACCACATCCTCAGAACAGGAGCCTTTCCCTTCATCAAGTACCACTGTACCAAAGCACCTCCACAAGACCTTGACTTTGAAAACAGATTTTTTGGCATACTGAAGGTCATCAACTTGGGTTAGTTCAAATTGTCTGTGAACCTGATTATACCAACACCGTAGTCTGGAATTAAAGTATGCTCAGGATGAGTTTCTCACCCTCCACCTTCTTGTTTGTAGGTCTTCCATGTCTGGCGTATGGCCTAGGCTCATGGATGGTGGCTGGTGTAACAGAAACCGTGCACACTTCAGCTGGTCCGGTCACTGTTTATTTTGCTTATAAAGAAGAAGAAGGTGCCAAGTACTAGTTTAATACTACATGGGTGATTGCAGCATTGTGTCCTTGCTACAAAAATGATACCTGAAGACTGAAATATATTTTAGTCATACTGGACCTCATTGTAGACAACAGTCCTGATTTGATAAAGCTGCTTCGCCATTTGAAATGCTTGTGATGAAGAATAGTGTACTTGTGGTAAAAGTTTTCTTTACAAATTGCCATGGAACTGCTTATAAAAGCACTCGTATGCACTGCATGTATAGAGAATTAGCTCACAGGTGCTGCAGTCTGCTTGCTTTTTGTGTCCTCGCCTGCTAATGCAGGATTTTAAATAACTTCAATTCATTTATTTAAAGTCAAATTAGCGCTCCCTCTCTTCTCGGCATATTGACAATAGGAAGCAAGAGGGGTTGTTGAAAGGACAGGCTTGATAAAATGGTTTTTAATTACCAGAAAGTAAAGTGTGGCCTTCATGCAGCATCCCCTTCCCTCCCTCAGTCACGCTCGGGCCCTTTGATTTCTGATAATGTGCTCTGCTGACTTGATGCTGCTCTAGTTCTTTACTGCAGAATTTAAGCGCTCACATTTCCTCTGAGATTGTGTTTGACAAACTGATATATCGATTCTCTATGCCCCCTCAAAGCGTTCTGCTGAGCCCATTTGTCAGAGGCCTTGATTTCTTGGTTTTTCTAACCCCTCTTTTAGTAACAGTTACACTCAAGTAATCATTTCATGTATCGCTTGCAAATCAATAAACTCCGTCACCTTTTCTTTTAGCATATGGCCATTTTGAGGGAAAGACTTCTTCAAGGGCCAGTGCTTAATTGTGATGGTACTTTTCCTCTACTGTGCCATCTCTACCAGGATTATGATAATTTTTTTTAACCACATTGGACTTTTTTCTTATAAATTAGAATACTGAAGACCAAACTGGATAATTAAAAATAATGTCAGACACAGGCAGAAGAACACTTGCTGTCTTGTGCATTTTAGTGTTTTCCCTGCCAACTTTAACTAATCAACTGATTAACATCCCTTCCTGAGTTGAACTGAGCAGGAAAAACGATAAAATGTGCTAGACGGGGGTACTCCAGGACTAGAGTTGAAAATTGATAACATATCAGGAATAAAACTTGACATGCTTGCTGTTAATAAGAATAAGGGAAAAGTGTGATGGGGCCAAAGTTTCTAAGTGGCTTATTCCTCTTTTATTATATAGACACGAGTGTTTTACTGGGCAATACGCCACTTGTATTTTTCATACAAATTACATCTGGGACATTGAGTAATAAATTTTTCAATATCTTCACTCGTGAGGAAATCGATGAGTTGTTTTGATAAATTTGGGTACTGTTTGCTTGTGAATGTGTCTATATAATAAAAATAAAAGTACATGTTGGCTTGAAGATATGAAGTTTATTTTCTTGTGTTGAAAAACTAGTATTTTTCAAACGAAATACATCACGGACCGAGTGACATATTTTTCAATATCTTCACTTGTGAGGATATCGATGATGTCATTCCCAGTGTTTTTTGTCAAAATGGCGAACTGGTTCAAAATTAAAATTCTTTTGATTAACTTGCATATTTGTGTGTCTATATGATAAAAAGAATATTACATGGATATGAAGATATGAAGTTCATCTCATGTTGAAAAATAGAATAATATTTTTATTGAGCTTCGCTCACTTGTGAAATATGTTCACGATTTGAAGATAAACTTCATATCTTCATGCCACTGTGTACAGTGCCTTGCAAAAGTATTCATCCCCCTTGGTGTTTTGTCCTGTTTTGTTGCATTACAAGCCGGAATTAAAATGGATTTTTGGAAGGTTAGCACCATTTGATTTACACGACATGCCTACCACTTTAAAGGTGCACATTGGTGTTTTTTTATTGTGACAGAAACAATAATTAAGATGAAAAAACAGAAATCTGGAGTGTGCATAAGTATTCACCCCCTTTTGTATGAAATCCCTAAATAAGAGCTGATCCAACCAATTCACTTCGTAAGTCACATAATTAGTTGATTAAGATCCACCTGTGTGCAATCAAAGTGTCACATGATCTGTCACATGATGTCTGTATAAATCAACCTGTTCTGGAAGGACCCTGACTCTGCAACACTACTAAGCAAGCAACATGAAAACCACGGGGCCTCCAAACAGGTCAGAGACAAAGTTGTGGAGAAGTATAGATCAGGGTTGGGTTATAAAAAATATCCCAAACATTGAATGTCCCACGGAGTGCCATTAAATCCATTATAGCAAAATGGAAAGAATATGGCACCACTACAAACCTGACAAGAGAAGGCCGCCCACTAAAACTCATAGACTGGGCAAGGAGGGCATTAATCAGAGATGCAGCAAAGACACCAACAATAACCCTAGCTGTAAAGATCCACAGCGGAGATGGGAGAATCTGTTCATAGGACCGCTTTAAGCCATACACTCCACAGAGTGGGGTTTTATGGAAGAGTGGCCAGAAAAAAGTAATTGCTTAAAAAATCACGTTTGGAGTTTGCCCAACTACATGTGGCAGACTCCCCAAACACATGGAAGAAAATCCTCTGGTCAAATGAGACAAAAATGAAACTTTTTGGCCATCATGAGAAACGCCATGTGTGGCGCAAACCCAACACCTTGAGAACAGCATTCCTACAGTGAAGCATGGTGGTGGCAGCATCACGCTGTGGGGATGTTTTTCATCTGCAGGGACAGGAAAGCTGGTCAGGACTGAAGGAAAGATGGATGGCACTAAATACAGGGCAATTCTGGAGGAAAACCTGTTTGAGTCGGCCAGAGGTTTGAGACTGGGATGAAGGTTCATGGTCCAGCAGGGCAATGACCCTCAACATACTGCTAAAGCTACAGTGGAGTGGTTTAAAGGGAAACATTTAAATGTCTTTGAATGGCCTAATCAAAGCCCAGACCTCAATCCAATGGAGAATCTGTGGCATAACTTGAAGATTGCTGTACACCAACACAACCCATTTAACTTGAAGGAGTTGAAGCAGTTTTGCCTTGAGGAATGGGCAAAAATCCCAGTGGCTAGGTGTGCTAAGTTAATAGAGACATACTGCAAGAGACTTGTAGCTGTAATTGTAGCAAAAGGTGGCTCTATAAAGTATTGACTTTGGGGGGTGAATACTCTATATTTCTGTTTTTTCATCTTAATTATTGTTTGTGTCACAATAAAACAACAATGTGCACCTTTAAAGTGGTAGGCATGTTGTGTAAATCAAATGGTGCTAACCCTCCAAAAATCCATTTTAATTCCAGCTTGTAATGCGACAAAACAGGACAAACACTAAGGGGGATGAATACTTTTGCAAGGCACTGTACTATCCTCTATATATCAGCAAGTTGCCAAAGGTTACAAGTTTTAAATTATTAATGAATGACATCATTTTTAAGTATTTATAGTTTCATTTAATGTTGCAGAAAATCCATGATACAAGTTAGTTCCTGTTATAGTTTATGTTCTTACAGCTATAAACAATCATTGCCTCACCAGCCTCCATTTTCTGTCGTTAAAAAAAAAAGTCAGTTGTCATGTTACCAACAAAGTAGAAAGTCCTCTGTCCTGAAGACTCCAGTGGCACAAAACTTACTAAATGTTATAAAGCCCTGACATTTGAAGTTCCTTCCATAAATGTTAAAAGTCTCCTGACTGAAAACTTCATAATATTAGCAATTATTTGTTTAAAAAAATATATTATTAGGCTGAGATTATGTGGAGCATTCACCATACAAGTTCCTGTGAATGAGTTGTTACTATAGAAACAGTAACAAATTAAAGAACTCATTCGATAACGGAACTCTTCACCTTTCAGACGCAGCTTAAAAAAAAATCCCCACATCTCTCAATCTATACTGGTATAATTTTCTCCCAAAACTGCTGTATTGCTGTAGACCCCTCTGAAAGTATTGGAACAGCAAGGCCAATGCTTTTGCTCTACACTGAAGACATTTGGGTTTGTGATCAAAATATGAGATGATGAATCAGAATTTCAGCTTTCTTAACTGATAGTTACATCTAATTGTGTTAAACAACTTGGAACATGGCATCTTTGGTGGCAGGCCACCCAGGTTCTAGATGAGCATAAGTATGGGAACAGGCAGTTGTAAAGTAAATATCACTTAACGTTTGGTTGCATATCCCTTGCTTGCAATAACTGCATTAAAGATGTCATTCCATGACAAACCGTTTAATACTTGCTCTTTTTGAAATACCATAGGTCACTCCGAGTTGCATATGCATGCTGCACGTGAAAATGTTCTTCTACCCCCATTATTAGCCTATGAAAGAAAATAAACGGAAAAACGAGCGAATCAGAAAAAGCCCTACGAACTTACGTCACTTCGAAAATTAGTAGTCATGACCTCGCCCATAACCCACTGGAGGGAGCGTCACAGTGCTGTTAGCCAATCAGAAGCGATATGTTTACATGTCATGAATATTCATGAGTAAGAGCTGAAATCCTGTTGTTCTCTCCTCACCCACTCCTCCACCAAACTAGAACAGCCTGAAACAGGAGCACCACAGCATTTTTTTCACCAAAACCGGCTCACAGGGCATTCATTCATACTAGAGAGCACCGCACAATTAATGAAAAAACGATGCAATGAGACCTTTAAGCAGGTGACTCACTGACATTAGCAAACTATTATGTTGTTCTTTTGTGATGCTTTTCCAGGCTCGTACTGCAGCTTCTTTCAGTTGTTGCTTGCTCTATTGGGTTAAGGTCTGGTGATTGACTTGGCTAGTCTAAAACCTTCCACTTTCCCCCCGATGAAGTCCTTTGTTGTGTCAGCAGTGTGTTTTGGGTCAGTGTCTTGCTGCATGATGAAGTTCCTCCGAATTACAACCCCGATTCCAAAAAAGTTGGGACAAAGTACACATTGTAAATAAAAACGGAATGCAATGATGTGGAAGTTTCAAAATTCCATACTTTATTCAGAATAGAACATAGATGACATATCAAATGTTTAAAGTGAGAAAATGTATCATTTAAAGAGAAAAATTAGGTGATTTTAAATTTCATGACAACAACACATCTCAAAAAAGTTGGGACAAGGCCATGTTTACCACTGTGAGACATCCCCTTTTCTCTTTACAACAGTCTGTAAACGTCTGGGGACTGAGGAGACAAGTTACTCAAGTTTAGGGATAGGAATGTTAACCCATTCTTGTCTAATGTAGGATTCTAGTTGCTCAACTGTCTTAGGTCTTTTTTGTCGTATCTTCCGCTTTATGATGCGCCAAATGTTTTCTATGGGTGAAAGACCTGGACTGCAGGCTGGCCAGTTCAGTACCCGGACCCTTCTTCTACGCAGCCATGATGCTGTAATTGATGCAGTATGTGGTTTGGCATTGTCATGTTGGAAAATGCAAGGTCTTCCCTGAAAGAGACGTCGTCTGGATGGGAGCATATGTTGCTCTAGAACCTGGATATACCTTTCAGCATTGATGGTGTCTTTCCAGATGTGTAAGCTGCCCATGCTACACGCACTAATGCAACCCCATACCATCAGAGATGCAGGCTTCTGAACTGAGCGCTGATAACAACTTGGGTCGTCCTTCTCCTCTTTAGTCCGAATGACACGGCGTCCCTGATTTCCATAAAGAACTTCAAATTTTGATTCGTCTGACCACAGAACAGTTTTCCACTTTGCCACAGTCCATTTTAAATGAGCCTTGGCCCAGAGAAGACGTCTGCGCTTTTGGATCGTGTTTAGATACGGCTTCTTCTTTGAACTATAGAGTTTTAGCTGGCAACGGCGGATGGCACAGTGAATTGTGTTCACAGATAATGTTCTCTGGAAATATTCCTGAGCCCATTTTGTGATTTCCAATACAGAAGCATGCCTGTATGTGATGCAGTGCCGTCTAAGGGCCCGAAGATCACGGGCACCCAGTATGGTTTTCCGGCCTTGACCCTTACGCACAGAGATTCTTCCAGATTCTTTGAATCTTTTGATGATATTATGCACTGTAGATGATGATATGTTCAAACTCTTTGCAATTTTACACTGTCGAACTCCTTTCTGATATTGCTCCACTATTTGTCAGTGCAGAATTAGGGGGATTGGTGATCCTCTTCCCATTTTTACTTCTGAGAGCCGCTGCCACTCCAAGATGCTCTTTTTATACCCAGTCATGTTAATGACCTATTGCCAATTGACCTAATGAGTTGCAATTTGGTCCTCCAGCTGTTCCTTTTTTGTACCTTTAACTTTTCCAGCCTCTTATTGCCCCGTCCCAACTTTTTTGAGATGTGTTGCTGTCATGAAATTTCAAATGAGCCAATATTTGGCATGAAATTTCAAAATGTCTCACTTTCGACATTTGATATGTTGTCTATATTCTATTGTGAATACAATATCAGTTTTTGAGATTTGTAAATTATTGCATTCCGTTTTTATTTACAATTTGTACGTTGTCCCAACCTTTTTGGAATCAGGGTTGTAGATTGGATGCATTTCTCTGTAAATTGGCAGACAGAATGTTTCTTCAGACTTCTGAATTAATTCTGCTGCAACTATCATGAGTTACATCATCAATAAAGATTAGTGAGCCCGTTCCAGAAGCAGCCTTACAAGCCCAAGCCATGATACTACCTCCACTGTGCTTGACCGGTGAGCTCAAATGTTTTACTTCATGAGCAGATACTTTCTTTCTCTACACTTTAGCTTTCCCTGACTTTGGTGGAGGTTAATCTTGCTTCCAGCACTTTTGTGGCCCATGTCTGTATTTCTTTGCAAATTCCAGTCTGGCCTTTGATTTTTACTGCTGATGAGTGGTTTGCATCTTGTGGTATGGCATCTATGTTTCTGCTTTCAAAGTTTCCTTCGAACGGTGGCTTGTGATGCCTTCACCCCAGTCTATGGAGGTTGTTGGTGATGTCACTGACTCTTGTTTTTGGGTTCTTCTTCACACCTCTCACAATGTTTCTGTCAACTGTTGTAGTTTTCCTTGGCTGACATGTTCCATGTGTAGTAGTCAGTAGAACAGTGGTTTCCTTCTTTTTCAGGATATTCCAAATTGTTGGATTGTCTATGCCCAATGTTTGTGCAGTGACTCTGATCGATTTTCCCTCTTCTCTCAGCTTCGAAAAGGCTTGCTTTTCTCCCGTAGACTGCTTTTTTCTCCGTAGACAGACAGTAGGTCTTTGTGTTGGTTTATCTTTTTTTTAACAACAAATGCAGTCTTCACAGGTGAAACCCAGGGCTCAAACCAAGAGTAGGCATTCAGAGCTGTTGTTTAAATTTTCAGTCTAGCAGGACAAACCTCAACAGCAAGAAACAGATTTTTCGCTAAATTTCGATCACCTGAAAAATGGGCGAGTTCAAATAAAAGGTGCCATATTTTAAGTAGTTTAACACATCTAGATGTAAATATCAGGAAATGAAAGCTGAAATTCTTATCTTTGGCTCATGTTCATCTTCTGATTTCAAACCCTGTCCTCAATGTATAGCAAAAACAAGAAGTGTTGCCAGGCAAAACAAACCTCGCCTGGTAGCACTTACGATGAATATGAAGGAAGATATCGCGAAAAAATGATTGATATTTTTGGTGACCTTGACCTTGATGTTGGCCTTGTGTGTGAACATACTTGGCCAATAAACATGGTTCTGATTCTCTGCTGCTCTCAGCCAATCAGAACACACTGTACTGCTCTCAGCCAATCAGAACACACCATACTACTCTCAGCCAATTAGAACACACTGTACTGCTTACTGCTCTCAGCCAATCAGAACAGACCATACTGCACGACTGTTACACTCTTACATTCTTACAGCATGATGACATAGTGGCTACCGCCTCTATATGAAGCAGTAGCCACAAAAACCTTGAACAGATGACCCCCAAAATGTTGGAGGTTCTATTTGAGACCAGTGCCCAACTATCCTGAAAGTTTCATGAAGATTGGTCCAGCTGGGTTCCCGTAACATCATTAACAAAAAAATAAAGAAACAAACAAACCCCACCGAAAACAATACCTCGCCCCCTGGTGGACTCCGTCCCGGGCGAGGTAAAAATAACAGGTCTTGTTCCAGTGCTTTCCGAGGGGACTGTATATCTGCACTCTTAGTTATTACTGTTGCATGTCAATTCCAGGCACTGCTGCTGCTCCTGGTTAGTCTGTCAGTATTACTGCAATTTTTTTTTTTCAGATTTACTCTTTGGTTAAAATTGCACTGACTCAACATAAATGCACATTTCATTCATGCACAATGTGTTATCTTGTCTTGCACTAAGTTTAGTGTATTTTTTTTGCACCATCATCATTACTGCTTTTATAAAAATGAATCAACACTTTCTGTCCAATCAAAGTCACAAATTCAATAGCATTGTGGTATAATGTACACTGTGTGGCCAAATGTTTGTGGACACCTGACCATCACACCCATACGTGGGTCTTCCAAAAAGTGTTGCAGCAACGCTGGAAACCTACAACCGTTTGGAATGTATGCTGTAACATTACAACTTACCTTCATTGGAACTAAAGGGCTGTTCCAGCATGGCAATGCCCCAGTGCACAAAGAAAGTCCAGGAAGACATGTTTTGCCAATGCAGGTGTGGAAGAACTCGAGTGGCCTACACAGAACCCACTGAACAACTTTGTACTGGATGAACTGGAATGTCAGTTGTGCCTTGGGCCTCCTCACCCAACATCAGTGCCTGACCTCTTGAATGTTCTTGTGGCTGAATGGCCAAATCCCCACAACCACGCTCTAACATCTAGTGGAAATCCTTCCCAGAAGAGTGTTATAAAAGCAAATGGGGACTTAAGGCCAATTTATGCTGACAACCCAGTCCTCGCAGATGGCGTTGCAGATGGCGTCTGCGAAGCCCCCCCCCTTCGCGGACGCTCTGCGCGCACTTCCCAAATATTGTGACCACCGCAGACAGCCTCGCAGACAGCGTCGCAGACAAGAGGGCTCTGATTGGTCCACTCTACATCCGCTGTACACGCACTTCCGCTTCCCTACTTTCCCGGTTTGTTTTGTTTTCACAACCGCCATTTTTAAAAACACAAGCGAAGATGGAGCAGCACGAAGAGCGGTTGATCGAGGAAGTGAGGAAGTACGTACATCTATACGACTCCAGTTCTAGTCATTATAAGTAACCGGAGGATAAACACTCCACTAACCACACCCACCAACTACTCCTAGCGATTTCGCAACTTCGCGCCCCCTTGCGTTGTGGCGGTGAATAACATCGCGCACGCCTATTACTCCCCGCTCAACGATAAATTACAACTGTCTGTGAAAAGCTATCTGCGAAAGCCTTGTCGCAAGAGCATGCAGAGGCCCTAAATCTGGAATGTGATGTTGAAAAAGCACATATGGGTGTGATTGTCAGGTGTCCACAAACCTTTGGCCCATATAGTGTACTGTATCAGTTCTGGAGAGCCAAAATTCAGTATAGATTTCTCCACTCAGACTCAAGATCTAATCAGTTAATAATCCATGACTACATCATCGCTTGTTTACCGCAATGCATTATGGGTGATACCCGGGGTCAGCTCTTCTATATTGTTTATTTTCGCCTTTGTTAAACACTGTATTGTTCTGTCTAACCGGTTTTAACAATGCCTAAAGTGAATTGCTGTGTGCCTTACTGTGTCTTCACAACAAAGAGAACACCTAATTTGAGCTTTTATCAGCTGCCAGTTGAGAAGAAGAGAAGAAAGAAATGGATAAGTTTAATCCACAATGAAAACCTTTGTACTGAATCGAAATGCGCAAGTGTTTGTAGCTTACATTTCTCTGGTGGGAAAAAGACGTACTTAAACTGTGACCCAGCAATATTCCCATGGTCTGCGGAATGGCCTTTGGTTATAGAAGATTATAACAGTCAACACTGTTCATCATCTGAAACTAGCGATATTCCAAAGCCTGGAAAACAAAGAAGCATTCTTCGGCTTTTGGGTTAGTCTATATGAAATCACCGGTGGCCTCCCGACTGACCATCTCCGATTTGCTTCATACTTTCACAAAGTAATGTTATTATTCCCAGTAAACACCATACAAAATTTCAACCTAGTATTTTTATTGGTTTTTGAGATATTGGGGGTTTAACAATGGGGCATGACACTGATTTTACTGTAAGAATGAGTGGTACAGAAAAAGATGCTAAGTTCAATAAGTCATTACTTTTGAACTATTCATGCTAGATGCATGAAATTTTCAGGAGCTGTTCTTAGGTACCTGATGTCTTTAACTACTGTAAAATAAGATATACAGTTGTATATTTGTCAGTTTATAGCTTGCTGAAAACTGTAAAATAATAATAATAATAATAATTTGTGCTTTGGAGCAGTTTCAAATGTTGGTATTTCTCATGTTGTAGTACTATTTTGGTGGCTAAGTATTTCATCTCATCTCATTATCTCTAGCCGCTTTATCCTTCTACAGGGTCGCAGGCAAGCTGGAGCCTATCCCAGCTGACTATGGGCGAAAGGCGGGGTACACCCTGGACAAGTCGCCAGGTCATCACAGGGCTGACACATAGACACAGACAACCATTCACACTCACACCTATGGTCAATTTAGAGTCACCAGTTAACCTAACCTGCATGTCTTTGGACTGTGGGGGAAACCGGAGCACCCGGAGGAAACCCACGCGGACACGGGGAGAACATGCAAACTCCACACAGAAAGGCCCTCGCCGGCCCCGGGGCTCGAACCCAGGACCTTCTTGCTGTGAGGCGACGGCGCTAACCACTACACCACCGTGCCGCCCCGGCTAAGTATTTTTCTAAAAGAAATAAAATTTTCTGATTTATAAGGCAGTAAAAATGAAAAAAAAAATCATTTCACGCCTATATTTCAAATGCACATTGCTCATGTATGACAAGGTCTACCATAAAAAGGATTATACCACTGGAAAGAGCATGTCTTCATTAATATATTCACAAAATATGAAGTTAGTATCTTGAACCAAACTATATTTATTAAGGTATCAAATACGCCATGTTTCACCACAAACAGAAATGTAAAATAGAGCCACTGTACTTAAAATACAATTACAAAATTGTATCAGAGAACTAATATTTGTATTTTATGTCTAAATATTCAGCTTATCTTTATTCTGCAAGTTTTACCATACCCAGTTCTACAATTTAAACAAACTAGTGTCATTAGAAGCAAAACTTCAAACATCAGCCACTGTATCTAGATAGCAAGTAGAAGCACACAGCTATGTGCTTCTGAAGGATGCTATTAATAGCCTAATATTTAAAATGTATATGAATTTGTCAATTTCCAGGTTTTATGTATTACTCGGCGCATATATCATATGCCATGAAACGGCATTTCGGTCTGTAGCAAAACATGGCGTATTTGATACCTTAATAAATATAGTTTGGTTCAAGATACCAACTTCATATTTTGTGAATATATTAATGAAGACATGCTCTTGTTTCATGATATCAAGTTTTATTTAACTAATCACTCATTTATAAAATGTTTTGATAAGACATTCTGAGATTTGATGACGTTGTTGTACAGTGTGGTAGACTCGGGTCAATCTCTAGGTTGTACGAATTCTTGTCACTTATGTCTTACTTTCTCACCAAGCTTGATTTGGATTCCGATCTTCTCCTGCTGTAAACCCTCGACATGTTATCCACCTCTTTAAATCACCAATTTCATTATCTTCCATGACAGAGCACGGCAAAATTGTTCCTCTCACATCGCTCTCATGTAAAATTAATCTAACATCCGCTATATTGCATAACTACCGACCCCGGCTATCCCCCATCATGCGTTGCGATAAACAAGTGATGACGTAGTTATGCTTGGGGGCTGTTACCAAGTTCAGTAGCAGGTAAATCAACAAACTGTGCTGGTCTCTCTCTCTCTCCACAACCCTCCAGGACTGGAGCTGAGCAGCCTTCATGTTGTTTTATTTCTTCGTTAATAAGAATAAAATATCTTACTGGAAATCATTTAGACTCCCAAAGCTGTCTGTTCAGCCCTTTATATATCAGCGACTATCAGACTCTGCATTGAGAGTGCTCAGGCCACTGGGTCTTAATTCCTTCTTGACCCTTTGATCCCAGGGCATTGATACTGTAGCTCTGTGGCAGGATGAGTTGCAGCTCAGGGCAGTAACAGGCCAGGCTTTTCTTTTTCTCTCAGGGCTTTGAAAGGGTGATTTGAGCCACATGTAACCTAAGCTGAGATGGCTGTGTACCTGTGTTTCAGCCAGGCGCCTGAAGGCCTGAGCCAAGCTGCTGGAGGCTGCCATAACCCAAACAGGTGCTTACTGTTACACCTCACCTCAGTCAGCCCTCTAGGATAACAGAGCAGCAAATTGGCTGCTTTAAATTAATGGGGAAAAAAATTAGCAGTGCCACATTGAAGGATCAATGCCTTGTTTTAAGGACAACGCAATCCAGACTTGTGTCTGTAATTGAGGGACCAAATTACCCCCATCTAAATAAAAGGTACCAATCAACAAAGGATTAAACATTTTGTATTAGCAAGTTCAATTACACGATAATGAAAGAGGGCAAGGTGAAATCTTTAAATACGAACGCTATTTACATCTCGTGTAACTAATTGAAAGTACAGTAATTTAAATGCCGTGCTTGTTTTTAATAGGGAAAAACAATCCTCATTGGCCCTTGAGACACATTAAGATGTTCTCTCTGTACACGGCTTCAGGTTTACGACAATTTATTATTTAGCAGAGGGGAAAAAATCACACGCATTTCTTTATGACACAGATGTATGGATTTGGCAGAAACAATTACTGAATGACTGACCCCCGCAGTGAGCTCTTTGGAGGTTATCCCTGAGCGCCGAGTCCGTCCATAGGCCTTTCATGTCTCACAGGGTGCTCTAGCAGCAGGAGAGCATTGGCTGTATTGTGATCTGTGACGTATGTTAGCTGTAGAAAGCCTTTTCCATGATATCACTATTTTTTTTTTCCCTTGGAAAATTTCTCAAATATAGGAAAGCAGCAAGACAAGCAATTATGGGCCACTGAATCACATTCATGAGGATGTTCAGCAGAATGTCACCCATTTGACAGCATATTAATTGCAATTTTTATATTATGAATCAAATGTCATTTTGCTTCATGACTTCTGGTTGTATTTCCAACACTATGAAAGGCAGCCTTGACATTCAAAACTTCAACGTTGGCATAATGGAATTGAGGCCATTCTGTAACTATACTTTTCTATGTACGGTATGTAGAAATTATACTATGTTCCTGAACTTCCAAAAAAAAAAGACATTTTCTCTAAAGTTTAGAATTATTATTATTATTATTATTATTATGAAGTGCCGTCCTGATGATAATATCTGATAATAAGACATTGTGTGCAGTTAAATTAAAAACTACAGAACAGCTTTTTTAAAAATGTATTTAATATACCTACATTAACAGCCTACCATTTCAGTTTGGCTCACAATATTAAAATTCGTCCAGCAGTTAGTAAATTCCTAATAAAGTGCATTTTGATTGAGAATTTTCTCCTTTCATCGTCTTGTAAAAAGAAATGATGAAAAAAAACAGCACTGGAAAATAGATTTATTGAGACTGTTAGAAGCTTTAGTGATTTCAATGGATTATAATTGCTGACCTCACACCATTGAGGCTGGAATTACTTGATTTTTTTTCCCCCAGCTTGCTATTGGGTGCTAGAAGTGGTTCTTGTGGAGAGGGGAAAAGCCATTAAAAATCTATTATAGCAGATCTTTTCACCCAGGGGGAAAGCCTTCTCATTACTAAGCAGATTGCTAGGGATGACAAGTGGCTCTATATTTATTTATTTTTTTATTTTCCTCTACATTTCCCCTTTTTTACCTTTTTGTGTGAAAATCACCAGTTCATAGACACACACGTGAGTGCCAGGCCGAGGTAGTAGGGTTGGGTTACTGACATGGTCCTTCGTTTGTGTCTGTCATGTGTTTATTTCTGTCCTGTTTAACTATTCTGAGAAAAAAAAATCAACTTTTAAGCGTGTTGTCACTTTGGACTTGCTTTCAGCTGTTGTGACTGTTAAGGGTTCCTGGATTTTAGCTCCTACACACACACACACACACACACACGTTGTTCTGGATTTCAACTCTCTCGTAATAATTTTGGAAATTCGGCTTAACGCGTTGTTTTCTGTCCCTGTGCTAGTTGATTACGGCTCTGTTTTTCCCCCCACTTCTCCCTTGGTGCTCATCTCATGTTCCCTTCATCCATATTTACTGCTTACAGTGTTGACATTAAGAGTAATGGATTCTAATGGTCTCTCTGTGAGTTATTGTGAGAGTTAAATGAACTATCCATTTTTGTTATATATTATGCAGTATTTAAAGTTTCGGGTCATTAAAAGGCAGACGCCACCCTCTGCCTCCCCCTCTAGGTTGCCTTTTACCCCCTGCCAGCTTGTACTGATGCTCCTGTCGCCACGGGCTGCGTTTAATCTGTTTTTCATAAAGCATAATAAGAATATTATGGAATAATTATTTATTTTAGAATACTTTGTGCTTACCATTGAATTTCACATTGCTTTTATGACTTTGGATGCAGCATGTGTAAATAGTGAGTGTTTATAGCCACTGTGTACCACTCTGACCTCCAGTTCAGGCTATATTTCATTTGTTAGCATACATACATCATTTCATTAAGCTAGTTCCATGTATACTGATGGAAGTCTGTAGCTCAATTCAGTTAATTTCCTATGATTTAAAAGATTTATGACAAGACTCACGAAAATGTGTGTGTGTGTCAAAAAAAGTCCTTAGGGGTCAACAGAGTTCAAGCAGCTGATGTTTGTAAGGTCATGATCTCTCTCCTGCCAGGGTCAACAGCATCTGCCAGAGGTTACAAATCAACGCACTGGCCTTAATTTTGTTCCTTAGAAATGGCTTTGTGTGTTTCTGTTCATTCACAGGCCACCTGCACAGTGTAGACAGTAGTATATACAGGTTAGTGGTGAAAAGCACTTTCCTACTTTAAATACACTGTATGAGAAAGCCAACAATCAGGAGCAATCTTCTGAAAACTAAAAGTGGAATAAATAATTCCCGTTCCTCCACAGTGATACCTTTTTTTTTCCCAACCCTTAAATGTGAGCGTTGGATCTCCAATCTTTCTGCAAATGAGCCCCGGCTTGCTGTAATGGCTTTCTACTCCTCATGGGAAGACGGCCGTGCGTGCCCGCTCCAAAAGCTGCTGATTGAAGGGGAAAATGCAATACAGGTGTAAAGCAGACTTGATGGGGGTCTTATGCGAGGGTTATGAATTTTAACCATTCTCGTCTATACACTGCTATGTACATACATAGCATAATGGAGGAGGAATGTGCTGTCTGGACTGTTTGCAGGCCCACAGAGACCAGAAGGTTTCTGCTGGGCTGTCGTTAATTCCAGATGAGAGGATTGCTGTTGTGCTAAATTAATAGGAATTAAGGAGGCCCGAGTTGGTTAAGCAAGCACTTGATTAAGCTCGGGAAGTGGGGGGGGCTGCACAAGCGGAGCGGCTGATGTAGGTTATGACACTGAAGGTCAATAGTACTTGCTGAGAGCAGATCTTTCGAGCATAGGTAGCACTCTGCGCTATGATTGGTTGCCATGGGTAAGGTTTTTGAATGGTTGTATTGTTTTTGTTAAAATGTAAAATAGTCTGCTGTGTGCTAATTGTCATCTCCTATGCCTGTATCGCATGGAAATTCTGACGTGGGGACAGGAGCACATGCCCTGTACATGTCCTGTGACCTATCAGTTCTTTGTGTGTGTGAATGTGCCCTTGGTCAGGCTCAGTCATTGCACAAGGCCAGACTAATTGAGAAGAAGACTCTATCTGTGGCTGCTAATGATGATGAGCGTGGAGTTGCGCAGGCTTGTCCCCTCAGGCTGAGCAATGGTGTTTGGGAAACAGCCCTGCTTAGTTATTGGCCAACAAAGGGGGAATTCACTTAATACAACCTGCGCAGATTAGTGGGTAATTGTTGCAATAATCAATAAGGCAGCAGTGCGTAAAATGAAAGGTGTGATTGTGTGGAGGTGGGGAAGTCCAGAATAGGTTTGCTGAATCTTTTCAGAACGTTAGCATCAATGTGCATGTCTGCTATACAGTCGACAATATTCTGACTGCTTATGAGGATGTTAACGGTCCATTTGTCTGTCCGGAGCTGTGTGTATGCAAGCCTGTGATTGTAAAGGCTGTCATGTCAAGGGGTCCTTGTGCCTGATCTGTGTGTGTGTGGCTGTGTGTCTGTGTGTCTATCCATTGTAGCTTGGCCTGCTTGGATGAGCCTCATTGTTCCTGTGCGGCCTAGTGACAACGCTGGCGGGCAGAGAGTGATGAATCCTGGGCAGGGTGACAGTGATAAATAGCCCTTTTAATAACAGCTGCCCCACTTGGCCAGCCACTCACAGCCTGTGTCCTCTGTGTATTTATTCCTATGTTTATTTATGCATCCATTGCAAGAACGAAATCACAACCGTAGGGCTCCAATATGTCTTTTTTTGGCTGTGGGGGAGGACTTGTGATTTCACACTTTTGAATTTTTAGGGAGACTCGATCCTTTAACCCAAACAAATCATCCATCTCTGCCTGTGCCTCACCTTACCCTGAGCTCTGCATTTAGGACTTTTTCACTTCTGTGTTTCCATCCAGTGAAAGAAACCTAGTATTTCACTGTTTTGCTTAAAGCACATTTTGTAAAGAATTTCTTCCCGGTGCTCATCACTGTACAGGCATATTTGTGGCTGTGCATCAATATTATACAGTATATTCTCTAACCATGGTTCTCAAAGTGATTCTCAAGGATCTGTGAAGCGTAGACAAGGGGTCTGTGATTTTGTTCATGGTGCAAATCACAACCTAATATTATCATAGGTATTATGCCTATAAATAATCTCATCTCATTATCTCTAGCCGCTTTATCCTGTTCTACAGGGTCGCAGGCAAGCTGGAGCCTATCCCAGCTGACTACGGGCGAAAGGCGGGGTACACCCTGGACAAGTCGCCAGGTCATCACAGGGCTGACACGTAGACACAGACAACCATTCACACTCACGGTCAATTTAGAGTCACCAGTTAGCCTAACCTGCATGTCTTTGGACTGTGGGGGAAACCGGAGCACCCGGAGGAAACCCACGCGGACACGGGGAGAACATGCAAACTCCGCACAGAAAGGCCCTCGCCGGCCACGGGGCTCGAACCCGGACCTTCTTGCTGTGAGACGACAGCGCTAACCACTACACCACCGTGCCGCCCACATAGCCAAATATTTAACAATTATTCCACAAAATCGAGTCGTACATGAGCTGATAGCCGATGAGGCACATACCGTAGCACCAAGTTAGCTGTAAGCCATGTATGACCAGATTGAGTGGAATAACTGTTTTATTCTATCCACATTCACTGGATTTTGAGAAACAGAGTATTTTTATTTTTAGCAAATTCGATAAATAAAAGGCGGCACGGTGGTGTAGTGGTTAGTGCTGTCGCCTCACAGCAAGAAGGTCCTGGGTTCGAGCCCCGTGGCCAGCGAGGGCCCTTCTGTGCGGAGTTTGCATGTTCTCCCCGTGTCCGCGTGGGTTTCCTCCGGGTGCTCCGGTTTCCCCCACAGTCCAAAGACATGGAGGTTAGGTTAACTGGTGACTCTAAATTGACCGTAGGTGTGAGTGTGAATGGTTGTCTGTGTCTATGTGTCAGCCCTGTGATGACCTGGCGACTTGTCCAGGGTGTACCCTGCCTTTCGCCCGTAGTCAGCTGGGATAGGCTCCAGCTTGCCTGCGACCCTGTAGAAGGATAAAGCGGCTAGAGATGGTGAGATGAATGAGATAAATAAAAACTTTATACAAAACTTTCGACAAAGTCATTTCCGCTTAACAAACCAACAAAATGACAGGAGCAATTTGTGAAAAATGCTATAATAATAATAATGGGGGTGTCATGGCTCAGGTGGATAAGGCGCCACACCATAAATCCGGGGACCCGGGTTCGAGTCCGACCTGAGGTAATTTCCCAATCTTTCCCCGTCTGTCTCTCCCCTGCTCATTTCCTGTCTCTACACTGTCTTATCCAATAAAGGTGAAAAAAGCCCAAAAAATATCTTTAATAATAATTAATTTAAAAAAAAAAGATACGGTCTTACCATCAAATACTTTTATTCCATATTTTGTTGCTTTTTTTGTATTTTGGGGTTTTTTGTTTTTGAGTAGAGATTTTATTTCATCCTCGGTTGATTCAGCAATACACTCCGCCATTTTGTTTTTCTCTACCCATGGTATATGAGCTGATAGCCTAGTAGTGGAGTAGCCAATCAGAGCGCATGACTGCTCATATCAAGTGAATGTGGATATAATAATATTGTACATATTTAAATAATGAGCCCAATATTTGGATTATGCCCATTAAAATATCTGTACCAAGGTTGTCCTTGGATTTTGTTAAACTGGGAGGACCCATTCAAAAATTTGAGAACACTTGCTCTATAAGACTGCTTTTGAGGATGTTCCATAACTGTATGTCTGTAAGTTTGGGATTCTCAAAGCAGGCAAGTCAAGTGGTCTGTGATTGCAGCTGTTGGGATTATAGTTACAGAAATCATGACCAACAGAAAATTACCATTGTAACTTTGGTGGCATGGTGGTGTAGTGGTTAGCACTGTTGCCTCACAGCGAGAAGGTTCTGGGTTTGAGCTCAGTGGCCAACGGGGGGGCCTTTCAGTGTGGAGTTTGCATGTTCTCCCCGAGTCTGCGTGGGTTTCCTCCGGGTGCTCCAGTTTCCCCCACAGTCCAAAGACATGCAGTTAGGTTAACGTGGGGCGGCCTTGGGCTGAAGTGCCCTTGAGCAAGGTACCCAACCCCTGACTGCTCCCCGGGCGCTGTAGTGTGGCTGCCCACTGCTCTGGGTGTGTGTGCATGTGTTCACTGCTTCAGATGGGTTAAGTGTAGAAGATGAATTTCACTGTGCTTGAGTGTGCATGTGACAAATAAAGGTTTCTTCTTTCTTCTTAATTTATATAGTGACCTATATTAAGAATTATTTTTGTACTAATTTGCCATTAGACAGTTATGTAAAGTTCCTCTCTCTCTTCTCTGTTGCTTATTTTTAACTAGAAGAACACACTGATTCTACTTTAGGCTGGTTTTTGAGTCAGAGTAGGCTGAGGACAGTTCTAAAGTTTGTTTAAATAATCCCATGGTTGAGTGACTAATCAGTTGGAGCAGTAGATCCTGCTGTACTTCAGTCGGCTCACTTAGCCAAGTAATCCCTTGTGACATCATTCGTGTAAACTGAATTAATGTGCTATCAGAATGATAAACGTTGTGAAACATAGAAAATTCAAATATTTTGTTGTAAAGGTGTGAATACTAAACTTTAATGTATTAACCTGTTGTTATTATTATTTGTTGCTGTTAGTGATATAATTAATGCTTAACTTCCTGCCCTGAATTAATTAGGAAATGTACGAGGACCACACGAACGTGGCAATTTCCTCCTACAATTTAATGTTTAGAGAAATGTTAATGTCGGCACTAGTAAGTGATCGGGCTAATTGAGTAATTAAAAACAGATGTCGAAACACAAGCCCAAGCACACACTTTTGCCCTGCAGAAACTCAGCACTGTGATGGTTTCTGACACCCCTGTAGTGCAGGGATATCCCAGAGGTACCTGTATAATAGTTACAGTTTCACCCCTGTGATTATTCGGTTGGAGTCTTTGATATTGAACTGAAAATGGTCTTTTGTGTTATTTGTTCAGTGGACGAAATGAGCTGGAAAGGGGCCACGATTGTAATGGCAAATCGCAGCGCATAATGGCCATAGCCAGTGGACCACAGCTCTGTCTGTGGCCAAGAGTTAGACTTCTTACACACACGCACTACAGATATCTCTTCGATAGCATATGAGTGAGAGATGTACCCTGAGTCTATGTAGTCTACTGTATCATTAAAAAGATGCGGTGTGTGTTGACGTTGGGAATGCAGCGTCCTATGATGTCACAGGCTGAGGCTGGCAGAGATCCCTGTAACGTGTCTGACAGCTTGTGTGATTGGAGTGCGGCTGGCAGGCATCGCAAAGTGCAGATCAATAAGCAGCAAATTTCCCATTAAAGAAAGATTACCTGGACCTTGCTCTCAAATAGCCAGTGGCTGTGGTGTGGATAGACAGAGCGTGGAACGTTTTGCGCACTCGAGTTTTCCGACGTTACGTCCTGTACATTGCTGTAGGTCTGTACAGCAGCTAATCAATCTCCCATACTGCAGGCCGCATAATAAAGAACACGCTGCGTAATAAAAGACCTGCGAAAATCTTGAAATATTTTGAATGACTGGACATGTGTTCATGCATCCCATTGTGTCTGCATGTATGTATGATTTCCGTGGACGACCACTGTATGGTGGTGAGATCCCAACTGACAAGCATCCCAGAATCCTTTGACTGTTCATCACCATACATTCTTTAATCAAACACAGCTCCATGGACCACTGAGCAAAAGTTGAGAAAAGAGCGGAGTTGGTGGAAGACCGTAAGGGACGATTAAGAGAAAAAGACTGCTGGGAGGTGCAAAGGGGGAAAAGACACAACAGGCAAAAATCAACACAGTAGCTGCAGAACAATCAATCAAATCTGTCAAGCCTTTTTTTCCAGCCTGTGTAATTTATTGGAATTGTACTTAGGAAATGGGTACACCCTGTAACGTGTAGCTAAGATCACTCTCTCTACCACCTTGCAGCACTTAATATTGAAGCCAATCTTGGACCTGCGTCCTGTGATCTGTGACTCTGCCCTTTGTTGTTGTTGCTGCTGCTGTGTTTTACTGTGAAATATTTTGCCCTTACTTGGCTTGTTGGAGAGGTTTGTACTACTTTTCAAACATTATATTAGGTGTTTGAAGTAGCCTTGAGGCTCTAAGGTCTTCAAGGTCAAACATATAACTGTTTAGGTTGAAGCGTTCCAAATGAAAACAGTTTTAATTTGTAAAATAAAACCTTTTAAACCTTAGCTACGTGGTAACAGCCTCTCGAAGTGTTTGAAGATTATAAAATGTGTTTGCTTATGTCATTGTGTGCATGTGTGTCCTCGAGTTTAAATACAAGTCAGAGACATGTGGACCACTCACACGCACACACACCCTCAGTCACACACACACACACACGCAGAAGCTTCAGCAGACCTCTAAATCACGTTTTCTAATTCCCTGAGCCACATCTCAATCATTTTCCCTGCTAATTTGAGAGTCACCCTCATTTCTTTTTAAACGATTCATTTTCAGCACATTTGTACAGTAAATGGCCCCGATGTGTTCTACAATTTAGTCAATTACTGTTCCAGCCACCCAGGCTCCAGGGAGCCTGAACACACATGGCCTGGAGCTACCATCTCAATAATTGTTTCAGGAAAGTTGGGAATGGATCGCAAACGTTGTGTTCTACTTATTGAAATGTCAATTGGAGCCAGGACTTCACACATCACATTCTACTCTTATACACTTTTGTGCTCCATTAGAAATGTATGGAATTCTTTGCCTCACCAGATGTTGTTGAATGTGATGGGAGATTCTTAATTTTTTTGTTTGTTTTGTTTTGTTTTTATGGTGTACTTGCATGCAGCATTATATTCATTTTCACTTGTGATGAAAAGGCTGTTGGTTGCTAACAAGGGGTTTACTGGAGTGAAATGCCAATTCACAATTATTCTAGAGAATTATATAATAAATGTAGGAATGTCAAAAGATTCAATTACAGATCGGATTGGAACTGAAATGTATATATTTTACAATGTGCGAAAGCTATTGTTAAGTTATACTTGTTTAATAATGCTGTATAATAGCTTGCATTCATAGCTTTCTCTTAACCACTTCTCTCTAGTGTCTCTGTTGTTCAGGCCATGACAGTGACTGACACACACACACATATATAATTTGATATTATTTGAGATGTAAATATCCCAGTGTGATGAGATTCCAGTCAGATGTACAGTGGTGCTTGAAAGTTTGTGAACCCTTTAGAATTTTCTATATTTCAGCATAAATATGACCTAAAACATCATCAGATTTTCACACAAGTCCTAAAAGTAGATAAAGAGAACCCAGTTAAACAAACGAGACAAAAATATTATACTTGGTCATTTATTTATTGAGGAAAATCATCCAATCTTACATATCTGTGAGTGGCAAAAAGTATGTGAACCTCTAGGATTAGCAGTTAATTTGAAGGTGAAATT
Source organism: Neoarius graeffei (assembly GCF_027579695.1). Lineage (NCBI taxonomy): Eukaryota > Metazoa > Chordata > Actinopteri > Siluriformes > Ariidae > Neoarius > Neoarius graeffei. Next base: position 55,499,453 of record NC_083574.1, read on the forward strand.
AGAGTCAGGTGTTTTCAATCAATGGGATGACAATCAGGTGTGAGTGGGCACCCTGTTTTATTTAAAGAACAGGGATCTATCAAAGTCTGATCTTCACAACACATGTTTGTGGAAGTGTATCATGGCACGAACAAAGGAGATTTCTGAGGACCTCAGAAAAAGCGTTGTTGATGCTCATCAGCCTGGAAAAGGTTACAAAACCATCTCTAAAGAGTTTGGACTCCACCAATCCACAGTCAGACAGATTGTGTACAAATGGAGGAAATTCAAGACCATTGTTCCCCTCCCCAAGAGTGGTCAACCAACAAAGATCACTCCAAGAGCAAGGCATGTAATAGTCGGCAAGGTCACAAAGGACCCCAGGGTAACTTCTAAGCAACTGAAGGCCTCTCTCACATTGGCTAATGTTAATGTTCACGAGTCCACCATCAGGAGAACACTGAACAACAATGGTGTGCATGGCAGGGTTGCAAGGAGAAAGCCACTGCTCTCCAAAAAGAACATTGCTGCTCATCTGCAGTTTGCTAAAGATCACATGGACAAGCCAGAAGGCTACTGGAAAAATGCTTTGTGGATGGATGAGACCAAAATAGAACTTTTTGGTTTAATTTTTTACCCCTTAAAGCAGTTGCTACAGCCACCCTTGTATGTATATACCGTTCACCCGGAGAACATATTTACAAGAAAAAAAGTCTAAAGACAAGGTTTTGACGAGGTTTTAGACAAGGCGTCATATGTCGTCATTATGGGATATACACGGGGTCATCATATGTCGTCATTAAGGGGTAAAGAGTTAAATGAGAAGTGCTATATTTGGAGAAAGGAAAACGCTGCATTCCAGCATAAGAACCTTATCCCATCTGTGAAACATGGTGGCGGTAGTGTTAGGACTGGGACTGTTTTGGCCTCTAGAGGCCGCTGTTATTTCCATCCTGTCATGTTTGTTTTGGCCTCTAGAGGCCGCTGTTATTTCCATCTTGTCATGTTTGTTTTGGCCTCTAGAGGCCGCCACTGTGTTTTTGTGTTTGTCTTCATTGCCTGTTTCCTGCCCCGCCCTGTTCCTTAATTAGTGTGTGTATAAATACCCCTCTGTTTGTTCCCTTGTCACAGAGTCTTTTTCCTATGCTATGCTGTTAGTGCTAGTTCCCTCTGTCCCATGTACAGTGGTGCTTGAAAGTTTGTGAACCCTTTAGAATTTTCTATATTTCGGCATAAATATGACCTTAAACATCATCAGATTTTCACACAAGTCCTGAAAGTAGATAAAGAGAACCCAGTTAAACAAATGAGACAAAAATATTATACTTGGTCATTTATTTATTGAGGAAAATGACCCAATATTACATATCTGTGAGTGGCAAAAGTATGTGAACCTCTAGGATTAGCAGTAAATTTAAAGGTGAAATTAGAGTCAGGTGTTTTCAATCAATGGGATGACAATGAGGTGTGAGTGGGCACCCTGTTTTATTTAAAGAACAGGGATCTATCAAAGTCTGATCTTCACAACACATGTTTGTGGAAGTGTATCATGGCACGAACAAAGGAGATTTATGAGGACCTCAGAAAAAGTGTTGTTGATGCTCATCAGGCTGGAAAAGGTTACAAAACCATCTCTAAAGAGTTTGGACTCCACCAATCCACAGTCAGACAGATTGTGTACAAATGGAGGAAATACAAGACCATTGTTACCCTCCCCAAGAGTGGTCGACCAACAAAGATCACTCCAAGAGCAAGGCGTGTAATAGTCAGCGAGGTCACAAAAGACCCCAGGGTAACTTCTAAGCAACTGAAGGCCTCTCTCACATTGGCTAATGTTAAGGTTCATGAGTCCACCATCAGGAGAACACTGAACAACAATGGTGTGCATGGCAGGGTTGCAAGGGGAAAGCCACTGCGCTCCAAAAAGAACATTGCTGCTCGTCTGCAGTTTGCAAAAGATCATGTGGACAAGCCAGAAGGTTATTGGAAAAATGTTTTGTGGACGGATGAGACCAAAATAGAACTTTTTGGTTTAAATGAGAAGCGTTATGTTTGGAGAAAGGAAAGCACTGCATTCCAGCATCAGAACCTTATCCCATCTGTGAAACATGGTGGTGTCAGTATCATGGTTTGGGCCTGTTTTACTGCATCTGGGCCAGGACGGCTTGCCATCATTGATGGAACAATGAATTCTGAATTATACCAGCGAATTCTAAAGGAAAATATCATGACATCTGTCCATGAACTGAATCTCAAGAGAAGGTGGGTCATGCAGCAAGACAGCAACCCTAAGCACACAAGTCGTTCTACCAAAGAATGGTTAAAGAAGAATAAAGTTAATGTTTTGGAATGGCCAAGTCAAAGTCCTGACCTTAATCCAATGGAAATGTTGTGGAAGGACCTGAAGCGAGCAGTTCATGTGAGGAAACCCACCAACATCCCAGAGTTGAAGCTGTTCTGTACGGAGGAACGGGCTAAAAGTCCTCCAAGCCGGTGTGCAGGACTGATCAACAGTTACCGCAAACGTTTAGTTGCAGTTATTGCTGCACAAGGGGGTCACACCAGATACTGAAAGCAAAGGTTCACATACTTTTGCCACTCACAGATATGTAATATTGGATCATTTTCCTCAATAAATAAATGACCAAGTATAATATTTTTGTCTCATTTGTTTAACTGGGTTCTCTTTATCTACTTTTAGGACTTGTGTGAAAATCTGATGATGTTTTAGGTCATATTTATGCAGAAATATAGAAAATTCTAAAGGGTTCACAAACTTTCAAGCACCACTGTACCTTGTCTGTGTCTTAGTATTCTTGGTTTTGTTGCTTTCTTTTGGACTTTGTGGATTTTGTTTTGACCTTTGAATCTTCTGAGCGTTTGAGTTTTTGCCTCTTCTTTTCTTAGTTGGATTTTGGACATTGAACCTTGGGATATTTTTATTTTTGTATATCTTCTGAGCTTTGGATTATTCTTTTTGTTTTTTCCCTTGGATTGTATATATTTTGTAAATAAACTTTTTGATACTTTTCTACTTCCGCCTCATGCCTCTGCACTTGAGTCATCCCCCTGGTGGCCTAGTGGGGGTTTGCTGGATTATCACACCAGCGATCCAGGTTCGAATCCCAGCAAAATCCTAACAGAAAGATTCCGTCATGACCGACTCAGCAGAGGCTTCTTCATCTGTCTACCCGGCCAACCTTCAGGGAATGATGGCTGCGTTAACACGCCTCGGATCCACCATGGACACTCATGGACGGACTCTTGCAAGCCAACGTGAGACCCTCGCTTGCCACGAGGTACTGCTTCAGTGGATTGGGAAAACCATGGCACAGCTGACTTCTCTGCCCCATCTCCTCCTCCTGCTCCACCATCCGCTCCAGTGCCTCCTGCCATGCTGCCTTCTTCACCTCGCGAACCCAGCCTTCCTGCACCACAGAGGTATGACGGCAAGCACAGTGAGTGTCGAGAGTTCCTTACCCAGTGCCAGCTCACCTTTGAGCTTCAGCCTACCACCTACACTATGGATCGCCGCAAGATTACCTTTGTGATAACTTTGTTAGCTGGTAAGGCACGGGCCTGGGCCACAGCTATCTGGCAGAGACAGGGACCCAAGTGCTCTGATTTCCAGCTGTTCACTGAGGAGATGCTTCGTGTCTTCGATCAAGCAGACATCAGTAAAGACGCAGCCAGAAAGCTCATGTCCATCCGGCAAGGGGGAAGCGTCGCAGACTACGCCATCTTGTTCCGGACGCTCGCAGCAGTAAGTGGATGGAACGAGACTGCCCTGGTGTCAGCCTTCCACCATGGTCTGTCTGACCCCATCAAAGACGGTCTGGCTTCTATCGGATGCCCTAGTGACCTCGAAACACTGATCTCACATTCTACTCATCTGGACAACAGGAGGAGAGAACGCCGCCAAGTCCTGAGCCTCCCCGGCCTCCCTGCCTCTACCTGGAGCCCGTCTGCCTCCTCCAGTGACTGTCCAGAACCCATGCAAGTGGGTCGTACTTGCCTCTCCGCATCTGAGAGGGAGCGCAGAAGGAGGGACAAGTGCTGCATCTACTGTGGCAAGCCTGGTCACTTCCGAGCATCATGTCCCGAACTCTCGGGAAAAGGACTGCCCCGTCCAGCCGAGGAAGGGTTGTGACGGGGCCTACCCTCTCTCCTGAACTTCCTGGCCAAGGAGTTTACATCCCGGTCTCCATTTCCTGGGGTGAGTCTGTCCACTCTTGTCAAGCCTTGTTAGACTCCGGGGCGGCTGGAAACTTTATGGATGTTCACTTTGCCCAAAGTATCAATGTCCCGACTGCACCTTTTGAAGTCCCACTGTCTGTGTCTGCCCTGGATGGTCAAGCCTTAGGTGACGGAAGAGTCACCCAAGTAACTTCTCCAGTCTTCCTCCAGTCTCAAGGTCACAAGGAAGAAATATCCCTGCACCTGATTCCTTCACCAGAGTTCCCAGTGATTCTAGGCTTTCCTTGGCTTACCCGCCACAACCCTCGCATAGACTGGGTAACTAGCCAGGTTGTGGAATGGGGCCCTGCGTGCCATGCCTCTTGTCTGCTCTCGAGCTCTCCTGTGTCTCCTGCCGAGCCCCCTGATCTCACCGAGCTATCTCAAGTTCCCACAGAGTACTGGGATTTGAAGGAGGTATTCAGCAAAAGCAGGGCCGCTGTTCTTCCTCCGCACCGTGCCTACGACTGTGCCATCAACTTGCTCCCTGGGACTACCCCTCCTCATGGGAGACTGTTTTCCCTCTCTCAGCCAGAACGCAAGGCCATGGAGGAATACCTCAAAGACGCCCTGGACTCTGGGTTCATTCAACCCTCCACCTCACCTGCTGGTGCCGGCTTCTTCTTTGTCGGCAAGAAGGATGGGGGGCTCCGACCATGTATTGACTACAGGGGCCTGAACAAGATCACTGTGCGCAACCGATATCCCCTTCCGCTGATGTCCACAGCATTCGACCTGCTCCAAGGCGCCACCGTCTTCACCAAGTTGGACCTACGGAACGCATACCACCTCATCCGTATCCGACAGGGAGACGAGTGGAAGACTGCCTTTAACACCCCGTCTGGGCACTACGAATACCAGGTGATGCCCTTCGGACTCACCAACGCACCAGCTGTTTTTCAGGCCCTAATCAACGACGTCTTGAGGGACATGATTAACCTGTACGTTTTTGTCTACCTCGACGACATCCTTATCTTTTCCAAGACCGTGCAGGAGCACCGCCACCATGTCCGCCAGGTTCTCCAGAGGCTGCTACAGAACAATCTGTTCGCCAAGGCCCAGAAATGCGAATTTCATGTTCCCGAGGTCTCCTTTCTGGGTTTTATTGTACGGACAGGCCAACTCCAAATGGACCCAGCCAAGACCCTGGCCGTCCGGGACTGGCCCACTCCCAAGTCTGTCAAAGAGGTTCAGCGGTTCTTAGGATTTGCTAACTTCTACCGCAAGTTTATCAGGAACTTTAGTTCTGCAGCAGCACCCATGTCGGACCTCACCAAAGGGACAGGTGGATCTTATGTCTGGTCTCCTCAGGCGGAAAAGGCGTTCAAAGACCTCAAGCACCACTTCTGCACGGCACCCATTCTGGTCCTCCCGGACACCTCCCAACCATTCATCGTGGAGGTGGACGCCTCGGACAGTGGTGCTCTCTCAACGTTCGGAAGGAAAGCTGCACCCCTGCGCATACTTCTCCCACCGCCTGAGTCCTGCGGAGTCCCGGTACGATGTGGGGGATCGAGAACTGCTAGCAGTCAAACTGGCCCTTGAGGAGTGGAGGCACTGGCTGGAGGGAGCGCAACATCCATTCCTGGTTTGGACGGACCACAAGAACCTGGAGTACCTCCAGCAAGCCAAGAGACTGAACCCACGACAGGCTAGGTGGGCCCTGTTTTTCAGTCAGTTTGACTTCACCCTATCGTACCGCCCCGGCTCCAAGAACACCAAACCTGACGCACTGTCCAGGCTGTTCTCTGCCACTAACAGGGAGAGTGAAGTCAGGCCTATTATCCCTGTGTCCCGGATTGTGGCCCCTGTCCGCTGGGGTATTGAGGAGGCTGTCCGACGAGCCCAATGCCAGGACCCCAGTCCTGGGATGGGGCCACCGGGCCTCTTGTACGTCCCACATCAAGCCCGGGCCAAGGTTCTGCAGTGGGGTCACTCATCCCCTCTCACTGCCCATCTGGGAGCTCGAAGGACCCTTGACTTTTTGAGAAGGTGCTTCTGGTGGCCTAGCATGGAGAAGGAAGTGAGGTCATTCGTCCTTTCCTGCGAAGTGTGCACCAGAAGCAAGAACCCACGACAGCACCCCCAGGGTCTCCTGCATCCTCTGACCATTCCCCAGCATCCCTGGTCCCACGTGGCAGTCGACTTCATCACAGGTCTCCCTGAGTCACAAAGTAACACTGTCATATTGGTCATAGTTGACAGATTCTCCAAGGCCTGCCGCTTTTTACCACTGTGCAAGCTCCCTTCTGCTCTTGAAACTGCTAAACTATTATTCACTCATGTCTTCCGAGTCTTTGGTCTCCCGCAGGACATCGTCTCAGACCGAGGGCCCCAGTTCTCCTCCCGAGTGTGGCACAGGTTCTGCAAGGTCATCGGAGCCACTGCCAGCCTCTCCTCTGGGTTTCACCCACAGTCCAATGGCCAGACGGAGAGGCTCAACCAGGACCTGGAAACCACCCTGCGAGGCCTGGCTATGGATAACCCGACATCGTGGAGCACCTGGCTGCCATGGGCAGAGTACGCCCACAACACCCTGCAGTCATCGGCCACCAAGCTGTCGCCATTCCAGTGCCAATTCGGGTTCCAGCCACCTCTGTTCCCGGACCAGGAGGAGGACGCGGGGGTGCCCTCGGTCAACCAATATGTGAGACGGTGTCGCAAGACCTGGAGCAAGGTCAGGAAGACCCTCATCCAGACCTCCAGAACCAACCAGACTCAGGCCAACCGCCATAGAAGACCTGCCCACGCTTTCCGCCCTGGGCAGCGGGTTTGGCTGTCCACTAAGGACCTTCCGCTGCGGGTGGAGAACCACAAGCTTGCTCCTCGCTACATTGGCCCCTTCAAGGTGGTGCGCAGGGTGAACCCTGTCGCCTACCGGCTCCAGTTGCCCCGGACTCTGAGGATCAACCCCACATTCCATGTTTCCCTGTTGCGGCCCGTACTGACGTCCATGTATGCCCCTGCCCCTAGGAACCCCCTCGCCTCTTCCAGGGTCAGACTGTGTTCACCGTGCATCGCCTGCTTGACTCCCGCCGGGTCCACGGCGGGCTTCAATATGTAGTAGATTGGGAGGGCTATGGCCCTGAGGAATGCTGTTGGGTCCCCGCCCGGGACATTCTAGATAAAGGACTATGCCGGGACTTCCATTCAGCCCATCCGGATCGCCCTGGGAACGTCAGGAGACGCTCCTGGGGGGGGGGTCCTGTTAGGACTGGGACTGTTTTGGCCTCTAGAGGCCGCTGTTATTTCCATCTTGTCATGTTTGTTTTGGCCTCTAGAGGCCGCCACTGTATTTTTGTGTTTGTCTTCATTGCCTGTTTCCTGCCCCGCCCTGTTCCTTAATTAGTGTGTGTATAAATACCCCTCTGTTTGTTCCCTTGTCACAGAGTCTTTTTCCTATGCTATGCTGTTAGTGCTAGTTCCCTCTGTCCCATGTACCTTGCCTGTGTCTTAGTATTCTTGGTTTTGTTGCTTTCTTTTGGACTTTGTGGATTTTGTTTTGACCTTTGAATCTTCTGAGCATTTGAGTTTTTGCCTCTTCTTTTCTTAGTTGGATTTTGGACATTGAACCTTGGGATATTTTTATTTTTGTATATCTTCTGAGCTTTGGATTATTCTTTTTGTTTTTTCCCTTGAATTGTATATATTTTGTAAATAAACTTTTTGATACTTTTCTACTTCCGCCTCACGCCTCTGCGCTTGAGTCATCCCCCTGGTGGCCTAGTGGGGGTTTGTTGGATTATCACACCAGCAAACCAGGTTTGAATCCCAGCAAAACCCTAACAGGTAGTATCATGGTTTGGGCCTGTTTTGCTGCATCTGGGCCAGGACAGCTTGCCATCATTGATGGAACAATGAATTCTGAATCATACCAGCAAATTCTAAAGGAAAATGTCAGGACATCTGTCCATGAACTGAATCTCAAGAGAAGGTGGGTCATGCAGCAAGACAACGACCCTAAGCACACAAGTCGTTCTACCAAAGAATGGTTAAAGAAGAATAAAGTTCATGTTTTGGATTGGCCAAGTTAAAGTCCTGACCTTAATCCAATCGAAATGTTGCGGGAGGACCTGAAGCGAGCAGTTCATGTCAGGAAACCCACCATCATCCCAGAGTTGAAGCTGTTCTGTATGGAGGAATGGGCTAAAATTCCTCCAAGCCGGTGTGCAGGACTGATCAACAGTTACTGGAAACGTTTAGTTGCAGTTATTGCTGCACAAGGGGGTCACACCAGATACTGAAAGCAAAGGTTCACATACTTTTGCCACTCACAGATATGTAAGATTGGATCATTTTCCTCAATAAATAAATGACCAAGTATAATATTTTTGTCTCATTTGTTTAACTGGGTTCTCTTTATCTACTTTTAGGACTTGTGTGAAAATCTGATGATGTTTTAGGTCATATTTATGCAGAAATATAGAAAATTCTAAAGGGTTCACAAACTTTCAAGCACCGCTGTACATAGTCTAGGCAAATGAAACTGAACAGGCTTAATGTTGAGCAATATAAGATTTATTCCTCAAAATTTGAATGAGAAATTCAAAAGTATGTACAACCCCGATTCCAAAAAAGTTGGGACAAAGTACAAATTGTAAATAAAAACAGAATGCAATAATTTACAAATCTCAAAACCTGATATTGTATTCACCATAGAACATAGACAACATATCAAATGTCGAAAGTGAGACATTTTGAAATTTTATGCCAAATATTGGCTCATTTGAAATTTCATGACAGCAACACATCTCAAAAAAGTTGGGACAGGGGCAATAAGAGGCTGGAAAAGTTAAAGGTACAAAAAAGGAACAACTGGAGGACCAAATTGCAACTCATTAGGTCAATTGGCAATAGGTCATTAACATGACTGGGTATAAAAAGAGCATCTTGGAGTGGCAGCGGCTCTCAGAAGTAAAGATGGGAAGAGGATCACCAATCCCCCTAATTCTGTGCTGACAAATAGTGGAGCAATATCAGAAAGGAGTTCGACAGTGTAAAATTGCAAAGAGTTTGAACATATCATCATCTACAGTGCACAATATCATCAAAAGATTCAGAGAATCTGGAAGAATCTCTGTGCGTAAGGGTCAAGGCCGGAAAACCATACTGGGTGCCCGTGATCTTCGGGCCCTTAGACGGCACTGCATCACATACAGGCATGCTTCTGTATTGGAAATCACAAAATGGGCTCAGGAATATTTCCAGAGAACATTATCTGTGAACACAATTCACCGTGCCATCCGCCATTGCCAGCTAAAACTCTATAGTTCAAAGAAGAAGCCGTATCTAAACATGATCCAGAAGCGCAGACGTCTTCTCTGGGCCAAGGCTCATTTAAAATGGACTGTGGCAAAGTGGAAAACTGTTCTGTGGTCAGACGAATCAAAATTTGAAGTTCTTTATGGAAATCAGGGATGCCGTGTCATTCGGACTAAAGAGGAGAAGGACGACCCAAGTTGTTATCAGCGCTCAGTTCAGAAGCCTGCATCTCTGATGGTATGGGGTTGCATTAGTGCGTGTGGCATGGGCAGCTTACACATCTGGAAAGACACCATCAATGCTGAAAGGTATATCCAGGTTCTAGAGCAACATATGCTCCCATCCAGATGACGTCTCTTTCAGGGAAGACCTTGCATTTTCCAACATGACAATGCCAAACCACATACTGCATCAATTACAGCATCATGGCTGCGTAGAAGAAGGGTCTGGGTACTGAACTGGCCAGCCTGCAGTCCAGATCTTTCACCCATAGAAAACATTTGGCGCATCATAAAACGGAAGATACGACAAGAAAGACCTAAGACAGTTGAGCAACTAGAATCCTACATTAGACAAGAATGGGTTAACATTCCTATCCCTAAACTTGAGCAACTTGTCTCCTCAGTCCCCAGACGTTTACAGACTGTTGTAAAGAGAAAAGGGGATGTCTCACAGTGGTAAACATGGCCTTGTCCCAACTTTTTTGAGATGTGTTGTTGTCATGAAATTTAAAATCACCTAATTTTTCTCTTTAAATGATACATTTTCTCAGTTTAAACATTTGATATGTCATCTACCGGTATGTTCTATTCTGAATAAAATATGGAATTTTGAAACTTCCATATCATTGCATTCCATTTTTATTTACAATTTGTACTTTGTCCCAACTTTTTTGGAATCGGGGTTGTAGATTCCATGAACGATTTCACAAATTTTCCATATTCATGCTGCCTGAGACGTGCCATTGAACAAGATGCAACTTGTAGGGTTTCATTCGCAAACGTTTCCTCAGGATACACCAAACTGTCGTTGGAGGAATCTGGGTCTCCAGACTTGCTCTTCTCATGGATTTCTTGGGGCTTCGCAAGAGTTTTTTGTGAACCCGCTCAACTATCTCTTCCGATGCTGGTGGTTGTCCAGATCCTTTTGCCCTACACAGACAGCCTTCCTCTTTGAAGTTTTTGTGCAGTGTCTTACTCTGCATTGCAGTTGGTGCATTTTTAGAGAATTCCCTCATAAATGTACACTGCACCATCTTGTTCGACTGTGTTCGAGCGTACTCTAACACACAAAATGCCTTTTCTTTTCCAGTGAATGACATTTCTGTACCTAAAAAGATGAAAACAAAAAACATTAAACATAAAATTTTGACTTGTTTCCACACATGCTGTTTTGAGGTCAGTTGAATGAGAATTGGCAAAGTTATTAGAGTGTGAAATGATATAAAATTTTTTGAAATACCCTGTATATATATATATATATATATATATATATATATATATATATATATATATATATATATGAGATAATAATCACACACTCTTTTGGTGAAGTCGCTTCATCTCACACTGAAAAAATGTGAAAAATCCAACCTTTATTTGAAAACAAATCCCTCCTCATGAAATAATTATATTCAACAAAACCACATGTGCCACTATTATTGTCAGCCCTGCATTTAATACTTTATACAACTTCCCTTTGCCAGTAAAACAGCATTGAGTCTTCTCCAATAACTTTTTATAAAACTGGAGAATACAGAGCAGGGCATCTGAGACCATTCCTCTTTACACAATCTCTCCAGATCATCCAAGGTCCAAGGCCCTCTCTTGTGCTCTCTCCTCTTCAGCTCAGTCCACAGGTTTTCAGTGGGGTTCAGGTCAGGGGACTGAGATGGCCATGGCAGAAGCTTGATTCTGTGGTCAGCTAACCATTTTTGTGTCGATTTGGACATGTGCTTCAGATCATTGTCCTGCTGGAAGATCCAGTGACGACCCGGTTTGAGTTTCCTGAGAGAGGCAGCCAGATTTTGATTTAAAATGTCCTGGTATTTCATGGAGTCCATGATGCCATGTACCCTAACAAGATTTCCAGGGCTTTTGGAGGGAAAACAGCCCCAAAACGACTGAACTTGCACCATATTTTACAGCTGGGATTGGGTTCTTTTCATTATAGCCATCCTTCTTTTACTCCAAACCCACCTTGAGTATTTATTGCCAAAAAGCTCCATTTTTGTTTCATCAGACTATAGAACACGGTTCCAGTCAAAGTTGTAGTAACATTTTGTAAACTTCAGGCGCTTACATTTGTGGTTAACTGACAGAAAAGCATTTTTTTTTCTGTAAAACCTTCCAAATAATTTTTTTGACATGGAGGTGGAGTCTGATGGTGGTTTTGGAGACTTAGAAACCCCAAGATTTTACTTTTTCTTGTAATTCACCAACAGTGATCCTTGGGGATTTTTTTGCCTCTCTTACCCTCCTCCTCACTGTACATGGGGGCAAAATAAACTTGGGTTCTCATATATAAAACTCGCATTTTTCATACAAAATGCATGGCGGATCTGAGTGACACATTTAAATAATGTTGCCTGGCTTTTTTCCATGGTATATCAGATATATTCCATTCAGCTAGCATGATATTGAACTCGTCTTCAACTCGTTCAATATGATGCTAGCTGAATGGAATATATCTGATATACCACGAAAAAGCCAGCCAACATTATTATTATTATTATTATTATTATTATACATACACATTCGATGGAACAATTATAGATTTTACAAGAAGTTAAGAACAGGGCGGTAACTTACCAATATTGAATGCTGATTCTGATCAAATGTAATACAGTGTTCTGTCAATCCAATGTACAAAGTCAAAGTTCTAACAATAAAAATGGTAAAAGTCCAAAAAGCCTGAGCAACAACCCAACTTATATACAAGCTATATCCAGTTTGACAGTTCAAGTTCAAGGTTACTTTTGGTCGTAGTTAATTGTTACATTGCAGTTGTTCAAAACAAAAGGGCTTTGCTGAGTGAAGTCCACGAGTGAAGTCCTCTTATAAAAGTCTCCGTCACTTTTCCTCACGTCCAAGTGGAACTTTGACAATATTTCCGATATTGCTCTCTTTTCCAGTTTTTCGATGCCCATTGGTATGTTTTTCTCTTGTAAATGTGCATGAAGAATATCCAGTGTAGTTTTGGTAGCCTTTCAGGTGTTCAGTGTGTCTTTCTCCTTCAATATATATCTCCCGATTTAATCTTCCACTTTAAATATTCCGCTTTTAATGAAGCAAACCTGGCGGCCACGTTTGTTTACAAACTGTCAGTCACTTGCTAGTGTGTAAGTTTTACATCTCTGACGTGTCTCTTTTCCAGTTTTTCGATGTCCATTGGTATGTTTTTTTCTTGTAAATATGCACGAAGAATATATACAGTGCCATGAGAAAGTTTGGGCACCCCGTCTGAGGTTGTACAATAATTGACTCTGTCTCCACAGAAAAACACCCTAGTGGCATGTCCTTCCTTTGCCCATCAGAGCCAAGTGCTGGGTTGTTTTGCAGACACTGATTTTAATTATTGGTGTATTCCTTTGTATGAAATTAAATCAAATGTGAAAAATAGGCTGTGCAAAAGTATGGGAACCCTTGACATTTTGTTGCTTTGAAAACCTGTAACTAATCATCACAGAGTAATTGAAAACATCAAGTTGGTTAAGTGAGCTCATTAAGCCTTGAACTTAATAGGCAGGTGCATCCAATCATGACAAAGGCTATTTAAGGTGGCCAAATGCCAGTTCTCTTTCTCTTTGACTGTCCTCTGAAGAGCTGCAAGATGGGGGCCTCAAAACAACTTTCTCATGACCTCAAAACGAAGATTATAGAGCAGTATGGACTAGGGGAAGGCTACAAAAAACTTTCCAAAAGATTTCAGCTGTCAGTGTCTACCGTGAGGAACATTGTAAGAAAATGGAAAGCCACAGGCACAGTCCTTGTCAAGGCCAGAAGTGGTAGGCCAAGAAAAATTTCAGGGAGGCAAAGACGAAGGATGCTGAGAATTGTTAAAAACAACCCACAGACCACCACCAGAGACTTGCAAAGGGATCTAGCTGCAGATGGGGTCACTGTGCTTAGGGCAACAATACAGCGCAATTTGCATGAGGAAAGACTGTACGGGAGAGTGATGAGGAAGAAGCCCTTTCTTCGCAGTCGCCACAAATTGAGTCGCTTGAACTATGCAAAAGCACATTTGGACAAGCCAGTATCCTTTTGGAATAAGATCTTGTGGACTGACGAAACAAAAATCGAGTTATTTGGTCACAACAAGAGGCAATACACATGGCGTAAAAAGAACACAGAATTCCAAGAGAAACATCTGCTACCCACAGTGAAATTTGGTGGAGGTTCCATCATGCTGTGGGGCTGTGTGGCGAGTACTGGTACTGGGAACCTTGTTAAAGTTGACGGTCGCATGGATTCCACTCAATACCAGCAGATTCTTGAGGATAATGTGCTAGAGTCTGTAACAAAGTTGAAGTTGCGCCGGGGATGGATGTTTCAACAAGACAATGACCCGAAACATTGCTCAAAATCCACTCGGGCATACATGCAGAGGAACAAGTACAATGTCTTGGAATGGCCATCCCAGTCCCCAGATTTGAATATCATTGAAAATCTGTGGGATGAATTGAAGCAAGCTGTCCATGCTCGTAGACCTTCAAACCTCAAGGAATTAGAGATGTTTTGCAAGGAGGAGTGGGCCAAGATGCCTTCGTCCAAGATCCATACACTCATTGGTGGCTATAGAAAGCGTCTAGAGGCTGTAATTTTTGCAAAAGGAGGCTCCACTAAATATTGATGGAATGTTTCTGTTAGGGTGCCCAAATTTATGCACGGGCCTATTTTTGTTTTGCTGCATATTGCACTTTTTCTGTTAGCCCAATAAACTTCTCTTCAATGCTGAAATATGTCTGTGTCTTTTATTTATTTCATATGTCAAGACTAAGTTGTAGAATCAAACACCCAATTATATATGAATGAAAAATACTGGGATTTGTCAAGGGTGCCCAAACTTTCTCATGGCACTGTAATGAAGTTTTAGTAGCCTTTCGGGTGTTTAGCGCATCTTTAGTTTCAGGTTTCAGTTTATTTATTTAGTGCTTAAACCGAGCACTGGATTTGCCTCGTCTTTTCTTTTTCCTGGCTGACAAAGAAATGATTGTGCGCATGCGCAGCAGAAAAGATTTGTCATTAGATCTTCACATCAGCTTCTATGTGTGACGTCGTGTTGTCTTGGCAACGTGTAATATTGTAACAATATTGCACGCTCATTCTCCATTGGGGAGAGTGGCGTAATACATGAAGGATAAGCGATATGATAATATTGCATGCCATCAATAAACCCACTAGAAGGGAATAGAATACATTCCACGGAAAAGGAGAATAGAATACATTCCACGGATTCCTGTATGTATAATAATTCCCGATATTTCACTCCGATGGCATCACTCCCTGTGTTTTTCCGCTGATTTGACATGTGCTGTCAAAATGGCGAACCGGTTCAAAATTAAAATTCTTTTGAATAACTTGTGCATTTTTTGTGGAAATGTCTATATAATAAAAAGAATGTATGCATATTTATACTTCTTTCTTCGTACCTATGGGTCCTCACATTCCCTACATGTAATTCGACAGCAGGGCTGTACAATTGCAGAACTTCTCCTGAGGTCCTCTTTAATTACAAATTAATTAAATCAGAATCAATTAAAAAATTAGATCCCCTTAAATGAGGTCTTAATGGGTGTTAATGAGGGGGAGAATGTGTAACTGGACCAAACAATATGACCCAGAGACCCCAATTAACTAGCTCATTTTTTCCCATCTATCTTCTGCTTGGCCGGTCTCCACTGAAGTGAAATTCAGTTGATATACAGCAGGTCTGAAATCACACTTCTTTTCTAAAAATTGCCTGTGCAGCATTTGAAGATTAAGGCTCAACTGGCTCCGATTACATTAAAACTCAGAATAAATGTCACTATTATTATTTATCATCCTAGTGTCAAGCATAAATGCAAATGTTGCCTTCTCTTTGCCCGTGGAGCAATTGCTGGAATGATTCTTTTGTTTGCAGCCAAGCATTCATTCTGAAGCTGAAATACAAACTCTTTCTGTTTGCACTCACCATGTTAATCCAGGCCTATTATTCATGCAGCTTTATTAGTTGGCTCAGGACGATGTGGCATTAGGCAGTCAGTCTATCAGTATGTATTAAGCTGTCTTAGGGAGGTGATGGAGAAGGAGAGGCGAGACCTGGTCAGCCTCAGTGTGAAGACAAGCCCAGGCCTATTAACTTCAATTGACTGTGACACACATGTGGCCTTCTAAATGACTGGTTCCTTATTGATTTCTCTTTCTTGCTCTCTTCACTTCCCCTCCGAAGCCGCCAAGGCAAGAGTACTTTATCCAGACTGATTGGGGACGTGTATTGCTTCTGCATATCATACTTTAAGCCCGAATATGCTCCTTCTTTACCAAACATACGACAGTATTAATACTGTACAGAACTGCATTGTCACAATACGTCACATGTTCTGACACAGAGAGTAAATGAAATGGTAGAGGGGTGTAATCACTGCTCCTAAGCTGCATTCTGTCCTGCATCTGTTACCAAAATGAAGTCTGACAGCAGATATCGACTTCATATCACTCCCAGTCAGTCTGAGACAGAAAGACTGTGCTCTGCTAAAATCAGCTATCGATAGACACCCAAATAACTTCCCACTCTCATGCAAACCAACGAGATTTATTGATGTACACTACAAGCAAAAAGGTATGGAATCGATCAAATGGTTTTCACAAATATTTCAAAATTAAGTCAATTTGCCAATATTCATTGACATCTGGTTGAAGCAAAGAAAATTTGGCTTGCAGTAATATGTTCTAGCATATAATCTGGAAAAGTCCTTTAGACTGAACAGTGTTTAGTTATTTACAGATTCCTATTTTAACATAAGCTTGGTTGACTAAATCCACCAGGGATGTCTGAATGCGATCAGATGTATTGCTTAATAAAAATAAATGCAAATATAGCCGCAAGCGGCAATGAAGGGCCCGAGCACCTCCAGTATACCAAATCTGGCATGAATCCAACAAACTGCCTAGGAGGATCATGTCAAAATGTAACACATGTCAAAATGCACAAAACCAAAAATAATTCACTTCCTGTTGAGTATGGCTAATACAATGTACGTTACAATTTTATTCATCTTGGGGCCCCACACACATCTATCAAATTTGACATGGATAGGTGAAACTATATACCAGGCAGAAGTTTCAATTACATGTGAGGGTGCTATAGAGTCCCCTGGATACACTCGGGGCCAAGCCCCTATCCCTGAGTAGCGGTGGCCAGGACTGATGTGTGTACCAAATTTCATGCGCTTTCGTCCATGGGAACCACCTCAAAAATGGCCAAATCTTGAAGAAAAAGAAGAAGCAGAAGATAATAATAATAATAAGGATCCTTAGAAAAACAATCCTTGACTTGCAAGTGACATCAAAGCAAAATAGAAACCTGGATGTCGGCCATGTTGGCAGAGATACAAATACAGGGTCAAGTGACATTCCATACAAAACATATAGTCACACGTGCGCAACTCTCTTTGTTTTTCCACTGCTTTAAGCGTTCTTTTAGCTATGCCATATATTTGTCCTGTATATGGTTGTAGTCACGACAGTACTCGTGACCATGGCACGTTCTGATTTTTTAGAATTCCGTCCATGATTCTCTGAGGCTTAGTACAGAGAGGAGACGAGTACGGCTGAACAACATCGGCAGGGTTGATCTAACAGAGGCTAAAACCAAAACAGCTCGAGTCTGCAGTAACCATTTTTTCTCAGGTGAGATTCAAAAGTTTTCTCAATAACATCATGGAAGAATTTTATTTCGTGTTGCTAGAATTTTGCTATAAAATGAGCGTTCTCTTGTCGTGGTTCACTCGGTCGTAGTTATAATTTTAGCACATGTATTAGGGTGGTCCCCAAATTTTTTTTTTAGGATTTTGTTACGACCACCTTACCTTTTTTTTACATTGCCTAAAAGAAGTTATTGTGCAAAATTTGGTTAAGATTGAACAATGTTAAGAGGTGCCACAAAGCCATTAAAGTTTTCACTCAAGACACAATATAAAATAATGTGGCTTATTAACTGTTTCATATTAATACAAACAATACAGTAATATAACTTCCTGTGTTCAAAGTAACAATAGCTATTACTTGTCTGTGATTTCTAAACCCTTCGGTATTATGGTATCTTGTGGAGATAAAAGAACACACTAAGGACTTCCCTAGCAGAAGGAAGCTTTCTCCCAGACAGTTCCTTGGAAGTGGGACCAATTAACCAAACATAATTGTCCTTTCTGGTGTTGTGCTTTGCACCCAGACCCGTTGCAACAAGGTAGGCAGACTTGGCAATTGCCTAGGGCCACAGCCCTCGAAGGGCCCCTGCTGCCGAACGACTGGTTATGTATTCAATAGCAATGACAACTTTTTGAGCGTGGCAGCGCAGCGCCTAATGACACTTGTTGAAATACCCTAGTTCCAAGGGGGGCCCCCTAATGCACAACAGCGCCTCCCTACATGCTTTGGCCGAAAAGTGCAATGACAGTCTGTTGTCAACCCCTCAATGCCCATCTCCATCCAGTCAAGTGGTTGCAGAGCTCCGCGGCAAAAAAAACAAAACAAAATCAAATATGAAGCAAAATTACCCCTCAGGGAGCCAGAAGAGAAAGAAGAAAAGGGAAGAGGAAGACAGAAAAAAACAAGATACTGGTAAGTGAGAATGTACACACTCATTAATACCAAGCGGGTCGACAAGCAAATTTGGTAGATAGCTTACGTTAATGGTAGTTATATATGTGTGTGTATATTTTGTCTATTCTTGTGTTTAATTGGGTTTGATAATTATTTATAATAATGTAAAGAGTTCATTTATTAAGTAAAAATCGTAAGAATGATTACAATATGTGTGATGTTTATTTATTAAGTCTTCAGTGGGTAGGCGGCCATAAGGCCTTTCGTCGAGGGGGGGATAATTATGGGCCCCAGATCCCCCTTTGCCTAGGGCCCCCAAATAGCTTGAAACGGGCCTGTTTGCACCACCGGTACTACTTGTATTACTGTTGCTAGCCATCTGAAAAACATAGAAAGAAAAACATTCACAACTTCATCAGCATATTACGATCAGTGCTCATTGTTTAAGAACCCCTTAGTGCATGAAAGTTAACCTTCTATCAGTCTATAAACTCTTCCTGCCTCTTCTTTTTCATAGAAGTGGCATATTCCCTCTAGAACTGTGACTTTTTGGGGGTTTGAGATCTTCTCTGCAACAGTCTACGCACCAACTAATGTTAATGGCTTAACCCGATTTGCAACCTCGTGTGGCACCTCTAAATATTAACCAATTTTTCTGAAATTTTGCTTGTTGCCTTCTTTTAGCCTATGTAAAAAAAATGGTAGGGTGGTCGGAATGTTTTGGTAAAAAAAAAATTTTCCCCATACATTTCGGGACCACCCTAACGTGTATTACCATTTCGCTTCTAGGAGCGCCAGCAAAATTATACGATAGAAACAATCCAGACTGGGCGCCCACTCAGAAAATGGGCCATGTTTCGTCCAAGGTTGGACTTGATTCTTCGGCAGCCAAACCAGATAGAACGCGATATCTGGGTACTCGATGGTTGGTAGAAGTGTCTTATCTTCAAAAAAAAGTCTGATTTTTTAAAATAATATTGGTCAAGACCACCCATACAGTATCTATCTTCTCTTTGTATTGAATCTTCGCTCGACCATTCAAATTGTGGTAATCCTGAGAAAATTCAGCATTGTTTACAGACACACTTTCAGCGGCTGCCATCTTAGCTGCTTTCTATATCCACCATCATGGCGGACGCTCATGACGTAGCACATTTTGATCACGTGGTTACAAGTCATCTATAGGGTCTTGCACCTTGGTGCAGTGCCCTCCGGTGGACACAAGAGGCCCCGCACCTCCAGTGCTCGGGCCCTAATGAAAAATCAGCTTTAACTTATTGCAAAGTCATTTAGACATTATGTCTGTCGCCTCATGAAAAAAATATGTATGTTAATTTTTTACAAAGTTAGTGTTGCATTGACATGTTTGTAAATGATGTGATGTTAATAGATATTCGGAGCCAGTCATACAGAGGGATTGGGGGGGGGGGGGTAGAAGAACAATTTTTTTTTCCACTACGGGTTTTTTTTTCTTATTCACTGGATGTTCACTCTTCTGAAGCTAAAGGGAATTGATTCTGTGTTTCTATCTCTGCAGTGCTGTGATTCTGTCTAAAAGGTAGCAGTAGCAAAATTGTTATAATTACATTTTATTTCCTTTCCCTGGGCTCTACGGTTTATATACAGTGACCTTCACACTGTCACAAGCTTTTGCTGACCGTGCCGCTGCCTCTCACAAGGGCTGATCAAGTTTATTTGCACTATGATTTTTGCTTAAGCATACAAAAAATTCGAAGTATGCACTGATTCCCTGACGCATTTATGCATCTTTTTACATTTTTATAGTGACATGTGGTGGATGATTTATTTTCTTTCTTTTTTAACACAGTTTTATACCTTGCCGTACAAATCTTATGAGCTATGAAGTATAGTCTGTTCTTCCATCCTGTTCATGTTTCTATGTGCTTTGTGAAATTGAACCGCAAATATCATATTGATCTCTTTCTTTGTTCCACTGAACTTGAGATGACCCTCTGCCTGTGTATGTACACACACCGTGTTTCTGTGTGTATTCTCCCCTGCCAGTCTTTTGGTCAATTATTGTAGCAGTGAATCAGAAGTATTTATTGTTTCGGATGTTCAGCCAGTAGAATGCATATTGATTTTTGAGATTGAGAGCCAGACTTGTTTGCCAGTGAATACATCTGTAGCCTCGGTAAGCTGTGCTTTTCTATCAACAAGATCCACTATCCACATTCCCCTAAACCTCCTGCTTACATTTAAGAGCCTGGAGATCCAAGCTTACAAAAGCGCTTCATGTTGATTGCTCTTATTGATTACTAGCATGCAGAATATCAGAACATCAGAACATGTATTAATGATAAACAGCCTTGTTAAGTCTTAAAACAAAAGGCTGTGGTTATGGCTAATGACCATCCATTTTTATACAGCCTTATACAGTACATAAGCTGTATCTCTGCTTTTTTTTTTCCTCTCTTGAACATTTTAATGTTTTATAGGCAGAATATCTCATTAATTCTTGTTTTTATGACAGTATAATTGGTGTTGAGCAAAAGCACCTGACTACTCCGTGTTCCGGCACGCTGCGAAAGTCGATACTGCAAGCCAAACAACTTCGCACTCAATTGAACCGTGCAGAAAATCCATAGGAGCTCCATCTCTCTCTTTATGGCAGTGAAGGATAAGCGCCTCTCATTTACAGAGCCTCTCTAAATTTGATCATGTCCGCTCATAAACAAGCTCTTCTTCTCATTCTTATGGAGATGAAATTGGTGAAGTTACTGCATCCATCCATCCATCCATCCATCCATTATCCGTAACCGCTTATCCTGTACTGGGTTGCAGGCAAGCTGGAGCCTATCCCAGCTGACTATGGGTGAGAGGCCAGGTTATCACAGGGCTGATACATAGAGACAAACAACCATTCACACTCACATTCACACCTACGGTCAATTTAGAGCCACCGGTTAGCATAACCTGCATGTCTTTGGGGGAAACCGGAGCACCCGGAGGAAACCCACGCAGACACAGGGAGAACAAGCAAACTCCACACAGAAAGGGCCCCGTCGGCCGCTGGGCTCGAACCCAGAAGCTTCTTGCTGTGAGGTGACAGTGCTAACCACTACACCACCCAAGGCACTGGGGTCCAAGTGCAAAGTTTACTCTAGAAAAAGAGAACAGGATCAGATTTAAAAAAAATTTTTTTGAATTTCACAGCGCTTTTGGGGTGTGGTTTAATTTAATTATGACTCACAGTGATAATCTCTCTCTCTCATATTAATCTCCTCTCCCAACCTGCTTTCTCTACTTCTAGCTTTTTCAGAAAGGAAAACTCTGTGATGGAACCTTTAAGGCTATCATTAGAGGGATGTCGATGTGATGTCGAGTCCCAAGTTGACATGGGACTTTCTTGATTCCTTTTTTTGTGGAATAGGGCATTTGAGATATTATTTTTCAGGAACATAATTCAACCTACTGTTCAGTGGGAACTGCATTTTACTTGGTCCATAGATTTCACATGTGCGCACGCACACATGCACTGCTACCATTTTTTCAAAAATTATTCTTCTGTAATCATCGCCTCTTTCTGTAATCAAAGCTTAATTAGTAAGACTAGCATGAAAGGTAAAGAGCTAATCAAAAATCACTACTTGCTTTTTATATGTTCTTCCTCCTTATGATCTTTTGAGTGTGACTGAACATGGCAAACTCGCTATCTGGTTGGTGTATGACCACCACAAAGTGAGTTTTAATGGCGCCGCTGAGCTGACCTGCGTGCCATAAACTGAATTGATATCCGAGGCCGGCTTGTATCTTGCTCAGATGGTGAGCTGATCTCTGTCTCTCTCTGCAGCCATCCAGATTTTGTGTACGGTCTTTTAGAGAGGGCCATGAATAGTGCATGGCCAAGCTTTCATTACAGGCCAGACTGGAGTGTAAGTAAGAGACAGGAGGGAGCAGGACATGGGAGCACTGTAGCACAGGTCAGCTGAGCCAGGGGAGGAACGAGCTGTCAGTCAAACTGCATCTACTTACTTCCCATTCACTCGCCAAGGCTAGCACATGTTTGGTGTGCTAACCTTGGGTCAGGTTCTTTGTATGAAACAGATTCTGCTGGTGCTGCATGTTTTTGTATGCCTCTATTTAGCATGACCAAGGCAGGAATGAATATTCAACAAAATTGTTTCTGTGCACTTTTGCCCGCATCAATGCAATTGCTCGTGCACCTTCCAGAGAAAAGAAAAAAAAAGCTGTCTGCTTAATACGACTCAAAATTGCATTAGAAATAGTGGTAAAACTGTCTCAAATATTTGGCAATGCAATGAGCATGACCTCAAAAAAATGCAACACATTCAAGCAGTGCCTCAATGAATGCGCCACATAAATACAGCCAGAACCTCTTTTATTTGCTTAAAACCTGTATCATTATGGCTCTGAAAACATCTTGTGCTAGTAGAAGTCTAATTACCTTTCTGCTAGTGTACAGGGAGCAGGATAATCATCATCAAATGCCAACCACCATAAGGTATCTTATGCTTCAAAATTAATATCTTCTTCCTTACTTAATTAAGAAATGAAAGCCTTGCTTAACAGGTATTGATTGTGGCTCAGAGGAGAAGTAAGCCATCAACACTAAGGAGTAAAGAGGCCCCTTGGGTAGATGCTGGTAATGCAGGAAGAGGACACCTCACATTTTTAAGTGTGATGACCACAGCCACACAGAGTAATGTCATCCTACATTCTACCTTTGTACCTTATTAGTTTGCTGCACAGTCTACAGTTGTGGTCAGAAGTTTACATGCAGTGACATGAATGTCATCGTGTACAGAGGGACACTGTACCAGCTGGTGGTGTTGGTAGGATCATCATGCTCTAGGGCTGGTTTGCTGCCAGTGGATCTGGTTCATTGCACAAAGTGAATGGAATAATGAAGAAGAAGGACTACCTCAGAATTCTTCAGCATCGGAAACTTGAACACGACTTGGGACTTGAGAGTTACAACAGGACAATGAACCCAAACACGCACGCATCAGAGCTGGTTGTGGAGGATAAAGCAGGCTAACATTAAACTTAAAACAAGTCCTGACTTCAATCCTATTCAAAATATATGGACCGTGCTTACAAGTCGAGTTCATCTCATCTCATTATCTCTAGCCACTTTATCCTGTTCTACAGGGTCGCAGGCAAGCTGGAGCCTATCCCAGCTGACTACGGGCGAAAGGCGGGGTACACCCTGGACAAGTCGCCAGGTCATCACAGGGCTGACACATAGACACGGACAACCATTCACACTCACACCTACGGTCAATTTAGAGTCACCAGTTAACCTAACCTGCATGTCTTTGGACTGTGGGGGAAACCGGAGCACCCGGAGGAAACCCACGCGGACACGGGGAGAACATGCAAACTCCACACAGAAAGGCCCTCGCTGGCCACAGGGCTCGAACCCGGACCTTCTTGCTGTGAGGCAACAGCGCTAACCACTACACCACCGTGCCACCAGTTGAGTTCATGCCAAGAAAAAAAAAATTTAAATTGAACTTTACCAATTCCACCATGAAGAGTCGTGAAATGTCCAACCAGAATTCTGCCAGAAGCTTGTTCATGGTAAACAAAAATGTTTGGTCAAGGTGAATCTTGTGAAGAGACATTCTACCCAAATATTAAGTGTGCTGTATGTATATTTTTGACCCTGTATGTATAATTTTGACCCTGTGTTGGTTTCAGAAAACCCAAAGAAAATTAAAACTTGTGCACCAAATTCTATTGTTTTTTTTTTTAATTAAAGATGTCTGCTGTACAATCATTCTGGCACAGAAAAAGAACAGTTCAGAGAAATTACTGAAAGCCCAAATACTGCCATGACATTCATATCCAAGATGACATTCATGTCACTGTATGTAAACTTCTGACCACAACTGTATCATTTACAGTCATCTATACAGTCATATGCTAATAATTGACAGCACAGTTTTAACCTACTCGCTTTAACCTTACATTGTTTTATATGGCGTGCACACATTTTAACACTGTAGGGTTGCGAAAGCTGTTTGTTTGTCACTAATCATGTGTTTCTTTGTTTGCGCTTTCTTTGAGTTACTTTGAGCGTTAGGGGCGGGCCCTTCCTGTTTGCACAAAAGGGCTGAGGAGACTTAAATCTTGGAGCCTGCTTATTAGGCCGTACCATGTCTCACCATGTGGTGTCACGGTGGTGTAGTGGTTAGCACGGTCACCTCACAGCAAGAAGGTCCTGGGTTCGAGCCCAGAGGCCGGCGAGGGCCTTTTTGTGTGGAGTTTGCATGTTCTCCCCGTGCCTGCATGGGTTTCCTCCAGGTGCTCTGGTTTCCCCTACAGTCCAAAGACATGCAGGTTAGGCTAATTGGTGGCTCTAAATTGACCATAGGTGTGAATGTGAGTGTGAATGGTTATTTGTCTCTATGTGTCAGCGCTGTATCCCGCCTCTCGCCCATAGTCAGCTGGGATAGGCTCCAGCTTGCCTGCAACCCTGTATAACAGGATAAGCAGCTACAGATAATGGATGGATGTCTCACCATGTGCCCAAGGGAGATTTTGGGTTTAATTAGTTTTGCTTTGTATCTGTTGTAGTCAGTGTTTATTTTTGTTTACCCCTTCTGTGTTGTTTGGTTTGGCCAAGCCACTATATATGTTCCCTTTGGTCTCATTGCCTTATCTATCGTAACTCAACGCAATGTTCAGTTAACGTCATGCCAGATGTCTGTGTCTCAAGTCAAGTAATATTTTGTTGACCTCTTTTATAGGCCTAGTTATTATTAATTTTGGTCTTTGTAAATTTTTTAAACATTTCTGGGTAAACAAAACCCTGCCTTTTGAACCAAAAACTCTTGTGTCCTCTTGCCTCGCTGTTTGGTCCCGTACATTAAGCCTTGTACATTCATATCTTCAAAGCACAGATGAACCAGTAAACATCTGCATCAGCTGCCTGATTGAGTCCAAATAGATTTTTGCATTAATTAATGTGCTACGACACTTTTAAAGCGCATAAAGAGGAAACTGGACACTGTTGCCTTAACTTTGGGTCTCACTGTGCCTCTTTACCCTGGGGAGACTATTATGCTGTTATTGTTGTTGTGTATGTGGCCCTGTTCGTGTGACACTGTGCACACTATTGTGACATTTGGTGTTTTTGCTTTAGTGTTACAATTTCCTTTAACATGAGTGGATTTAGAGTATCGAAGATGACACACGTCAACATCTATCCCTTTCATTCTCAAGAGATTAAACAGATCAACATGGCCATTAAACTGAAACTTCCTTCCATCCCCCATCTACGTGTTCCTCTCTCAGTAACCTAACCGCTGGGTCTGAAAGAATCGGTGTCATAATTAAATCATCAGCTCTTCTATTTTAATCGGGCTGTAACCCAAACCTCAGCAGGGCCTTGTGTAACGCTATCAGTGAGACTGCCCAGGTGCTGACAGCCTGATGAGGCTGCTCCGCTCTGAGAATGGGTCGATGTGACTACCTCATAGACCCGAGCTGGCCCACCTAACACCCGGCCAGTGCTTATCTGAACATCTCTGAAGCGTGATGCTTAGTTACTGCTGCGGCTGTTGTATTTACCGCCTGCTGCATGCTTTCAGACATTTACAAGCTCATGGATCTTGTTTGGTCTCTTTGGTTCAGTTGACCTCATTGTGGAATGTCTCATGAGTTCTATGATGAAATCTGAAATAGTTATTTTGTTCATATAATACCGTGCCAGTACAGATGATCACAGTATAGAAGTGGCGGTCATATGATGGTCACATTTTCGAGTATTGCTTACTGTTGTGTTTTCACAGCTCTGAAAAATTTGATTCATGGCAATACATGCGAAGTCTAGGTTGAGACCGGAAGAAAAGTGTGTATTAGGTGAAGTATCCACTTGAGCGATTTCAGTGTCAAGAGGAGCCAGTAAGTGTGCAATATAAAAAAAAATGGAGTCTGCTGTGAAAGTGTACAAGAGTACATGTGAGTGGCTGTAGTGGCTGGTGATGGTCACCGTGCCCCCACTGAAGTGACTAACACACAGGCAGGTGGTGATGAATGACTGTGTTTGGGGGAGCAATTGTAATCTATCCCTAATTGGTAGATTGAACACACAAAGCTCGTTCAGTAATTGAACCATTTAACCTCTGGTATAGAGTTCAGCAATAGAACTGTTTTAACCCTATCGTAACTCACGTGCCTTCTTTATTTCTTTCTCTCTCACCAAGGAATCATAGAAAGAGAAAATCTGTTATTAAGAAACACATTGTTATATTACCATCCATAATAAGTAATGGAGAATAGAGAACAGAAATTAGGGTAATTCTTCAGCAGAGAGGCCAAAATTATGAAATGATTAAGATTGCCTGAACATGTTAGCTCAGTGATATCGTTAAAGTATGGAATCCAAGGCAAAATGTACTGAAAACCATATTTAAAAATCATCACCCCAATTATAGCAATGTTGCTTCAGAGAAATCACGGTTTGAATTTTAAGAAATGAAAGTTCAGGGGTTTTTTTTCTGACATAATTCTGTTACTGACTTTTCTTTCCTCGTAAAAGATTTTGTGTTCAAAGTTAAACACAGCCAATTTTTCTATGTCTGTGAAGGTTCTCAGTCATCCAGGTCATAGTAAACCGTAGGTGCTGAAGAAGGCAACTGGACTTGCTTGAAATTCTTGAAGACGTTTCACCTCTCATCCTTCTTCAGTTCTGTCTGACTAGTGGGGAGTTCCAGGCATTCATCCTCTAGTGGACCAAAAGCAACCCTAAGGAGAGTTGTTGTGGTCACATGGGTCATTGACCCTCTCAGTCATCCTGTAGGTGTTAGGGTCTCAATAACAAAGAACACTCGTTTCAGGACTGCAATGTACGCATTTTAGCCGGAGAAGACTGGTGGTTTGAAAGAGGAGTAAAAGAAGCCATCTTCGTCAACCTGGAATGACCATCACTGAACCAGTGATGAACCACTGGAGGTGGTCTGAGGCTACGTTTACATTAGACCGTATCTTTCTCGTTTTCTTCGTGGATGCACTGTCCGTTTACATTAAACCACCTGGAAACGCCGGGAAACGGGAATCCGCCAGCGTCCACGTATTCAATCTAGATCGTATCTGGTCCGGTGCTGTGTAAACATTGAGATACGCGAATACGCTGTGCTGAGCTCTAGCTGGCGTCCTCATTGGACAACGTCACTGTGACATCCACCTTCCTGATTCGCTGGCGTTGGTCATGTGATGCGACTGCTGAAAAACAGCGCGGACTTCCGCCTTGTATCACCTTTCATTAAAGAGTATAAAAGTATGAAAATACTGCAAATACTGATGCAAATACTGCCCATTGTGTAGTTATGATTGTCTTTAGGCTTGCCATCCTTCCACTTGCAAGTGTTAAGTGATATGTGCTGGGATCACACACACAGCGGCTCAGTCCCGAAAACACTGCTTGTGCACTTCACTCGCGCGCTCTGTGAGCTGCGCAGGGCCGGAGTGCGCACCCTCCAGAGGGCACTCGCTGTTCAGGGCGGAGTGATTTGGAGCGCAGGATGCCTGCGGAGCCGAGCGTATCCGCGTATTGGTATTGTTGTGTGCACGCGAATCGTGTATTAGTGTTGCTGTGTGCACACTAATCGTTTTAAAAACGTTAATCTGATGATCCGCTGATACGGTCTAATGTAAACATGGGCTGAGACACCACTTATTAGTCACCTACAATACAGTCCTTGGCACGCTTCCCAGAAAACTGAATACACATCCACACCAAGACTCAGCTGACTTCAATTACTTGCATGATGGCAGAAAGAGCCAATGACCCAGAGATCACCCTAATGACCCTCTAGGCTGCTAACACCGTTCACACCCGGCCTCCAGTGATCTACACCGACAGGATGACTGAGAGGGTCAACAACCCATGTGATCTCAACAACTCTCCTTAGGGTTGCTTTTGGTCCACTAGATGATAAATACCTGGAACTCCCCACTAGTCAGACAGAACTGAAGAAGCCTTTCGGATGAGAGGTGAAACGTCTTCAAGAATTTCAAGCAAGTTCAATTTCTGATACTTTTTTAGGGTCAAAAGCAGAGGTGGACAGTAACGAAGTACATTTACTTGAGTACTGTACTTAAGTACACTTTTTGAGTATCTGTACTTGACTTGAGAAGTATTTTTTTAAACTTATGACTTTAACTTTACTACACTTGAAAGGCAAATATCGTACACTGTAAAAAATTATTTGTTGTTTTAACTTAAAAAAGTTAGTGCCCGGGCGGCACGGTGGTGTAGTGGTTAGCGCTGTCGCCTCACAGCAAGAAGGTCCTGGGTTCGAGCCCCGGGGCCGGCGAGGGCCCTTCTGTGTGGAGTTTGCATGTTCTCCCCGTGTCCGCGTGGGTTTCCTCCGGGTGCTCCGGTTTCCCCCACAGTCCAAAGACATGCAGGTTAGGTTAACTGGTGACTCTAAATTGACCGTAGGTGTGAATGTGAGTGTGAATGGTTGTCTGTGTCTATGTGTCAGCCCTGTGATGACCTGGCGACTTGTCCAGGGTGTACCCCGCCTTTCGCCCGTAGTCAGCTGGGATAGGCTCCAGCTTGCCTGCGACCCTGTAGAACAGGATAAAGCGGCTAGAGATAATGAGATGAGATGAGAAGTTAGTGCCCAGGCTGCCTTAAAAT
Organism: Neoarius graeffei; assembly: GCF_027579695.1. NCBI lineage: Eukaryota > Metazoa > Chordata > Actinopteri > Siluriformes > Ariidae > Neoarius > Neoarius graeffei. Next base: position 55,528,376 of record NC_083574.1, read on the forward strand.
TTTGAGTTCATTGAAATTCACATAGTAAGTTAAATTGTTGTGAACGTACTATATTAATTTCAGTGAACTCAAAATTTTAAGGCACCCTGGGCACTAACTTTTTTAAGTTAAAACAAGAATTCATTTTTTACAGTGTACTTTTCACTCCACTAAATTTCTATCAAGGTCCTCGTTACTCGTTCCTATGAAGCAGCTTTGAAAGTGGATGTTTTTTCTTTTCTTTTCTAAAACGTGATTGGTTTTTTCGCAAGTGACACTGAGACAGTCTATCAGTAATCACTAGGGTCACGTCACGTCCGCAGACTGGATAAAATCAAGTTCAGTGATTTTCTCAGCAGCATTATTTAACTCGATCAGTTGATGGCAGAACGGAAGGAGGCGGTTCTTCTGGGGAACGCACACACCCACGGTTCTATAGCTAGAACCCATGTTTCAGTTTTCTGAAAGGATTAAAGATTCATTTCGTTTTAAATGTTTGCTTTGTTTGCTGAAAACAAACCACATCACGGCCTACAAAAACTCGCCGTCCGACCTGCGGGAGCATATTGAGGTATATAAATGTTTTATTTCAAGAGAAAGTGTGCAACGAAGTTGTCTGTGCTTTTAGAGCTAGCGATAATGTTATAATAGCTGTACAGTCTGGTTAGTCAAATGACTTTCTATGGATTTGCCCACCAGGTTGTCATCGCCTTGTCCACAGCTAACATTAACACATAGCTAGTTAACTTGAACACTGTTAGTTAGCATGTAAAAACAGAGTTATGCTAACATGAATAACGTTAACTTATCTGAAGTCCTTTCAAAAATATGTTTTAGCATAATCTTGCCAAATAAACAGAATGTAGATATCTTTCTTTTCTAGTAGCGTTAGCTACCCAATATGATTTTGAGTTTGAAAAGAGTTTGCTAGCATGTCAGGTGGAGTTTCACTGACTAGCTAGCTTAACGTTAAACCACCATGATGTGTTCATTTTGTGAATTCACGTTTCTGTCTTTGGTAATGGCATTAGGTTTTGTAAGCGTTGTGGCAATAATACAACGATGCGTTGACAGAAAATGTACTTTTAACACTTAAATATTTTTAAAAGCAAGTACTTCAGTACTTTAACTTAAGTAAAAATTTGACTGGACAACTTTCACTTGCATCAGCGTAACATTTGACCAGTGGGATCTGTACTTTGACTTAAGTAATGAAGTTGGGTACTTTGTCCACCTCTGGTCAAAAGGTACCCCATACAGTGTGAAATTTTAATTTAATGCCATTATCTTGAGTACTGCAAATAAAATAGTTACCACATTTTGCTGTGAATGTAATTCCGTTACAGAAGAACCACCCATTAGTATATTGGGTTGATTGTTATATTAGAACTAACTTAGTATATGGTATATATTTATTTATGGGGATAGATATCTTCATATTTACAGGGATAGGTATGTAGTAGATATTTATTTTTGTAATTATATATTTATATAGATATTTATGAAGTGTATATATGTATAAAGTATATATATATATTTGTAATTATATATTTATATGGATATTTATGAAGTGTATATATGGAATGAAGTATATATTTAATTTTGTAACTAAATATTTATATAGATATTTATGAAGTGTATGTGTATGTATGTATATGTGTGTATATATATATATATGTGTGTGTGTGTGTGTGTGTGTGTGTGTGTATGTATGTATATATATATATATATAATATGTGTGTGTATGTATATGTGTATGTATATATATATATATATATATATATATATATATATGGATATGGTATGTAGTATATATTTATTTTTGTAATTATATATTTATATGGATATTCATGAAGTGTATATATGGTATATATTTTTATTAGTGCTGTCAAACGATTAAAATATTTAATCGCGATTAATGTCACGACTGTCATAGTTAACTCGCGATTAATCGCAATTTAATCGCACATTTTTGTCACATGAAAAACCATTGTAAATTCTCTTATCAGCATAAAAAGTGAATGGGCTTGCTCACCGTTCGAACTACGGGGGTACACGGGGGATCCGAGATCCCCTGAAACAGACATGAGATCCCTTGAAAACATGATTTGGGAAATGTTGGGGGGGGGCTCTAAAATATTGGCAAAATGATGTTTATTGACATAGCAATCGTGTGTAACGGGAAGCATTTGCATATCCGAAGTGAGCGCGCAATGGAGATCCGCGCTCTGAGACAAGCGCAAGCACCCCCCCAAGGGAAAAAAAAGGGACCCCCCAAAAATATCGGCATAGTTCGAACACTGGTTGTACCAATGTTTTTTTTTTTTTTTATTGCAGAGCATAACACGTCTTGTCACAGCCACTGCAAAGTGGGGCTGGAGCCGCCGATGGGAAAACGAAACTTAAGCCGAGCACCGTGGCTCTTCGGGGGAGGGCAGAGGACTCTGGCTGTGCGGGGCATGGCATCATGTCACAGAGCGTTAATCTCGCGATAAAAAAATTATCGCCGTTAAAATTGAGTCAAGTTAACGCGTTAATAACGCAACATTTTTGACAGCACTAATTTTTATAGGTGTATTAATGTAGTTTGGATTTCGGGGTAGTTAAAAAGGGGTGGGAAATTAAAAAAAAGTATTGTACTTCTTCCCACTCCTTTTTCGAACAATGTGCGGTGTATTGTAATGTATTAGCTCTTGGTTATTTTATTTATTCTTTTTTTGTCACTTTTTTCTTTTTCTTTCTTTTGTATGTACAAATAGTTACCTACATTTTTATACATGTTCGAAATAAAATAAATTCATTCATTCAGTACTATTAATAGTCACAAGAAGAAGAAAAAGAAGAGGAAGAAAGAAGTAAACTATTACCAGAGAGAAGACAAACATGTCCTTGTGTGCATGTTTAGGTGGGATACTCACTGTCCCTCATACTGTAGCAGGCACTACACTACATGGCCAAAACTTTATGGACACCTGACTATCACACCTCTGTGTGGGCCTTTCCCCAGACTATTGCCACAAAGTTGGAAGCACACAACTGTATAAGATTTCCCTTCCCAAACCTGTTCCAGCATGACAATGCCCTGTGAACAAAGTGAGGTCCTAGAAGACATGGTTTGGCAAGGTCGGAGTGATAGAACTCAAGTGACCTGTACAGAGCCCTGACCTCAACCACCTTTGGCATGAATTGGAACGCACCCCAGGTCTCCTCGTCCAACATCACTGATGCTCTTGTGGCTGAATGGGCAAACCCACATTCCAAAATCTGGTGGAAAACCTTCCCAGAAGAGTGAAGGTTATTATAACAGCAAACGGGGACTAAATTCAGGATGGGACATTCAAAAAGCAGACATGAATATGATGATGTGAGGTGAACTTTTGGCTATATAGTGTACAGAGTGTTGTGCAAAAGCAATGCTTTCCTTCATTTCTCCTTAGAGGATGGGCAGTTTGGGAGTGTGTGATCATTTCTCCAAATATATTTTTCACAAATAAATGTGTGAATTTGTTGCACTTGGTTCCAGTGTTCAGGTCTGTCTCGATTGCTGTTGCACTCTGTGCACACACTCTGCTCAATCTGCACTCAATTTTTGTTCAGTCACTCTGCTCAACGAATCTTTAACAGCGTATTGTCACTTTAGGGCCAGATAGCGCTGCATTCTACTTAGTAACTCATCCTGACATCATCTGTTGTTTTTATATGTAATGTCTTTATGTATTTTTTTTTTATGTTCACATCTATGCAAGCTGAGTTGGATAAAGTTGCCTTTCTTTCATCTATAAGCTCTGAGAGGACATAAGGTCGAAACTGAATGGCCCTGTGTAGTGTCAGCTGAATTATTAAGCATGGTGGTGTGTCTTACAAAGCCCATCTTGGTGTGTGTGCAAGCGAAGGCAACCAGGGGTCAACTTCCCCAACAACCAGCAAACAAGGCGCAACATAATACCTGTGGCTTAAAGCTACCTCTTTAAATCTAACACAGATAATATCTGTGATACCCTCCTGTATGGTGTTTAATAAAACAGTTTATAAAATCGGTACGATCGAATATGCATTCGATAAAACAAGGTTGAAGTGATGTGCAACACAACTAACGTTAAATCCAGTTGCAGATATTCACAAAAATGTTTCCCAGGAGTATAAAGCATGAAGGCCATAAAGCGCGGCAGTCTTCTGTTTCTTATAGTTGTCGTATGAGCAGATTTGGCCTTCTGCTGTTTTGCATTCGTAAATCTATTTTTCTTTGATAGATTGTATTTGCCAGTGCTGCTAGGCTTTGAAGTGGGAGAAAAGTCGATGCAAGCTGAGCACTTGCTCTTTTGAAAGTGCTCCATAAATCCACCGGCATCCATCCATTCACACCCCTGGGCTGGCGCGCATCTCTGTAAAGAGCTATTAGATGTTCCGTTGGTCAGTGAGTGTGTGTAAAAAGCTCCATGGGTGGATGCTGCCTGCTTTTAATGAGTGGGAGACCGGGGGGAATGTGAGTAGTTAACACTGAGAGATGCTGAGATCATTTAGTCCCCCGTGGCTCCTGACACTCACTTAATAGTCGCCCATTTTCAGAGAAGCATCTAAACTGCCTCCATGGAGCCTTTCTGCACTTTGTCAGGGCAGGACTGCTGTGGTATACAGATGGTCTTTATGTGATACTTTTGCCATTCTTCGTCGCTGTCGGTTAATACTGATGATCACTTGGAGGAATTATAACTTGTAGCTATAAGCAAGAGAGAATTGTTATTGTATGCTAATCTATAGCCAGTGTGGTTCACTTTACATAGCTTTAACCTGAATCCAAAACATGTTCATCAGTAAACCCATGCACGTTGGTTGAATGCATTTACAGTATGCAGCAGCATGTTTCCGAGTAGCTGTTCATTCTTTTTCTCCTATTGAGACTTACCTCTCTATTCATCGCTCCAGCTTCTTGGGTCCCATCAGTCCTGCAGTCATTAAGACCTTCGTACTGCCATCGTTCTCCTTGTCCCTAACAGCCACCCGCCAATTGTTTCCCAACACAAAACTGCCCATGTTGTAATTACCATTCACACAAACAGGAGAACGGTTCCATTGCTATGCAGGCAGCGGCTGGGTAAGCGTGGGGCAAGTGCACAATAGCAAGGGTGTACGGGGGCTGTTTGCGTAGGGAGGAGTGGGCCACCAGAGCCGCCCATTATTCACCACACGCACCAACTTTAATTAATTTTCATCGCCCCCTTCTCAGAACACTATAGCGATGCTGACCCTGTGCTTCCCGGTTTGAATGGAGCCATCTCCTCATCACTGGCTGTCAGTAGGTCAGCAGGGCTTGCATTTCAACAGAGCGGGCCCTGGAGAGTACGCTCATTGTCTTTCCTTAGCACGGGTGTGTAAACGGTCCCGTGTGCATGTGTGGCGTGTGCACACAGGTGCTCTTTCACACAGGTACGTGATAATTACTGCAGTCAAAGGGTAAGTGACAGGCTACATTTTAAAATAGTGCTTTAATATGGCCGCTATATTCTCCTGATTACAACTATTGATTCTCCATATGTGAAGGTAACGGCTTAACATATGGACACTTGACAAAATGCCCTGTGTCCCTCGTTTCTGGTATTTATTGATGGTCTGGGAAATAATATAAATAACATTTGGCAGTTGATTGAGCCATTGATGGAAAAGTTCCACCAGAACATTGAATCCTGATTGTAGAGCCTGACACTTTTTCTGATTGAAACATGCTCCTCCCAGACTTCACGTTCACTCTGATTCCCTGTGAAGCATGCACATGTGCAGATGCAGCTTGAGGGGTTAATAAAATGGATGCCATCTTAAACATAATGTGATTCAGATTAAACCACAGGGTATCGAGACTCCTTTTGGTGTGTAAGCCTGATGTATGATGTTCTTCACACCTTTTCACAATGTTTGATGCCCCAGTTCACCTGCTGTGGCTTTGTGGAATTAAACAGGACATACACAATATTGGTGCCCATGAAGTGTCATATGCTTATGACAGCTTTGATATGCTGTGCACTTGAATACGGCTTCTAGAGGCCCCACTGAGGCTCGGGACAGGAGTGATTAACTAATGGTGGCAGCACTTTTAGATGTGTGGTTGGGTAAAGAAAGCACTCAAACCAGTTCAAAGCCCACATTTTGCTCAGCTGTTCCTCAGCTGGACCACCATTAGGAGATTAAACCACACTTGGCTTCTGGGCTTTCCTGGTCTTGGACACCAAAACACTATCCTTCTGCTCTTCCGAACACTCTTCTTCATACCGCAGCGCTCAGCTTACACTCCCAAATACTCAACATCTGCTCTTCTATAATGTTGCATATCTCAACTCACTGCTCTATCACACCCTCATATCTACACTCTCCAACACTTGCACAACATTCCATTGCTTTACATTACAGCATTCTGCTTCATACAAGACTAGTAGTTATTGCCCGTGAACCTGATTTCCTCTGAATGGTCCAGTGAAGAGTTGAGTGGACACATACAGTATGTTTTCACTGTGTTCTGTGAAAATGACCTAAATCGCTCCCCGTGTTTCCTCAGTGACATAGACTCGGCCCTAGCGGAAGTCTCTGACGAGGGGCGCTGATTGCGAGGTCCCGTACAATCGAAACTCTCAGGCGAGTCAGGGAGGGGATTCCCCACCAAAGCTGCGTGCACTGTGTTAGCATGAGCATTAGGACGAGCATGTAGCCTACAGGAAATTAATAGTGTGTTGGATTAGCACTAATCCCATTTTTAGGAAAATCGAAAATGTTGTACTGGGCCCCTCAATCCATGTGCAAAGTATGGAGTATGTGAGTCCAGCCGTGTCGATTTGCGTAGGTAAACAGACAGACAGACAGACTTCCTTTAGTAGTCTAGATATGTAACCAAAATTTCAGAATTTTTTTTTTATTTTAAAATAAAAGAAACGTTCATTTACGTAAAATGCCTTGTTTACCAAAGTCTGAATAACTAACATGACTGAATGATGACAATGGTTACCTCTTAACACTTAACCATTAATGATCAACTTATGGTTATATACTGTATAAAATAATTTGAAGTGGTTATAATTTGGTTCATTTGTGGTACATCATGTTACAACCTGTGACAAGTGCCATGCACCTCTATTTTAAAGCAGTGAAACTAAACCCATACTGTCCATTTGTCTTTAAACATTCTGGTTTCATATTCAGCTTTTTTTTGTCCATCGTCATTTTGCTAACCAGACCAGAGAGGGTAAATAAAATTTCATCTCTGACAGTCTGTGAAAACCAGGCTTGTAGTACTCAAGTCCAGGTCTCGCACTTGAGTCCGACTCGTGCCCTAATTTTAAGGACTTGTGACTTGACTTGGACTTGAGCACTGATGACTCGGACTCGTACATTAACTGCGGTAGGACTCGTAAATTGGAGACGAGGTCTTGGATTTTTTCTTTATTTTTTTGTAACCTGCCATAATAATTTGGCATAAGATATTTATATCTACACTCTACACCGTGAGTTGGCCTAGTGGTTCGCGTGTCCGTCTCTTGATCAGGAGATTGTGAGTTCTATTCATGGTCGGGTCATACCAAAGACCATCATAAAAATGGTACCTGCTGTCTGGCAAGGCATGCCAGAGTGGGGAGTCAAACTCTCGCTTTTACCAGAGGACTAGCCCCCCCACTGTAACCCTAGCTATGTAATAGGCGAGAGGCCGAGGGCTATGGAGATTGGTGCCGCCCTATGCACCACATGGTGTGGGATGGGACTTTGATTTATATCTACATTAATTTTGTACTAATTTCGTGCAAGAGTGTCACACCTGCGCGCCTTGGTGCATGCATTAGATAGACTCTCGGGCACACTCTAGACAGCATGCATGCGCCAAGCAGACTCTCGCACGTGCGCCATAAATGATTCGCATCTGCACAGGATTAAGACACGATCAGCGCGCTTGTATAAAAACTGTGAAAACGCACTTACTTTGCGAAGTATTGAGTTGCGTTGCTGACACATTACCGAGCTTTATTTCCTTGTTTGGGTGCCTGATCCCTGATTTCCTGTTTCTCTTCTTTGATTCTGCCGAGTCTACAATAACCTGTTTGTGCCTTACTCGACCTATTGCCTGTTTCACTGTTTTACGATTTTGCCTGCTGTTCTGGATTGTTTACCATCTTCATTTTTATTAATAAATACACCTTCTGCACTTACATCTGTTTCCCAACCATCTCTGACAGAATACTTTGCACTCCCTGACAAAGAGAACACACATTCAGATGAATGTGCGTTCTCTTTGTCAGGGAGTGCGAAGTATTCACACTCCTGAACATGAAGTTCATACTTCATGTTCAGGAAGAAACTAATGTTAATGGAGCTGAAACAGCCGCCATCAAATGGTGTGGTTGGAGTCTTGTTCTTGACTCGGATCAATAGTGGACTCGACTCGAAATTTTTTTTACTGACTTGGACATGACTCAAGACTTGAACACTGGGGACTCGAGACTGGACCAGAGGTTAAGTGACTCTGCTACAACACTGGTGAAAACTTCCCTTTCTGGCTTATTGACTTTACCACTATTGTTAGTTTCTGGTCCAATGAGCAGGTAATTGACGTAAGTGCATGTGATTGAACAAACAACATCAGAACATCTGGCAAACTGGATCATGTTCAGAAAACTTCAAAAGTCACTGAACAACCAGCCAATTGTTTTTTTTTCCCCATATGTTTATCAGCTCTGATATAGGTTTTTATAGTCACTTTAGTCCACTCAAATACTTTCCTGGGTCTCCATCAAAGGACAACGTTCCACCAGTTGACAACCCATCCTATACACCTTGTTTCTCTACAAATGTTTGACATTTTCAAATAATTATTTCTGAGTTCCGGCAGCACGGTGGTGTAGTGGTTAGCACTGTCACCTCAAAGCAAGAAGGTTCTGGGTTCAAGCCCAGTGGCTGACAGGGGCCTTCCTGTGCGGAGTTTGCATGTTCTCCCCGTGTCTGCATGGGTTTCCTCCGGGTGCTCCGGTTTCCCCCACAGTCCAAAGACATGCAGGTTAGGCTAATTGGTGGCTCTAAATTGACCGTAGGTGTGAATGTGAGTGTGAATGTTTGTTTGTCTCCCTGTGATGACCTGGCGACTTGTCCAGGGTGTACCCCGCCTCTCACCCATAGTCAGCTGGGATAGGCTCCAGCTTGCCTGCGACCCTGCACAGGATAAGCGGTTATGGAGGATGGATGGATGGATTTCTGAGTTCCACTGGTTTGCTAGCATCCCAAGTTTGATTAGATGCCTTAGTGGTCTGTTCAATTAACTTTGATTGACATGAATTACTTCAGAACTGTAGTGTTTTCCAAAACTCTACAGGGTGATCAGTCTCAAACAAATGGTCGTTTAATTTTTCTTGAATTAGCAAGCCTAGCTTTGTGGAATGTGTTATAGTTACGATTTAGTTTAATTTATTTCAAGTCTCTGAAAGTGCTACTAAGCATACGTAACTAAATTATCATGTTATGTGTCCAGTCAGTGCGTTATCACAGCACTACAGCACACTTTGGAAGAAAATTGTATTCACTGATGATTTGCCATTACCTCAGAATAAAGTTTGATCAGGGTGAACATTTCCAAAGGATTAGTTGAGTGCAATAAAATGATTGAATGAATAAGAAGTATACCTCCTCCCTTGTCTGAATGTATAAACAATGTTTGTAGACTAGCTCCCATTACCACCTCCTCTCCTGAGGCCTATGGCTGCTGGATGTGGAAAAGTAGCACTGTAGCCTAAAGGCACATGATGAGCAGACGCTCCTCGTCCTGTCATCGTCAGGCTGATGGAACTGAGGCCTGTGTGACTGACTATTCCCAGTTGAAACGTGTGTGCGTATGCGTGTGTGTGTGTGTGTGCGCCCCCGGCATGTCTGAGTGCTGTCACTCCCTGCTTCCCGGCATCTATTAATGCTGCCATTATCATGCTAATCTACATTGTATGATTACATAAAGTAATTTATGCACAGTTTTATTGCGTGACTGCACAGAGACGGGTTTCATTGCTGATAAGCATGTAGTGAAGAGACTCTCCATGTCCAGGTCTCTTCATCCTGTCTCTCTTGTCCTGTACAGAGCTCTTCATCTCTTTATCAACTCCCACACCTACTCGCTGAATTGTACACCACAGCTTATCATTTAGCCATGACATAACGGGTCATTCATTACTTTATTGTTTTATTGTTTAATTGTTCTATATGTGTATGCTTGTGACCTGTTACTGTTACATTCCTATTTATACAACGTTTTGATATGTAATTCCTCTGTGACTTTGTGTCCAGTTGATGCTTACAGACTGTAGGTGATAAAGAGGTGTATTTGGAAAAGAAAGAAATATTATTGATGACACAACTATAATGCTGATGTGCCGATCAAAAGCTATTTCTAGGCTAAACATAATAGCATTAGGAACAATATCACAGACCAAATGAAGGACTTGTATAGCGTCGACCTTCTTTTTGTCTTTGCTGCTGTGTCAGAGAGAGAGGGAGAGAGACTAGGACTTGAATTTTCTTTTTCTCATTTAGTCACAGCCACTGATCTGATTGGAAATGCAGAGGGCTGTTAAATTAAAACTGTATTGCACTTATTAACATTTTAACTACTAACCCCACCCTCCTCTGATGGCACACAAGGACACGTTTGACACTGGCATGTTGCACAGGCAGTATGCAAGCCCGTGGCCTGGGCAAGTGTCAGCGAGTGACACATTTGTTCGGGGGGGATGTTTTATTGCTGAACACACTTGATGCGTTTCCTATGCAAAAGGCCTCCCCATCCCTTCCCGAAAGATGGCGTGAAGTTCTTCGCCACATTTCCCAGCTCCACTGAAACACTAGTTGTTAATGGAATCCTATTTGTGCTTCTATTGGAGGGGCTAATGGTGTCCCTTTGAGGGGAACGCTCCAAATTAAATAGCGCAGATTCGCATCTGTCAGACAAAAACCAGGAGGCTCTTTGTAATCAATGACCCAGGCCAGGAGAGGCTCCGTGGGGGACCTCTCGTTCATGATGGCATCGAATGCGAGGACACACCAGGGACAATGGAATCTCCCTCAGCATGATCCAGCCTCGTGCAGGACTATCTTCCTGAAGGAGGGTGGGGGGGGGCAAATGGGGTTAATGTACATTTATAAAACAGGGGCGTAAAATACTTAAGCCAGGGTCTGATTTATAATACCACAATATGACCGAACAGTAAGGGGAAATCTCTCCTTTTTTTTCCTTGCCATTCTGTGCAAATATTGCCGGCGGTGTTGTGTTAAAGTGTTGAACCCCATTAATTTTATCACCCCCACTATCCTCTCCCTCTTTCCCTCTCTACATCTTTGAATTTTGTTTGGGGGAGAGAAGAGAGGAGAGAGAGGGTAGCGGCCTCCTGCTGCTGTGGAGATTTTCTCCTCGTTGTTAATTTTCCTCGCTCCATATGGCGCCACAGACTCCTTACCTGCAGGCTGTAGCAGGCTGGCGGCGGGAGGCGGGTGGAGAGGAAAGGAGCAGAGAGAAGAGGCAGGCAGGAACTCGAGCCCGAGCAAGCAGCCAATACACATCCTCAGGCCCAGGCTGTCATTTACACAACCCTGTGCATCTGTGTGGGTGTGTGTGTGTGTGTGTGTGTGGCAACCAGCCTTCCTGCCCTCCATGCAAACATACCCATCCACAAACATATATGACACTATTCAGAAGCGCTCTGACACCTGTAATAGAGCCCCATGACAGGGGAAGAGGGCAATGTGAAGCATGTTGTCACAGTCAGGAGCTTTGCTGCCCATCTTCACCATTTTGCCAGGTCAGACTGGACGGATGTAACTACATTATGCTCACAGACGGCGTGTGTGCACATGTGAAAGCGTTGCCCTGTGGCAGAACCGTGGCCACATAACGAAGAGGTGAGCAGCATTCCTTTGTTGATGAAGGAAAGAGAATGGATGGGATGGTTTCATCTTGGCTTGTCATTGATTAGAGAAGGCTCTTTAATTCCCTCTCACCCCATGGTGGGATTCATTTGCATGTTCTGGCAGGAGGTAATGGAGTTTTGTTTTACGATTCGCTCTGAAAATCCTTGAAGACATAAGACATGATCTGATGCATATGCAGCCGCCAGCGAATTGCCTTCTGATTGATTGTTCTCTTCTTCTTGTTGCCTTTTTCTTCCTTCTTTCTCACTGTATTTTTTTTTTTAGAATAGTGTGTTCGACATGGTGTGATGTGACTTTATGAATATATATGAGATGAGTTATCTGTCATGCTTTCCCTATATACATATACCAATATTGTTTAGATGGAGTATGCCGTGCACAAATATGAAGAACTGTTTAGAAAGAGAAAGATACCTTTTACATAAAATAGAAATATATCACTGGGAGATGCAAGGCTGAGGGAAACTAGTCAAGCTGTTGCAACTCGAACATGTTTTGGAGTGTTTAAACTTTGTATCAGTCCTCAGTCTTGGATAAACTTATCTCAAGGTGTGGTGAAGTAATCATGAGATTTCATTAATAGTTATTTACGCGGGGCGGCACGGTGGTGTAGTGGTTAGCGCTGTCGCCTCACAGCAAGAAGGTCCGGGTTCGAGCCCCATGGCCGGCAAGGGCCTTTCTGTGCGGAGTTTGCATGTTCTCCCCGTGTCCACATGGGTTTCCTCCGGGTGCTCCGGTTTCCCCCACAGTCCAAAGACATGCAGGTTAGGTTAACTGGTGACTCTAAATTGAGTGTAGGTGTGAATGTGAGTGTGAATGGTTGTCTGTGTCTATGTGTCAGCCCTGTGATGACCTGGAGACTTGTCCAGGGTGTACCCCGCCTTTCGCCCGTAGTCAGCTGGGATAGACTCCAGCTTGCCTGCGACCCTGTAGAACAGGATAAAGCGGCTAGAGATAATGAGATGAGATGAGTTATTTACGCTTTAAAATTCACAGGTTCTGATATTCATTATCAATCATATTAGCCAGTATTAGGAAAAAGATGTAGTGATGGTTCCTGGTTCGAACCTCACGGCCGACAGGGACCTTTCTGTGTGTAGTTTGCATGTTCTCCCCGTGTCTGCGTGGGTTTCCTCGGGGTGCTCTGGTTTCCCCCACAGTTCAAAGACATGCAGATTAGATAGAAATACCCAACCACTGGAGTTGCACAAGCCAGTGCATACTTAGCGCCAGTCCCAAGCCTAGATAGATTGGGGAGGGTTGTGTCAAGAAGGGCATCCGGTGTAAAACCTATGCCGAATCAAATATGCGGACGAGCCTTTGTGGCGACCCCTAACGGGAGCAGCAGGAAGAAGAAGAAGAAAAAAATTAGGAAAAAGCTGTAGTCGTGTAAATCTGGATTTGCCAGTGGGTCCTGTGAGTTCAAGGGGTTAATAGATCTTGAAATGGATACACTCTGCTTTCAATGGTTGAAATTTTTTTTTAAAGTAATCAGTCCTTTATGGTGAATATATGTGAAATATTCCTCTCTGGGTCCACAGTTTATAATTACTATAATAGCAAAGCTGCCTTCCAGCCCACTTAAAACTTAACACGACTTAAAATCTTTTAATCTTGTTACAAAAGATTTACTTTAACACTGCTGACAGAGTCAGCGTTCAATTTTATTCCCAGTTAAGGATAGTGACTGGTCCATGACTGGACCCTATGACTGGATTCTTGTGTGTGTGATTGCCAGAGGCTGGGGATTTTTGAAAGGGGGCCTGGAAAGTAGTGGCGCTAAAAATTTGTCTGCCGTTGGGAGAGGCCGTGTGCGGGGTCACGACTAAAGCGGGGCGCCGCAGGCATCTGGCCGGCCCATAATTCCTGTGCAGACGAGAGGAGTGCTAACCTCTGTGCTAGTGGAGCCCACTCAGTCGGATTTCATTTCACCCACAGGATTGTCATTTTGATAACAACGAGGAGAGTGTGGAGAGAGACACAGGCCTCCCTTCTTCCCAGCTATCTTCCTCTCCAGGCTTATCTCCATGGAGACCAGTGCTGAAAGCCCTATGGTTTATTTTTGACATAAGTTTGCAAATTTGGACACCCAGAAGTACAGTCGTTCCTTGAGGTGGTTTAACTGCCGCTCCAAATTTAAGCTGATATATGCTTTATTTTACAATTTTCACTCCATTTACATCATTACATATGCATGTGTGTGAGGGTGCATATTCATAACTTTTTTTCTACATGCTGCAAAACTGAATTTCCAGAAAGTTTAAATGGGCTCCTAGGCTATGACTGATGTGGAAAATGATGCGATCAGGAGGAAATATACACTTTTCCTGATTACTTCCCAACCCTATTGAGGAAGCTTAGATGATAAATATGCAAATTAACACCCATTGGGAAGCATGCCATTTGAATTTTAACATGCAAGAGTATTGTAATGTGATAAGTAATCAGATTGGCAAAATGTGCTAAATGCAACTTTGAATTCCCTGTGAGATAAATAAGCACGCAAAATGTGTGTGGGGGTTTATTGCCGCTTTTAATGACAGTTCGTATTAACTAGAACGAATGGATAATTCACCTAGAAAACACACGTTAATATCATTTTCCCATTTCCTCCTGCATGCGCTTGGCAATTATAGTTATTTTTGCAATGCAGGACGAATTCATTATCCATGTCGACTGATAATTCATTCGCTAGCAGCCGAATGGATGTTGTGTCAGGTGGGGGGTCTCTAGGTATTAACAGAGAGAGGGGAAATAGCGAAGCTTTATTTAATTGAGAGGACAAATCAATAATGGCATTGCGGCTTTGTCAGAAAGATCCTGCAAAATGAGCAGATAATGACGTGCAGGATAACTGGAGGGGGGGAGAAGTTGCCACAAGTCTCACTCTGTGCTGCGAGCATAGAAACCTAGATGAAATGCAGCTAAAGGAAATACCAAAAAAAAGTTGTACAAGTTAGAAGCCGAGTCTGGATTGGAGACGCACACTTCCCATCTAATGGTGATGATACACGGGGCAACTTTTTGGGCAATGTTGCTGGCAACGGGCAACTAGGTGAGACACAGGGCAACTTTTCAGGGCAACTAACAATGGGCAACAACAGTTAGCAATGGCAGTTTACAGTTAGCTAAAAAAAATCGATGTCTTAATTTTTGCTGTGACCATTTAATCAAGCTGTCTGTTGTTTTTTAGAGCTTTGGTGAGGTAAATTCCTCCATATAGAATATTAAAATAACAACTTACCGGTGTAAAAACAGATGAGGAGTCTCTCCATCTCTTCACTCCACTGACACTGAGCGGCCGCCATATTTGTTTGAAATTTCTGATCCGAACCTCACCGGAGGTCACATGACTCGATACTTGCGTTCTGATTGGCTTATCTCAAAAAGTTGCCAGAGATTATCAAAACCATTCAGAAAGAAACAATGTTGCCCAATCTCAATAGAAAAGAGTCAAAACGCAATTGCCCAGCAACATTGCTCAGCAACATTGCCCAAAAAGTTGCCCCGTGTATCATCACCATAAGAGTTCTGCAGGCCAGCAAAATTTGGTGTGCTTTTTTTTCCCTCCATCTCATAAACACTTGATTGAACTTGACAGTTCAGATTTAAAAACCATGTTCAAGCACCGAAATCATCAAAAAAAGCTGGTCAGCAGTGTTGCAGGATTACAGGAAGGCATCCATCCTGCTCGCATACTGCTCTATAGCTCATTTACTCTAATGAAGAGTCCATCAAACACTATATATAAAACTGTGGATATAAAAAGTCTACACACCCATGTTAAAATTGCAACAGGAGGATTATGTAAAAAAAAAACAACCACCCAATAATAATGTCAGATCTTTTTCCACCTTTAACTTGATACATCCATCCATTATCCGTAGCCACTTGTACAGGGTCGCAGGCAAGCTGGACCCTATCCCAGCTGACTACGGGCGAAAGGCGGGGTACACCCTGGACAAGTCGCCAGGTCATCACAGAGCTGACACATAGAGACAAACAACCATTCACACTCACGCCTACGGTCAATTTAGAGTCGCCAGTTAACCTAACCTGCATGTCTTTGGACTGTGGGGGAAACCGGAGCACCCGGAGGAAACCCACACGGACACGGGGAGAACATGCAAACTCCACACAGAAAGGCCCTCGCCGGCCACGGGGCTCGAACCCAGGACCTTCTTGCTGTGAGGCGACAGTGCTAACCACTACACCACCGTGCCGCTCTTTAACTTGATGTAGGAACTGATAAAATATATTATTTAAGGAAAAAAAATTTAAATGCACAATAATCTGGGTGCATAAGCATGCACATCCTTTATAATGGAGCATGTGACCGTGCTGAGACTTAATCAATCACGTTCAAATTCATGTTCAAAAGTAATTATCATATACAGTACTGTGCAAAAGTCTTAGGCACCTTTTTTTTTTTCTTTTTGTACAAAGTTTGTTATAAATTTTTATTTTACATTATGGAACCAGTACAAAAAACACTTTAGATTTCCAAACATGACTTTTCCAGCACAAAATTAAATGTTACAGAAAAGTGTTTGTATGTCAGTAAAGAAAGCAGCATACTGTATTACAGAACAGACCACTTTTCAGACAAAAACGTAATGAAGGCTGCTGGGTTTTGGTGCAAAATTAAGAAGGAAGTGTGACAGTCAAAGTGTCCAGAAGAACTGTGGCTGGTTCTGTAAGGTGCTCAGTAAAACCTACAGCTCATTTCCTTATCAAAGTGCACTAACTGTATTTTTTTTTAAGCAAAGGATTGCCACAACAAACACTGACTTTTTTCATGCATTACTGCTTACTGATCTTTATGGGTTTTTTATGTAGAAACATTTAATTTCATTATTTTTGAAAGCATCTTTGCTCAACAGCATTTCATTGCATGTGCCGGAGACTTCTGCACAGTACTGTATCTGTCGCTGCTGAAATGAGTCTTGTTAACTCCAAATAAAGAGCAACTGTTTCTGCTGGATTTTCTTGCCATCTTTTTGGCTTCATCTGACTGCTGAAGCTGTGGTCCACAAAGAGCTTGTATGGAATTTCAGCTTTCAAATACATTGATCCAAAGAGTGGTACAAAAGAATTTCCAAAACGTGTGTCCAATTAAACACTGAGAAGGACACTATTACCAGCACGTGAAGAAAACGGGGCACCACAGCAGCGTTACTAAGAGCAGGATGTCAATCCAAAATTTGATTAAAAAAGCAATCGGAAAAACTTATCCGGAAGGTTGCCAAGAGATCTCCAACTCGATGGCAGCCCTTTCTCAAAAAGAAAATCCAAGCCTACCAAAATTTTGCAAAAATGTTATGGTCTAATGAGGTAGAACTTTCTGAACATAAGATATTTTGTGCGAAAACAAGACAGATTATCACCCAAAGAACACCATACCCACAGTGAAGCACGGTGGTGGTAGCTTCATGCAACGGGGCTGCTTTTGTTCATCTGGGACTGGGGTTCTAGTAAACGTAAAGGGAATCGATCTATTTTGACACAAAACCTGCAGGGTTCTGTGTTCGACAGCTGAAGATGATTAAACTTTTCACCTTCCAGCATGACAGCAACCCAAAGTGGCACAGTGGTTAGCACTGTTGCCTCACAGCAAGAAGGTTCCGGGTTCAAGCTTCACAGCCAATGGGGGCCTTTCTGTGTGGAGTTTGAATGTTCTTCCCATGTCTGTGTGGGTTTCCTCCAGGTACTCTGGTTTCCCCCACAGTTCAAAGACATGCATTTTTCCATTATCCATTATCTGTAACCACTTATCCTGTACAATGTCACGGGCAAGCTGGAGCCTATCCCTGGACAAGTTGCCAGGTCATCACAGGGCTGACACATAGAAACAAACAACCATTCACACTCACATTCACACCTACAGTCAATTTAGAGCCACCAATTAACCAAACCTGCATGTCTTTGGACTGTGGGGGAAGCCGGAGCACCCGGAGGAAACCTACGTAGACACGGGGAGAACATGCAAACTCCACACAGAAGGGCCCCCGTTGGCCACTGGGCTCGAACCCAGACCTTCTTGTTATGAGGCAACAATACTAACCACTACACCACTGTGCCACCTCAAAGACATGCGGATGAGGTAAAATACCCAGCCACTGGGGTTGTACAAGGCAGTGAATACTTAGTCTCGGTCCCAAGCTCGGCTAGATTGGGGAGGGTTGCGTCAGGAAAGGCATCCGGTGTATAAACCTACACCAAATCAAATACATGGAACAGATCCGCTGTGGTGACGCCTAATAGGAGAAGCCAAAAGAAGAAGAAAAGAGCACAACAGTGACCCAAAGCCCAAATCCAAGTCAACAAGAAAAGGCCTTCAGAAGATGATGATCAAGGTTTTGGGAACGACCCAGTCAGAGCCCAGATCTAAATTGTACTGAAAACCTGTTGGATATCTTGAAGGGGGCTGTGTACAGGAGATCCCTTAGCAGTTTAATAGATCTGGAGCATTTTTGTGAGGAAGAATGGGATAAAATTGCCAAATCAAAATGTGCCAAATTGGAAGACTTTTCCCCAAAAAGGCTAAGTGGTCTATCAGAAGTAAAAGCTGCTTAAATAAAGTATTAGTTAAGAGGCGTGTACACTTGTATTAACCAAGTTATTGTAATTTTTTTCCTAAAACATTTCTATTTGTAAGGCAGCACAGTGGTGTACTAGTTAACACTGTCGCCTCACAGCAAGAAGGTCCTGGGTTCGAGCCCAGAAGCCAACAGGGGCCTTTCTGTGTGGAGTTTGCATGTTCTCCCCGTGTCTGCGTGGGTTTCCTCCGGGTGCTCCAGTTTCCCCCACAGTCCAAAGACATGCAGGTTAGGTTAACTGGTGGCTCTAAATTGACCGTAGGTGTGAATGTGAGTGTGAATGGCTGTTTGTCTCTGTGTCGGCCCTATGATGATTTGGTGACTTGTCCAGGGTGTACCCCGCCTCTCGCCCATAGTCAGCTGGGATAGGCTCCAGCTTGCCTGCGGCCCTGCACAGGATAAACAGTTACAGATAATGGATGGATTTCTATTTGTTGTTAATTTTCAATTTTGTTGGTTGTTTGATCACATTAAAATCAGAAAGCAACTGACACCATTTGTCTTGGTTTCATTTTTTATATCACAATCCTGCAAATTTCACAGGGTTTTTATATCCACTGTACATGTTGCTTCACAGACACTGATTCAACATGTCTGTTTAAGGCCTCACTCCCTTTGCTCAGCATAAAGCGGCAAGTTAAATCAAATGTAGTATTGTGTAAATATCAGATGTAGAGGCAGCATTTAACAAAAGTCAGATGTGAGGAAAAGTGAAGATACCTGGAAGTTAAAGTAACTCATCCCAAATGTACTGTGGTAGAAGATTTTAAGTATGAAATGTCCTGAAATGTGGTACGATCTTCAAACTGGGTGTTGTATACAGTATATGGTCAAACAAACTGTGAACAAGAACATCCGCTGAACAGTGTGTTGGAGTAATAAAACTATTAACAATAAGATCAACCATAAATTTCAGTTAATAGACCAAAGCAAAACCCATATTAAAAACTCATTTTTGCTTGTTGTCTGTATCAGGCTCTACACAGGTGGTTATTTTTTAATAGTGACTTTATATGAATGTGTAGACTTATTTGAGTCACATAAGTACAAATGAAATCACTGTAATTTGGTTGCCAACAAAGCATTGGTAATGATAGCTATGCTAATATTAGCTACCCGAGGGAGGGAGGCTGCTACTACTGTCTGGTGAATATATAATGTTGCCAAATGGTTCATTTAGCAAAGCAAAGTGCATCTTTGTTTGAATTTTGATTTCTGCTGATAAACTATTACAGTTAGGTCCATATATATTTGGACACTGACACAACTTTTGTTTTTTTACCTGTTTACTGAAACATATTCAGGTTATAGTTATATAATGGACATAAAGTCCAGACTTTCAGCTTTCATTTGAGGGTATCCACATTAAAATTGGATGAAGGGTTTAGGAGTTTCAGCTCCTTAACATGTGCCACCCTGTTTTTAAAGGGACCAAAAGTAATTGGACAATTGACTCAAAGGCTATTTCATGGGCAGGTGTGGACAATTCCTTCGTTATGTCATTCTCAATTAAGCAGATAAAAGGCCTGGAGTTGATTTGAGGTGTGGTGCTTGCATTTGGAAGATTCTGCTGTGAAGAAAACATGCGGTCAAAGGAGCTCTCCATGCAGGTGAAACAAGCCATCCTTAAGCTGCGAAAACAGAAAAAAACCATCCGAGAAATTGCTACAATATTAGGAGTGGCAAAATCTACAGTTTGGTACATCCTGAGAAAGAAAGAAAGCACTGGTGAACTCATCAATGCAAAAAGACCTGGACACTCACAGAAGACAACAGTAGTGGATGATCGCAGAATAATTTCCATGGTGAAGAGAAACCCCTTCACAACAGCCAACCAAGTGAACATCACTCTCCAGGAGGTAGGCGTATCAATATCCAAATCTACCATAAAGAGAAGACTGTATGAATGTAAATACAGAGGGTTCACTGCACGGTGCAAGCCACTCATAAGCCTCAAGAATAAAAAGGCTAGATTGGACTTTGCTAAAAAACATCTAAAAAAGCCAGCACAGTTCTGGAAGAACATTCTTTGGACAGATGAAACCAAGATCAACCTCTACCAGAATGATGGAAAGAAAAAAGTATGGCGAAGGCGTGGTACAGCTCATGATCCAAAGCATACCACATCATCTGTAAAACACGGCGGAGGCAGTGTGATGGCTTGAGCATGCATGGCTGCCAGTGGCACTGGGTCACTAGTGTTTATTGATGATGCGACACAGGACAGAAGCAGCCGGATGAATTCTGCGGTATTCAGAGACGTACTGTGTGCTCAAATCCAGCCAAATGCAGCCAAACTGATTGGTCGGCGTTTCATAATACAGATGGACAATGACCCAAAACATAAAGCCAAAGCAACCCAGGAGTTTATTAAAGCAAAGAAGTGGAATATTCTTGAATGGCCAAGTCAGTCACCTGATCTCAACCCAATTGAGCATGCATTTCACTTGTTAAAGACTAAACTTCAGACAGAAAGGCCCACAAACAAACAGCAACTGAAAACCACTGCAGCAAAGGCCTGGCAGAGCATTAAAAAGGAGGAAACGCAGCGTCTGGTGATGTCCATGAGTTCAAGACTTCAGGCAGTCATTGCCAACAAAGGGTTTTCAACCAAGTATTAGAAATGAACATTTTATTTACAATTATTTAATTTGTCCAATTACTTTTGAGCCCCTGAAATGAAGGGATTGTGTTTAAAAAATGCTTTAGTTCCTGACATTTTTATGCAATCATTTTGTTCAACCCACTGAATTAAAGCTGAAAGTCTGAACTTCAACTGCATCTGAATTGTTTTGTTCACAATTCATTGTGGTAATGTACAGAACCAAAATTAGAAAAATGTTGCCTCTGTCCAAATATTTATGGACCTAACTGTATGTTCCCTTGGCCAACTACACATATTGTCCAGGATAACTAAAGTTACATGACAAAATATAGCCTAATAGTTTTCCCATCTAGGTGTATATATAATGTTCCAGGAGAGTGGGGAGACTTGGGACAGTTTGTATTCCATCCATCCATCCATCCATTATCTGTAGCCGCTTATCCTGTGCAGGGTCACGGGCAAGCTGGAGCCTATCCCAACTGTCTATGGGTGAGAGGCGGGGTACACCCTGGACAAGTCGCCAGGTCATCACAGGGAGACAAACAACCATTCACACTCACATTCACATCTACGGTCAATTTAGAGCCACCAATTAGCCTAACCTGCATGTCTTTGGACTGTGGGGGAAACCGGAGCACCCGGAGGAAACCCACACAGACACGGGGAGAACATACAAACTCCACACAGAAAGGCCCCCGTCAGCCACTGGGCTCGAACCCAGAACCTTCTTGCTGTGAGGCGACAGTGCTAACCACTACACCACCGTGCCGCCCGTTACCAGATATAGTATTATTTATTAAACTTAAATTCTGTGGAAAAACATTTAAGGATTCTTTTCAAAATGGCCAGATGGGGAGAGTTGGGACAGTTCATCATGTTACACGTTTTTTTCTTCCAGTTTACAAATATAAGATTGTTGAAAATTTTTTTGTTAAAAATGTGGGCGTGTACCTGCATGAAGATTAACCTTATTTCATTCCTTCTTAAGAATGGAACTGTTTTGTCTTGTAAGGTTTTGGGCAAACTGACATTTATCTATCTCTGTACCAGCATTGTGTTCAGACAGTTCATATTTTACAAGTTTTGATAAATAAAAATTAAACATGTAGGCTTCGGTATTTTATTTTTGTTCCATGTCTCCCCACTATGTCCTAAGTTGCCCAACATAACGTCCCATACAGTATCTCCCCTCAATGTCCCATGTCTCCCTGTTATACATATATATATATATATATATATATATATATATATATTAGTGCTGTCAAGCGATTAAAATATTTAATCGCGATTAATGTTGCGACTGTCATAGTTAACTCGCGATTAATCGCAATTTAATCGCACATTTTTGTCACATGAAAAACCATTGTAATTCTCTTATCAGCATAAAAAAGTGAATGGGCTTGCTCACCGTTCGAACTACGGGGGTACTCGGGGGATCCGAGATCCCCTGAAACAGACATGAGATCCCTTGAAAACATGATTTGGGAAATGTTGGGGGGGGGCTCTAAAATATTGGCAAAATGATGTTTATTGACATAGCAATCATGTGTAACGGGAAGCATTTGCATATCCGAAGTGAGCGCGCGATGGAGATCCGCCCTCTGAGACAAGCGCAAGCACCCCCCCAAGGGAAAAAAAAGGGACCCCCCGAAAATATCGGCATAGTTCGAACACTGGTTGTACCAATGTGTTTTTTTTTTTTTTTTTTTTATTGCAGAGCATAACACGTCTTGTCACAGCCACTGCAAAGTGGGGCTGGAGCTGCCGATGGGAAAACGAAACCTAAGCCGAGCACCGTGGCTCTTCGGGGGAGGGCAGAGGACTCTGGCTGTGCGGGGCATGGCATCATGTCACAGAGCGTTAATGTCGCGATAAAAAAATTATCGCCGTTAAAATTGAGTCAAGTTAACGCATTAATAATGCGACATTTTTGACAGCACTAATATATATATATATATATCACATCACATCACATTATCTCTAGCCGCTTTATCCTTCTACAGGGTCGCAGGCAAGCTGGAGCCTATCCCAGCTGACTACGGGCGAAAGGCGGGGTACACCCTGGACAAGTCGCCAGGTCATCACAGGGCTGACACATAGACACAGACAACCATTCACACTCACATTCACACCTACGGTCAATTTAGAGTCACCAGTTAACCTAACCTGCATGTCTTTGGACTGTGGGGGAAACCGGAGCACCCGGAGGAAACCCACGCGGACACGGGGAGAACATGCAAACTCCACACAGAAAGGCCCTCGCCGGCCCCGGGGCTCGAACCCAGGACCTTCTTGCTGTGAGGCGACAGCGCTAACCACTACACCACCGTGCCGCCCTATATATATATAAATAATGACAGAAATAGTGAAGCCTGAAGGCTAGTATATGCAACAAGCTGAGAAACTAATGTTGTGGTAAGAGGGTGTCGTAAATACTCTCATATGCAATATGAATGTGACGCTATCTGCAAAGAATTTCACACAATCTACAAAAGCTGAAAACTTGTCCCAAGTCTCCCTTCTGTCCTCTTCTATTGTTTTAGATATACAGATAAAGAGAATGACATGCTAAACTGCACCAATTAGTATAATTTTTGACTAAATAATCTAGTTTTCCAAGTAAATATATGGATGATCCATATTAATAACCAACTTGACAGCTTTATTACCTCACATTATTCTCTTATTTCTCCATCTGGTTGCAGTGAGGAGAGTAAGATATTTTTTCTTACTTGCCTTTTTGTTAAGTATAGAAAAACATTCTCACTAAAAACACCTAAACTGATGATATGTTATATGTATATGTTGGACTTTTAAGCCCAGCGCACACGGGCGATTTTCCGTGCTTGGTCGTGCAACTTTTTGACGCAAGCAAAAAATTGCTTCGTGTGCGGATATTTGTGACGGCGATTTTTTGTTGCTTGCGACAGATCACAGGTATCAAACATGCTTGCTATTCTGTGACAAAAAAATCGCCAGTCGCTAACTTGTTGCAGAGATATCGCCGCATGTGCGTGTCTTTGCGATAAAGTGATCACCTCCAAAGATTAAGCCAATCTCCACTCGTGAAGTAGTCACGTGATTTCTACGTGACTTGCATCCCACTCCCCAAATCGCCCACTGGTCGCAGATAATGCGCATGCGCAGCTACCCGAGAAGGGAAACTCGCGTCCAAAAATCGCAGTACACCTGCGACGAGAAGTCGCCTGTGTGCGCCAGGCTTTAAGAAATTAAATCAGTGTTAGGGCAGCTGTGAAATACAGGCTAAACTCATCTCATCTCGTTATCTCTAGCCGCTTTATCCTTCTACAGGGTCGCAGGCAAGCTGGAGCCTATCCCAGCTAACTACGGGCGAAAGGCGGGGTACACCCTGGACAAGTCGCCAGGTCATCACAGGGCTGACACATAGACACAGACAACCATTCACACTCACATTCACACCTACGGTCAATTTAGAGTCACCAGTTAACCTAACCTGCATGTCTTTGGACTGTGGGGGAAACCGGAGCACCCGGAGGAAACCCACGCGGACACGGGGAGAACATGCAAACTCCACACAGAAAGGCCCTCACCGGCCCCGGGGCTCGAACCCAGGACCTTCTTGCTGTGAGGCGACAGTGCTAACCACTACACCACCGTGCCGCCCAGGCTAAACTCATCAGATTTTTTTTTCTCTGAATTGCTTGTCTTCATAAATTAAAATGGGCCAAAAATGAAAAAGTAAATATTGCATTAAGTAACAAACTTGTCTGGGTAAATCGATCAGATCATTTGCTTTAGAAATAGCACATAAAATGTGAGGCGAAAGTTAAAGTTGACAGAAAAATTCACACTTGGGTGAAGTAGAAATATTCCCGAGCACATTTCTACTTGGGTGGCACGGTGGTGTAGTGATTAGCGCTGTCGCCTCACAGCAAGAAGGTCCGGGTTCGATCCCCGTGGCCGGCGAGGGCCTTTCTGTGTGGAGTTTGCATGTTCTCCCCGTGTCTGTGTGGGTTTCCTCCGGGTGCTCCGGTTTCCCCCACAGTCCAAAGACATGCAGGTTAGGTTAACTGGTGACTCTAAATTGACCGTAGGTGTGAATGTGAGTGTGAATGGTTGTCTGTGTCTATGTGTCAGCCCTGTGATGACCTGGCGACTTGTCCAGGGTGTACCCCGCCTTTCGCCCGTAGTCAGCTGGGATAGGCTCCAGCTTGCCTGCGACCCTGTAGGACAGGATAAAGCGGCTAGAGATCATGAGATGAATGAGAGACATTTCTACTTTATTACAATACACCACTGCGTAAAGGTGATTATAATCTGAAATGACACTTTTTAATGTGACCCCTATTGTAATGAAATTCGGAATAGTGTTTGTTAATTTTATTTGACACAATTTAAAAAAAAAAAACTTGTGTGGGTTTGTTGATGTTGTGTAAATTATACCAATTCTTCTGTATTTTGTATTTAATCTATTTTGTTGCTTCTCGGTGCCAGTTTGTCATGCCTGAGGAAAAATGTCTTGGGGCTCATTGTGTATGTGTCACATTGCCAAACAGCTCCATTCCAACTCAGAGTATGCAAATTATTGTTTGTTTGGGAATTAAGAAGAGCTTTTAAATTGGAAAAAATGTGATGTTTTCACGGACTTGATCATTTTGCATCATGTTGATAATGAGAGGCTTCTCATCGATCATCGCCTCTCTGAAGTAAATGGATGAAGCGAAATCATAGTTTAAAGCAAAAATATAAAACCTACACTTTGGCAAGCATCCAAATATGTTAATTCCTATATATGGTTTTAAACTCACTTTCAATTTCAATGGGATTTTAATTGAAAATGAGATTACTGCATGGAGTCTCTCTAGAGAAGGGTGGTATGGGGAAAGTAGTTATTTCCTCTGTAAAGAAAAGTCACAGTTCTGAGTGCAAAATCAGAAAAACAGCATTAGCAAAATGGATTGAGCATACATGTGTTCTTCCAACCTTGCAGTTCTGCTTGGACCTAAAAGCTAGTGAAAGCGCACGGTTCTCCACATTCCCTTTCCAAATCAAGGCGCGGTCTATTAACAGTGGTGTATTTTCATTATGGAAATGGTGTTAACACATGCCCACAGATTGCCACCAGCCATGCTGTAATTTCCTCCCAGTGATCATAATGTGTCCGAATGAGTCGTTTTGATTATGACATGCTAATTACATATTCGCCGTTTCCTCTCTTGCGCTTTATTCTGCTTTTCTGACTCACTCCATCCAGGGATCTTTAATAGTAATCTTTTATGAGTTGGAAGGAAAGGCGGAGAGGAAAAAGGGGGGGAGAAAAAGAAAATATCACGGCTCCCTGTGTTCCTGACGGCAGTGTGAGGCCCACGCTTCAGCGGTTCCCTTTAAATTTCCCAAATTGCATTTCACAATGAAGAAATACCCAAGCCCTTAACTGCCTGTATTAGATTAGACACCATTAGATGTAATAGAACATTTCTACCCCTGTGATATTTTCATAAGAGTTTGATGCGTTTGATTAATCTGGGCACATTTTATTGCATTAATGTTTTTTTTTCTCCCCTCACCGCACCACTGTAAAGACATCGTATGTAGGCTAATGCTGTTTTCCTTCTTCCCCCTCTCCTCTCTCCCTTCACGTCCCCCCCTCCCTCTTGGTCTTGCTCTCTCTCCTTGTAGCCTGTTCATGTCTGTGCAGTTATTGCAATGCATTGTTGATGAGGTGAGTCGCCGTCTTATGTGCTGTAGCTCCTAAAGTCATTGGTAATGGAGTGGAAAGCTTATATTTTGTTTCCTAATGAAGCACGGTGGAGGCGCAGGCTGCTGCCGCTCAGGCTTGCTCTGTAATACCAGACTGCCATGGTCCTCGCTCACAGCTTGGTCCAAGAACACCAGACAGGACAGGCAGCACGAGTATGGCAGGTATGGCTGGGTAAAGTTGGCCGTGCTAGCTCAGGCCTTTTAGGCAGCATATTGTCTACAGATTAACCCCAAGCAGGTCAGGTCTGTTTACGTTGACCATGCAGTTCATATCAGACATGCTAGAAATTGATATTGAGCAATTAAGTAAGTAAAATTTATCGAGATAGTGCTTTACAAGAGTCATTAAAGGGGAACCGAAGTCATTTTTAAACTTGCTTTATTTCTTAATTAACGTGTTATTCAATTACGTTTTCGGTTTTATTAACCTTATATCGTGACTTGTATTGGCATATTATATTACACTTATCAGCCTTTTCGGTTTTTAGCCATGTTGAAGGTAGTTCGTTTGGTCTACGGCAGGCGTCGCTTATCTGTGCGATCTTCACGAGACTTGTGCGAGACTTCAAACGTGATGTGTCAGCACCACCATTTTGAAAACTGTTTACACAGCGGCCAGATCGCCATATCATTCCAATTTAGATTAATTTCGAGATTTGCCAACTTCATCAGTGATGGAGATTATTCCATACGACTTCGAACCAACGTGGAGTAGAGAAGAGTTGGAAAAACGACAGGATGAGGACTAGTCCGTCGCGCTGGGATTTACGTCATTACTGTCGCACAATTAAAACGTGCCAGATCAGTCGGCTGGTGGGTTTTCAAAATAATAAATACATATTATGCTGAGCGCATTTCCCACATAATCCTCACTTAGGTTTCAGACAGCGCTACAAAATGGCGTCCTCACTATATAGTACCCCATATACCGTAGTGAGTAGGGAGCGATTTCGGACACAGGGAAAACTTCCGGCTTGATCACGTCAGCATTCGAAGGAGGGCACGCGCATCTTTTGACAACGTTGGCAGATGTCGGTCACTTTGAGTTCCGCTGTACGTTTTACTTCCGTCCTACGATGTCTCGCACAGGTCTCAGCGAATCTCGTTTACGGCCGTTGCTTTGCCATACGGACTGATATATTGCATAGCGTATTTCAAACACTCATAACTTACTATAGCAGTGACAGAATAGCTGTCAGAACTGCATTCCTACATTTTATAAAATGAGAGAAATAGAATTTTGATGATAAAAAATTTGCCTTCAGTTCCCCTTTAAGAGCATAAAGCGGATATAAAAGACATGCAAGAATAAAATACATACAATGCAGTCCAACACAACATATTACCCACGTGCCTGTCAAAACAGATATGTCTTTCACTGCCTTTTAAAAGAGTCCACAGAATCAGCATTGTGATACAGATACAGCAAAGGACGTATAATAATACGAATGCGTGTATTTTAACTCAGGCAGTGAAACGGGGAAGGAGAGAGAGGCCTGGTATCTGAACATTATTATCAAATGTCCTGGGTGTCTGAGAGAAGAGTTATTCTGAGCCTAGCTTCCAGAGCAAGGTCATTTTTAAAACACAATGCTTCTGACACTAAGTAGGTCACCTCTCTCTCTCTCTCTCTCTCTGCCTTTTACTTTCACCCAAACTATCTGCCTACCACAGCTGATAATTAAACACACTCAATTATCGCAAATTTAATGGGATCTCAGAGCCAGTGTTGTATTTAAAAGGTAATGAATAATATTTTAATTGCTTACAGTCAGTAAGTGTGTGAGCCAAGTGTGGTTCTGTGTCTCCACGTGTAATTACTAAGCCAAGCCAAAACGATCTGATGAAGTGTGCATGATCGCTGCTGCTGCTGCTGCTGTAACCCGAAAATGCTCCATCGTTCAGTTTTCCTCATTGCATATCTTTTTTTTTTTAATAATCAAAATGTCGGGTTGTGTGTGTAAGTGTGTTTGGAGGTTAAGTGCCGGGTTAACCTGCACTCCCACGACTAAAAGTGTCCTTTCCCTTCTGGAGGTGTGTAATTAAGAATTAAGCAGCTGCAGTTGTAATGGCCTAACCTCTCTGAACTTTTCATTACTCACACAACAGAGGCATCACTCAAACTCCACCTCCTTCCTGCTTCCCTCTCTCTGGTTTCTCCCCCCGCTGGCTAGAGAACACCTATTTCAGCATCTATATTCAGCTGACCGGGGCTCTAATAGGGGCCTGGACTGAATTAAAGCTCTCGGTTCCGTAGAGAGCAGAAAGCCTCTAAATCCCACTGAATACCTTTCTTCAGTAATCCTGTTCAGACTTTCCATTCCAGAGTCAGGGAGTAGTGAGTGAGTGTCAGAGAGAAACGTGGAGAAGAAAGAGGTTACCAACGGTTCGGCTGTATCTGTTATGGAAGAAAAGAAGAAATGAAAATGTGCATACTTGATTGTTGTTGTGATTCTTTTCGCACTCCTGTGTGGCTCGTCAGGTCATTCTGCAACACTTTGTGACCGAGTGTCAATCAGCATAAACACACATCCCGAGCACATAAGAAGCGTATTTAATTTTCTCCCCTGTAATTACTGATCAGTCTCTTCTCTGTTCTACCTCTAATTGGGACATAATCATTACGTGTAGAGGAACCAGTCACTGTGTGTGACCGCCGTGTGATGTTCTGTCGATGGTATTTGGGGAAAGATGAGACTCAGTGTCCTCCAACAGAGCTTACTTCTTGCTCTCTTCCACTTTGTCTCTCTCTCTTTCAAACACACACACACTTTTCCTACATCGAAAGCTGCTGCCATTATGAATACATGCATGTCTGCTGGCCAGATTGCCTGGCTCAGTAGATGGAGGCTCACGCTAGGCTGACTAGCCTGCGGTGCTGCACTTACGAAGGTGGGAGGGGGTTCAGATTCTGGGTAATGATACATTGCTCATCTGAATGGCCACTGCCTTCCGCTCGTCAAAAAAAGAAGAGTCTGATTACAACAAGTCACTCCTGAGTTAATTTAAATGGCCCAGTGCATTATGGCAGGTAGCAGCAATGAAGGCAAAGCAGCCAAAGG
The DNA here is from genome assembly GCF_027579695.1 of Neoarius graeffei. Taxonomy (NCBI): domain Eukaryota; kingdom Metazoa; phylum Chordata; class Actinopteri; order Siluriformes; family Ariidae; genus Neoarius; species Neoarius graeffei. The sequence goes on from NC_083574.1 coordinate 55,558,297, forward strand.
CTGTTTCTCTAAGTCTCAATTAGATTGAACGTGAGGCTTGATCGCTTGCACTTTTTGCCCTTGTTGTTTTTTTTTTTTCCTTTACAGAATTGCTTGCACATTGTAGTTGTTGTTGTTGTGAGAGCAGCTCCCAGGCTGTTTTTGTATGCAACACCGATGCAATTGCTGTCACGGGCGACTTCTTTCCTTATTTTGCGACAACATATTGAACTGTGTTTTAGGGCGCCTTCCTTCATACGACTCAGTCACCTGGATTAAAGGAATTGGTGTAACTTATCAGCATGTGGAACTACCCCTGTGCTATTCCCAAATCTCCTTCTCGAAATTTTCCACACAACAAATCTTAATGCATGTATTGTTTTGGAGTTGGAATTGATTACAGTAATTATATGGTTTCAGTTGAAACGATGGCAAGAGTACAGTCACGTTGCTGCATACAGACTCGCCTGACACTTTAATAGGAATACCTGTGTACCTTCACTCAACATACATTCACGCAATTATTCAGTAAGCCAATCACGCGGCAGGAGCACAGTGCGAAAAATCATGCAGATCCACGTCAAGAGCTTCAGTTAATTTTCACATCAAAGAACAAAATCAGGGAAAATGTGATCTTAATGACTTTTACTGGGGCATGTTTGTTGGTGCCAGACAGGCTGGTTTGAGGATTTTAGAAACTACTGATCTCCTTAGCACTTTCAAGCATCCAGTGAGTGGCAGTTCTGTGGGCAGAAACACTTTGTTGATGAGATGTTGGTCAGAGGAGATTGGTCAGTCTGTTAATGAAAAAAAAATGCTTTTGACACCACGTAGAGCAGAAAAGCATCTCAGACCAACATGCAAACCCCTGAGATACAGTGGTGCTTGAAAGTTTGTGAACCCTTTAGAATTTTCTATGTTTCTGCATAAATATGACCTAAAACATCGTCAGATTTTCACACAAGTCCTAAAAGTCGATAAAGAGAACCCAGTTAAACAAATGAGACAATTATAATATTATACTTGGTCATTTATTTATTGAGGAAAATGATCCAATCTTACATATCTGTGAGTGGCAAAAGTATGTGAACCTTTGCTTTCAGTATCTGGTGTGACCCCCTTGTGCAGCAATAACTGCAACTAAACGTTTCCGGTAACTGTTGATCAGTCCTGCACACTGGCTTGGAGGAATTTTAGCCCATTCCTCCGTACAGAACAGCTTCAACTCTGGGATGTTGGTGGGTTTCCTCACATGAACTGCTCGCTTCAGGTCCTTCTACAACATTTCAATTGGATTAAGGTCAGGACTTTGACTTGGCCATTCCAAAACATTAACTTTATTCTTTAACCATTCTTTGGTAGAACGACTTGTGTGCTTAGGGTCGTTGTCTTGCTGCATGACCCACCTTCTCTTGAGATTCAGTTCATGGACAGATGTCCTGACATTTTCCTTTAGAATTTGCTGGTATAATTCAGAATTCATTGTTCCATCAATGATGGCAAGCCGTCCTGGCCCAGATGCAGCAAAACAGGCCCAAACCATGATACTACCACCACCATGTTTCACAGATGGGATAAGGTTCTTATGCTGGAATGCATTGTTTTCCTTTCTCCAAACATAACACTTCTCATTTAAACCAAAAAGTTCTATTTTGGTCTCATCTGTCCACAAAACATTTTTCCAATAGCCTTCTGGCTTGTCCACGTGAAGACGAGCAGCAGTGTTCTTTTTGGAGAGCAGTGGCTTTCTCCTTGCAACCCTGCCATGCACACCATTGTTGTTCAGTGTTCTCCTGATGGTGGACTCATGAACATTAACATTAGCCAATGTGAGAGAGGCCTTCAGTTGCTTAGAAGTTACCCTGGGGTCTTTTGTGACCTTGCTGACTATCACACGCCTTGCTCTTGGAGTGATCTTTGTTGGTCGACCACTCCTGGGGAGCGTAACAATGGTCTTGACTTTCCTCCATTTGTACACAATCTGTCTGACTGTGGATTGGTGGAGTCCAAACTCTTTAGAGATGGTTTTGTAACCTTTTCCAGCCTGATGAGCATCAACAACGCTTTTTCTGAGGTCCTCAGAAATCTCCTTTGTTCGTGCCATGATACACTTCCACAAACATGTGTTGTGAAGATCAGATTTTGATAGATCCCTGTTCTTTAAATAAAACAGGGTGCCCACTCACACCTGATTGTCATCCCATTGATTGAAAACACCTGACTCTAATTTCACCTTCAAATTAACTGCTAATCCTAGAGGTTCACATACTTTTGCCACTCACAGATATGTAATATTGGATCATTTTCCTCAATAAATAAATGAGCAAGTATAATATTTTTGTCTCATTTGTTTAACTGGGTTCTCTTGATCTACTTTTAGGACTTGTGTGAAAATCTGATGATGTTTTAGGTCATATTTATGCAGAAATATAGAAAATTCTAAAGGGTTCACAAACTTTCAATCACCACTGTAGATCAGCTACAGCATCAGAAATGGCATTATCTAATACTACATTGCTTCATGACTAGCTTTTCATAATCACTCTCATGATGCACCTTGTATCATGAAGTATTTTGTTCTTCCATGTAATGACAGTTTTCAAATGGATAGCAAAAGTGAATAGGTGTTCTGTTGCTTGGTATATCAAACTGGATTTTAGAAAAGCAGTGACTTCAGTAAACTTGATAACACAACAATTAGTGTACCTGAGATAAGAATAATCAAGCCCAGTAGCTAAAATAAGCAAGTTAAAGAGCATATCACGGGTAAATTCAGGAGCAAGATCAATGTAATTCCCCTATTTTATATTAAACTTTGGTCAAATATCTGTAACATTCTGCATTCTCTGCAATTTTTTTACCTTGCACAATACCAGAAACATTCAGTTGAAATCAAGCCATTTGAGGCGAATTGGTCCGCCTCTGAAAAAACTTGCCATTTGGATTTCCCGGCAAACATTGATTTTCGTGACGTCGCATGCGGGACACCTCCCTCTGAATCCTACGTCAGCGCTGGTTTGTTTATGAGAAAACGACCTGGTGGTTTTCTGCAAATTTCTTCAATGTTATCACGTAATTATTAAAATGGTTAACAGATGTATCGTAGGAGGGTGTAGCAACACCAATCTTGATGGGATTAGTACTCATCGTTTTTCAAAAGACCGGACAATGAGAGAGAAATGGGAGCGCTTGGTCTACACAGGCTGTGCACTGAAACCGTGCAAAGCTCGCGCAGCCTGCTGGCGCTTCCGCAGATAACGTCACGAACCTGGCTCCAGACTCCCTTGGGATTTTTCCAGACGCGTTTTGTGATTTTATTTTTTTCTGTTGTAGACAGATGGCCTTGTGCAAAATTACCCTTCTGGATGAGTGTGTAAAGGGACATACTTTCATATAAAAAAAACAAAATTGGTCCAGAATATACACTTTAAGTCCCAAGCAGCAGAAGCCTGTACAACAAACATGCTAGCAATTTCACTTAAAATACCTTTCTTCAGGGCGGCACGGTGGTGTAGTGGTTAGCGCTGTCGCCTCACAGCAAGAAGGTCCGGGTTCGAGCCCCATGGCCGGCGAAGGCCTTTCTGTGTGGAGTTTGCATGTTCTCCCCGTGTCTGCGTGGGTTTCCTCTAGGTGCTCCGGTTTCCCCCACAGTCCAAAGACATGCAGGTTAGGTTAACTGGTGACTCTAAATTGACCGTAGGTGTGAATGTGAGTGTGAATGGTTGTCTGTGTCTATGTGTCAGCCCTGTGATGACCTGGCGACTTGTCCAGGGTGTACCCCGCCTTTCGCCCGTAGTCAGCTGGGATAGGCTCCAGCTTGCCTGCGACCCTGGACAGGATAAAGCGGCTAGAGATAATGAGATGAGATACCTTTCTTCAAAAAGAAAGCAGTTATCCTCTGGATCCCTCCACTTCTCTCTCTCCTTTTTATTTGGCCATTTTGTAAAAATCCTGATTTATCATCATCTTGTCAAGTGGCAACTCACGTTGGCTAATTGTGCTCAAGTGCACAAACCATGGACAGTGACTCAATCATTTTTGGAGGAGGGTTACTGGTTGAGACTATTAAATCAATATGTATTTAATCAATATGACATGATTTTGAAATTTTGCTTAAATTCTGTTTCAGTTAGTACGACTTAACATATTATCCAGACAAAAATTCAGTCATACCAATGACTACTGGAATTTCCTGGGCCCCTATAATTGTCACCACCTTTCACCCCATTTCAAGTTCAGGCACGCGTCTGTCGTAACGAACAATGCCATAACACAGGAGATGGTGTGATGATCGCAGCCAGGACAATTTAACCTTCTTTGGGTGGTCCTTGCATGGGCCAAGGGCTTCTCTCTTCTGTTGTCTATCTGGATCAGAGGAGAGGCAAAGACAATACATCTGAGAAGGCAACAGATGCTGGGGTTGCCGCAGGAGAGCTCAGTGAACACCTCAAGCGTCTTGAATGGGACCCCAGCACCACTGGTAAGTTGGTCAGACTTATTGTGGCCTGTATTCGCATTGACACAAAGTGCTACAGAGCAGAGTCATGTAGCTTTTCAAGAAGACTAAGGGCACCACCCCTTAGACCCACCACCTCCTAACACTTTGCCGCTGCGGTCCGGAACTGCTTTTTGGTTATTCGTAGCTAACCTTTATATCTAAAGACTGTTCGACTATCCGCCACCTGTCGACCCGTCCAGTAGCTGCAGCTCGCCTCATTAGTGGTCCTATTACATGATATAAAAGCGACCCAGTATACAGTAAGAAATCTGTAAATAATGGTTTGCTTCATAGTCTATTGTTTGTGCATCGGCTCCTCCGTTTTCCCCACTGATCGCAAAGTAAATATACCCTTTGTTATTTCCAGACAACGAGAGGTTCAAGCTGCCAAAACTATGCATGATCTACAACATAATTACAGGTTAAAGCACTGCAATAATGAGTCCTTTATGAAATTCAAGTTCATGTATCTTTTTTAATGTGTAGGGACTTTTCCTGGCCTTTTTGGAATACATATGGGGACATAATTTGAAAAAAAAGGAGCCTTAAAATCTTTTGTGACTGTTATACATTTTTAATGGGCGGCACAGTGGTGTAGTGGTTAGCGCTGTCGCCTCACAGCAAGAAGGTCCGGGTTCGAGCCCCGTGGCCGGCGAGGGCCTTTCTGTGTGGAGTTTGTATGTTCTCCCCGTGTCCGCGTGGGTTTCCTCCGGGTGCTCCGGTTTCCCCCACAGTCCAAAGACATGCAGGTTAGGTTAATTGGTGGCTCTAAATTGACCGTAGGTGTGAATGTGAGTGTGAATGGTTGTCTGTGTCTATGTGTCAGCCCTGTGATGACCTGGTGACTTGTCCAGGGTGTACCCCGCCTTTCACCCGTAGTCAGCTGGGATAGGCTCCAGCTTGCCTGCGACCCTGTAGAATGGGATAAAGTGGCTAGAGATAATGAGATGAGAGATACATTTTTAACATGTAGATTTATTTACCAAGCTTTTACAATATGCAGGTCTCTTGTATTACAGTAACCCCTACAGTCAAATGCTCCAGGAGTAACATGCTGGTGACTTTACTCGCTTCTATTCTTCCATAGACTTAAGAATACTAATGAGACTCATATAGCATGATGATATTAATGTCCTCCTGCACTAATGTGCTGCTGAGGGAGTGCTAATATAAACGAAATCACTCTTACAGGAGCCCTTACTTCAGGGTGATAGGACAACACCAGAGGAATGAATGTTTGCAGTGTCATTAGTCTGAATCCCATCATGTTAATGGAGCCTTTGTGCTCTCATCACCTGGTGTGTGTGTGTGTGTGTGTGTGTGTGTGTGTGTGTGTGTGTGTGTGTGTGTGTGTGTGTGCGCGCGCGCGCGCACACTGCAGATGCTGTTTACATCCTGCTGGCCGTATTTACACAAACTGGTAGCCTTAAGCAAGCCTTTGGCCTGCTCACTGGAGAACAAGCGCCCTTCTCCTCTACAGCTATTATTAGTGTAACCCTCACGTGCATAATTCATCAAAATGCAAACAGGTTTAATCCTTAGCCCTAAATTCTCATACCCTCTCCTTTCTCCAATATCAGCTGTCATGGTCATACAAAATATGGGTCATACGCAAATGTATGCATACAGTATACAGTATTAGATCAATATTTAGTGACACCTATTTCATTCTGCATTTGTATATTGTATTGAACTTGTACTGAACACTCTTTGGCCACTCTAAATAAGACCTCTGGGATCACATAGTGAAGATTTAATGAAGAGACACATTTTACAGATGAAAATTGTGCATTAATTTATTTGTACATTATATATATCCAAGCACAGAATATGAGCGAGAATTTCAAAAAAGTTTGACTTTGCTATGGTTTGAAGTTGCTCACAGCAATGTAGCACACTTTCTCACTTCTGTTTGTGGCTTGATAGAAATGTCTGGTTTGTGTACACACACACACACACACACACACACACACACACACACACACGGCTGGAGCTGTTTGCACTTGGGATCGCTGAGAGTCATCTCAGTACCCTGGACAGCAGCCCTATTAAATCGAAGAATGACAAATATGTCTGTCAGCCTGGGAAAACTAATCACAGGGTCAAAGTTCTACTATATATAGTTCTGAAATTTACAGACTTTCCAGAACTCAAATATGTTTGGCATGGTAGTGTAGTGGTTAGCACTGCCACCTCACAGTAAGAAGGTTCTGGGTTCAAACCCAGCAGCCGATGGGAGCCTTTCTCTATGAAGTTTGCATGTTCTCCCCGTGTCTGCATGGTTTCCTCTGGGTGCTCTGGTTTCCCCTATAGTCCAAAGACATGCAGGTTAGGTTAACATGGGGCAGCCTTGAGCTGAGATGCACTTGAGCAAGGCACCTATCCCTCATCTGCTCCCTGGGCGCTGTTAGCATGGCTGCCCACTGCTTTGGATATATTTGCAAACATGCAAACTCCACGCAGAAAGGCCCTTGTCAGCCACTGGGCTCGAACCCATAATCTTCTTGCTGTGAGGTGATAGTGCTGACCACTACACCATCTTGCTGCTCCATATATACACATATATATGCGTCATATATACAGAGCCTGTAAATTTTTTTTCCTGTTTTGATAATATTTTGGGGACGGCACGGTGGTGTAGTGATTAGCACTATAGCCTCACAGCAAGAAGCTCCTGGGTTCGAGCCCAGCAGCCAACAAGGGCCTTTCTGTGTGGAGTTTGCATGTTCTCCCTGTGTCTGCGTGGGTTTCCTCCGGGTGCTCCAGTTTCCCCCACAGTCCAAAGACATGCAGGTTAGGTTAATTGGTGGCTCTAAATTGACCGTAGGTGTGAATGTGAGTGTGAATGGTTGTTTGTCTCTGTGTGTCGGCTCTGTGATAACCTGGCAACTTGTCCAGGGTGTACCCCGCCTCTCACCCTTAGTCAGCTGGGATAGGCTCCAGCTCGTCCGCAACCCTGTAGAACAGGATAAGCCGCTACAGATAATGCATGGATGGATGATAATATTTTGATGGCACCAGTACAGTTTGAAGGCTGGTTTCTGATAGCAAATTAAATTGATGATTAGACTTCTGTCAGTTTCACTACAGCACATCTGCCCAACACCTTAGTGAGGAGCAACTGTTTTTAGCACCATGTTTGTCCACTTGGTATCTTAGCCAAAGTGCTCTTTGCAAAATGATATCCTAGGCAAGACTAAAGCAAATAAAAACATTTGGTGAAATATATCTAATTTTGGTCAAAACCCAATTTTTCATCAGTTTCCCAGAATTCGCCATCATCCGACTGGTTTTCCCAGACAACCACGTTTCCACACAAAGCCACTGTATGGATTTTTTTTTTTTAAATACAGAGCTGAGGAAGGGGATAATATTCCAAGAACTAAACTCTGAAAAAATTTCCAAGATTAAAGTTGGAAATTTATGAAAATAAAACTTGGATATTCTCCGAGATTAGAAAGTTGTAAATTTGCAAGAAAGAAAAAACTTGAACATTTTCTGAGACAACAATCTCATGCTTCCTTCCTGCAGTGCATTCTGAGACATGTAGTTAAAAATCTCTTAGCACTTTAATCTTTTATATTGTGTGATCAAGGAGGAAAGACTACATTTCCTAGAACTCTCAGCTCAGCCATTTCAAAGTAACAGAGATTTGGGCAAATGAGAAGAATCCACAGCCAGACCATAATGGGAAACTGCTCCTGTGTAATAATTATACATTTATAAACAGCTAAGACAAAAAAAAAAACAGATACGGATAAACAAACTTGTGTGGTTTATACATTCATCTCCTGTGGCATCCAGGCAAGGGCGCCGCTAGAAATTTTGGGCCCTATGAAAGAATATAATATTCCTCCCACCTTACATTTCTGGTAACCTGATTTCTTCATGATGGTGTCAATCTACTGATGGTTCACCATCAATTCTGCTTCTACCATACGCAGCTGACATTAGTGCTGGATTGGAAAGCAACAAACCTAACGCGGTGTGACGCTCTGGCTCCACCTACACAAGACTGTACCATGTCATGAATAGGGAGAGGGGTGAAATATAAAGACCATCTATTCTAATAATTTTGCAAAAAATGTAAAACCAAACCAGAAGGTTATTGTATTTGCTCATTTTAAGAGACAAAATTATTACAAATATTTTTATTAAATTAACTTACGGGCGGCACGGTGGTGTAGTAGTTAGCGCTGTCGCCTCACAGCAAGAAGGTCCTGGGTTCGAGCCCCGGGTCCGGCGAGGGCCTTTCTGTGTGGAGTTTGCATGTTCTCCCCGTGTCCGCGTGGGTTTCCTCCGGGTGCTCCGGTTTCCCCCACAGTCCAAAGACATGCAGGTTAGGTTAACTGGTGACTCTAAATTGACCGTAGGTGTGAATGTGAGTGTGAATGGTTGTCTGTGTCTTGTGTCAGCCCTGTGATGACCTGGCGACTTGTCCAGGGTGTACCCCGCCTTTCGCCCGTAGTCAGCTGGGATAGGCTCCAGCTTGCCTGCGACCCTGTAGAAGGATAAAGCGGCTAGAGATAATGAGATGAGATGAAATTAACTTACACATAGTAATAATATTAATATTGTCCTCTGAGGGCCCTCTGTCAATGCTGGGCCCTTAGAATCATCCTAATTTTCCCCCCCTAACAGTGCCCCTGCATCCAGGAATTGCAACAATCACATGCTTACAGCTTTCAGGCTGCAGTGCATTCTGAGAAACGTAGTTGAAAATCTCTTTGAGCTTTATTCTTTTATACTGAGCGATCAAGTCGGAAAGACTGCGTCTCCTATAATTCCTGCTCATCTGTGGAGTGATGACTGATCCAACCTTGCAATGTGAAGCCATGTGGTTCCTTGACAAAAAAAAAAAAATCTCCACTATTTTTCCAATTTTTTTTCTCGTAAATTTGTGACTTCTTAATCTTAGAATTTCTGAGATATTTTTTTCTCATAAGTTTGTGGCTTTAACCTTTGAATTTTTTAGTTTTCTCATAAATTTGTGACATTTTCATCTCAGAAATTGTGATTTTTTTTCTCTGAATATTACCCTCTCCCTCAGCTCCGTGTTTTTTTTTTTATCTACATCATCCTTAATATGCCATCGTAATCAACACACACACACATGCCTAAACCTACATGCTGGTTGTTATTCACCTCCACGTCACTCTTCACTGTTGCAACATCAGGGCAAATTTACACCAAGCTTATCAAACAAAGCTCATGCTAACTCTTTTTCTCTGTGCGTTCTCTGAACACCAGGCTTTCATTCCTTTCTCCTGCAGGGCAAACTGACAAGGAGGAAGAAGAGACAAGAAGGTCATGACCGGGACTCTTGGTCAGGGTGGCTGATGGCGTCACCTCATCCAAATGCTTCTCTCTGCATACATATCACCCCTCTGGTGCACATCCATCTGTATGGAAATGCAGCAGCCTCCACAGCTGGAATCCTACAAAAGCGTTGTCCTTTACTAATAGTTATTATCTTAGCGGACTGCTCCTCCGATAGACCCTGCAAAACAAGCATTTCGCATCTTTATGGTAATGCCCCACTATAGTATGGAAAATGCCCCAGGCGAAGCATGAGCCCAGACGCTGGTTTTCATTACTATAATTCCCATTATCACTGGCTGATGCTCATCCAGTGATTGGCACTATTGGCTGACACGCTGAGCTGATGGAGCCTTCTCCTCAACGTTATTCTCTCGCTCTGTCACATGAACTCCATTGAACTGTTTTGAATCAATGTCATGAGTCTCTGTCTTAAGCTAAGATTTGTGTTCTTGTAGATTTGGGCTTTAGAAATAAGTAGTACTTACGAGGGACACTCCAGTGACACTTGGCTATATTTGACTATATGTTAAAGGTAGACTGTCTTTCAAGTTTTTCAAGTGTAGGTCATAAAAACAATTTTCCATGACAGTCAGTTATTTTTGTTTAGTGGACCGAAAGCTACTGAATTCGAATCACAAACTTCCAATTTTATTAGTTTTAAATAGAACAATTAATTAATTTAGAGCCACATGACCCTAAATTCTCCGCTATTTTTTCCTGCTTCACCATGACCCAATTCAAGATACTATGTCATGCATCACGTGGTGGGCTTTCCCCGTTCGCACAAGGCATTGTGGGATGCAAATTTGAAACAGGAGAGAAAAATTGAGGACGCAAATGAAAGTCCTCCCTACTACAGTAACGGAAAGAGAGAAGAAAAGACATTATGTTGCAAAGGAAAGGAAACGCAGGACCAAACTACAACCCCGATTCCAAAAAAGTTGGGACAAAGTACAAATTGTAAATAAAAACGGAATGCAATAATTTACAAATCTCAAAAACTGATATTGTATTCACAATAGAACATAGACAACATATCAAATGTCGAAAGTGAGACATTTTGAAATTTCATGCCAAATATTGGCTCATTTGAAATTTCATGACAGCAACACATCTCAAAAAAGTTGGGACAGGGGCAATAAGAGGCTGGAAAAGTTAAAGGTACAAAAAAGGAACAGCTGGAGGACCAAATCGCAACTCATTAGGTCAGTTGGCAATAGGTCATTAACATGACTGGGTATAAAAAGAGCATCTTGGAGTGGCAGCGGCTCTCAGAAGTAAAGACGGGAAGAGGATCGCCAATCCCCCTAATTTTGCGCCGACAAATAGTGGAGCAATATCAGAAAGGAGTTCGACAGTGTAAAATTGCAAAGAGTTTGAACATATCATCATCTACAGTGCATAATATCATCCAAAGATTCAGAGAATCTGGAAGAATCTCTGTGCGTAAGGGTCAAAGCCGGAAAACCGTACTGGGTGCCTGTGATCTTCGGGCCCTTCAATGGCACTTCATCACATACAGGCATGCTTCTGTATTGGAAATCACAAAATGGGCTCAGGAATATTTCCAGAGAACATTATCTGTGAACACAATTCGCTGTGCCATCCGCCGTTGCCAGCTAAAACTCTATAGTTCAAAGAAGAAGCCGTATCTAAACATGATCCAGAAGCGCAGACGTCTTCTCTGGGCCAAGGCTCATTTAAAATGGACTGTGGCAAAGTGGAAAACTGTTCTGTGGTCAGACGAATCAAAATTTGAAGTTCTTTATGGAAATCAGGGACGCCGTGTCATTCAGACTAAAGAGGAGAAGGACGACCCAAGTTGTTATCAGCGCTCAGTTCAGAAGCCTGCATCTCTGATGGTATGGGGTTGCATTAGTGCGTGTGGCATGGGCAGCTTACACATCTGGAAAGACACCATCAATGCTGAAAGGTATATCCAGGTTCTAGAGCAACATATGCTCCCATCCAGACGACGTCTCTTTCAGGGAAGACCTTGCATTTTCTAACATGACAATGCCAAACCACATACTGCATCAATTACAGCATCATGGCTGCGTAGAAGAAGGGTCCGGGTACTGAACTGGCCAGCCTGCAGTCCAGATCTTTCACCCATAGAAAACATTTGGCGCATCATAAAACGGAAGATACGACAAAAAAGACCTAAGACAGTTGAGCAACTAGAATCCTACATTAGACAAGAATGGGTTAACATTCCTATCCCTAAACTTGAGCAACTTGTCTCCTCAGTCCCCAGACGTTTACAGACTGTTGTAAAGAGAAAAGGGGATGTCTCACAGTGGTAAACATGGCCTTGTCCCAACTTTTTTGAGATGTGTTGTTGTCATGAAATTTAAAATTACCTAATTTTTCTCTTTAAATGATACATTTTCTCAGTTTAAACATTTGCTATGTCATCTGTGTTCTATTCTGAATAAAGTATGGAATTTTGAAACTTCCGCATCATTGCATTCCGTTTTTATTCACAATTTGTACTTTGTCCCAACTTTTTTGGAATCGGGGTTGTAATAAATATCGGCGGTCAGCGAGCACCTTGGTGTGATCAGCTGTTCGTTTAGTGACAGAATGATGTAACTGTCAGTACACGCTCAAAGTAAACCTGTAGATGGCAGTAATGCAACACTGTGGATGCCAGCTGCTGTAAAACTCAAAAGAAGAAGAAGAAGGTGGTAAACCTGCGCATGCACACACGGACTTTCTCTGTCTGCTTGACTGCGCAAAGCGAGCGATTTCATGCACATTACTTGCTCGGGAATCCCCTCAAATTAAATAATTTCCCAGCCACAGAATGGCCTGTTTTTCTTTGAGATATGACAGAAATAAACATATATCACAATGACCAAATTTCAGAGGGAACTAAATTTCACCGATTTTATGAAATCGAAAGGCCGTCTAGCTTTCATTTTTATAGAAGTTACAAAAATGTTAAAACTATAAGTATGTTTCTGAACTGGGAAACGTAGCAGTATATAGAATTTAGATCCTGATATCGAGAGACCGTCGAATGGTTGAAGACACAGTGTGTGTGTGTGTGTGTGTGTGTGAGTGTTGCTGAAGAATGATTGACAGCTGTGGTTGTATGTAGCAAGCCTCCTCCTTCCTCAGCCTGCCCTCACTGTCACACTGCCTTTTAGCACTTTTGTTTCCAGCGTGCCTCATGAGAGCAGAAGCCTACAGTGGCAGATGAGCCCTTGCCTGTGACAAAAGGGTCCCTGTGCCTTCCATAATCAAACGCAGCAACAGCACCCCCTCTCTTTTCACACTTCTCTCCTACTCTGATGACATTAGAACACACACTACACCAACCTTTTTGCGATAGTGACCTTCATTCCTGCTCTTCTGTCTCACACACACACATATTGAGTAGAAATGTGTGCTTTGCAGCAGTATAAGTGGTGTGTGTGTGAGACCCAGGGGCAGGCTTTTAGGAGGCAGATAAACGTCAGACCAGGAGAGGAGTGATGTCTTGTTTACACATTAGCAGGTTGGAGAATCTCCGGCTTTAACTCAACACACTTGTTCTTCATGGCCCTCGAGAGGACCCACTAATATCCCCTGTACCACTGTTTCCTTCTAGCTCTCTGTACACACACACACACACACACAAGGGTCCTGTGTGTAAAGAGCTCTGTTCGAGACTTCCATCTGGTTAGATGAAGTTCTGGAGCCCTTAGTCTCTGGTCTGACCTTGAGTGAGTGTGTGCTATCAGAAGAATTGACTACTGTGCCACTCAGTGACACCATTAGTTAAAAAGAGACATCATTCCCAAAATGATAGATCCAGTGCTGCAGACCTGAAATTGCCCATCGCCAGCAGACAGAGTGGTCAGAGTTTTACTTTCTTGGGAATAAGACTATTAGTATGTAAATCTGTAAAGTCCTCATTATTACACTGACCTTCTTAGCTACCTTGCTCGTTCTGCCAATCACTTCTGTCCCTTTTTTCCCCTCTGTTACACTCATGTGTGCCTTGTATACGTTAACATTTAACAGAATATCACCACATTTAATATAGCACAGTGGTTTCACAATATTCAGCATGAGGATACAGTGCTGTGCAAAAGTCTTAGGCACACTATATTTTTTTGATACAAGCCTTGTTATAGATTTCTATTTTATGACTACATTAGTACAAAAACATTTTAGAGTCCAAATGTTCATTTTCCAGCACAAAGTTAAATGTTACAAAAAAGAACGTTTGTATCCGAGCAGCATATTACATAAGAGACCACTTTAAAGATTAAAAAGAAAAAAAAACATAATGAAGGCTACTGGGTTTTGGTGCAAAATGAAGACGCGAATGTGACAAAGTGTCCAGAAGAACCGTGGTTCTGTAAGATGCTCAGTAAAACCTACAGCTCATTTCCTTATCAAACTGCACTCATTGTACCTGAGACTACTATTTTTTTTTTTTTTTAAGCAAAGGGTCGTCTCACACCAAATAACAACTTTGTTTCATGTATTATGGCTTACTGTTTATAGTATTTTGTTTATGTTGAAACATTTCATTTATTTTCATTACTTTTTAAGCCATTTTTGGTCGACAGCATTTCTTTACATATGCCTAAGACTTTTGCACAGCACTGTATATTAAGATGCTTGAATGAAGATGCAGAGTTATATTTGAGTTTTCCTCATAATCATCTTTAGAACCTTTAGCCAGGGTCAGGAAACAGGAAGATACAGTTAGCAAAGGAATATCAGTATGAGGAATGCGGGAAGCCATACAAGAATTAAAAAATATATATATAATAATCTTGGAAACTAAGAAGAAAACCAGGGACGAGACTTAAAGGGCTGGAGGAAATTAAACGAGGTGACGGGTTTTGTGGGTAAACAAGAACTGGATGTAATGACTTAATATAAGACCAAACGGGTCATAAAAGAGGGCGGCACAGTGATGTAGTGGTTAGCGCTGTTGCCTCACAGCAAGAAGGTCCTGGGTTCGAGCCCAACGGCCGACGAGGGCCTTTCTGTGTGGAGTTTGCATGTTCTCCCCATGTCTACCTGGTTTCCTCCAGGTGCTCCGGTTTCCCCCAAAGACATGCAGGTTAGGTTAACTGGTGACTCGAAATTGACTGTAGGTGTGAATGGTTGTTTGTCTCTATGTGTCAGCCCTGCGATGACTTGTCCAGGGTGTACCCCGTCTCTCACCCATAGTCAGCTGGGATAAGTAGCTAAAGATAATGAATGGGTCATAAAACAGGTGTACAAGATCCAAGGATGAATGTTTAAGTAAGTTAATATCAGTTCTAGGCCATAGATTTTGGTGGGGCAGGACGACATTAAGAACAAAGATTTAAAAAAATAAATACCCCGCCTTTCGCCCGTAGTCAGCTGGGATAGGCTCCAGCTTGCCTGCGACCCTGTAGAACAGGATAAAGCGGCTAGAGATAATGAGATGAGATGAGATAAATAAATAAAGTTGAGAAGCTATTACACTTGACTCATGCTATAGGCTAATATTAAGTGAATTTTTAGAGTTCAGAGTCAACAAAATATAGACTTGCAGATTAATGCAAGGCTGACACTTGCACGACTTTTGGCCATGATTTTGTTGTGGCAAGTCGTGCCATTTTGGGGCACGAACTGGGAGGCTCCCGCACTGTTCACGACTAGTTCACGCATAGTTCACGACGAGTTCACGAATGCGTGCCCGTCCACATTCACGAACTGGCAAGACAAGTTCACGCATAGTTTGTGCATAGTTTACGCACTTCCCGCATTGGCATGACGAGTTTGCGCAATTCGGACGGTGTCGTGCCAACTTGGGCACGCCATATAAAAAGGGGGCCTCCCCAACCCCTGGTCATTTTTGAATTGGCTGTGGAAGAGACAACATGCTGAATACCAGAGACACAATCATTGCAGAGAAGAGAAGATGCCTATACCTGGCAGCTGCTCTAGCCATTGTTGAAGAGCAGCAGAAAAGGCTCGTGCCATGCGCAAACTGTTCGTGAAGTGCGTAAACTAGTCGTGAACTGCTCGTGCCATCAATGCGTGACTGTGTCAGTGGGAAGGCACGGCCACGCTGCGACGCGCACCAATTCGTGAACATGTCGTGAACTACTCGTGAACTCGACGTGAGCTGTTCGTGAACTATTCGTGGCAGTTCGTGACAGTCGTGGCATGGCGCGCACTTCCACGCACTAGCACGCATCCTCCCGCATCGTCCCGACGAGTTCACGACGAGATCACGAACAGTTTGCGCATAGTTCACGACCCGGTCGCGAAATTTTGTCGTGACCAAAATTTTGAACATTTCAAAATTCTCGTCCCGACATGGCACACAGTCACGACGGGTTTACGCACACTTCACGCCAGTTTACGACTAGTTTGCGCACTGGCACGACTCGAGTCGTGCCAATGCGTGCCACGGAATCGTGCAAGTGTCAGCCTTGCATTACACGCTCACCATTGTTCAACTTTCTTTGATACAAACGGTGCACACAGAAGTGTGAATAGCATTGACCACCTTTTAACAGGTTTTAGCAAACAACACTTCACATCACAGCCCAACAACACTTCATGAAAAAAAAAAACCTAGAAACTAACCCCAAAAATTTTGACATTGGGATTGGAAAAAAGGAGACATTTTTTCTTTTCCTCATCCTTTGCATGGAAAACCGGATCACTGTGGTGCACACACCAGTGTTGTAGTCGAGTCACTGAACCTCAAGTCTGAGTCCAGTCTCGAGTCCCCAGTGTTCAAGTCCAAGTCATTAAAAAAATTTTTGAGTCGAGTTCACTACTGATCCAAGTTGAGGCCAACACAAGCCCCGCGATCAACAGAGCAATGAACATAGTGTGTTACTTTGTTCTCTGGGTGGAGTCTTGCCAAATGACGATTGAAGTTCAAGGTTGTCCCCGTTGTCTCCTCGATAATTCTTCTACATATGGAACACATAGCAGTGCATTTTTCCCACTGTACGAGAAGTCTGTATAAGCAAAGCGGACAATCCTAGGGGCTTCTCTCCAGGCATTTTAGCGCCGTTAACTTTAGTTTGTTCCTGAACATGACGTATGAACAGGTGAATGTGCATTATCCTGCATGAAATTAGTTTTAAAATTAATGTAGATATAAATATCTTATGCCAAATTATTCTGGCATGTTACAAAAGTAAAGAAAAAAATCAGAGTCCTCGTCTCCAATTTACGAGTCCGAACGCAGTTAATGCACGAGTCCGAGTCATCAGTGCTCAAGTCCAAGTCAAGTCACGAGTCCTTAAAATTAGGGCAGGAGTCGGATTTGAGTCTGAGTCCTGGACTTGAGTACTACAAGCCTGGCATACACACACATAGACACACATTTCTGATGTATAGACATTATCCATTCCATAATAATCCCCCTTTTCCTTCTCTCAAACTTACATTTTACAGTTACAGTTACAATCAAAATGGCTCTATATCATAGACACACTCTCTGCACTTATAATGTGTATTAGATTTCATTTTGTATATTTGCTGTAAAAAAAATCACAATGGGCGGCATGGTGGTGTAGTGGTTAGCGCTGTCGCCTCACAGCAAGAAGGTCCGGGTTCGAGCCCCGTGGCCAGCGAGGGCCTTTCTGTGTGGAGTTTGCATGTTCTCCCCGTGCCCGCATGGGTTTCCTCCGGGTGCTCCGGTTTCCCCCACAGTCCAAAGACATGCAGGTTAGGTTAACTGGTGACTCTAAATTGACCGTAGGTGTGAATGTGAGTGTGAATGGTTGTCTGTGTCTATGTGTCAGCCCTGTGATGACCTGGCGACTTGTCCAGGGTGTACCCCGCCTTTCGCCCGTAGTCAGCTGGGATAGGCTCCAGCTTGCCTGCGACCCTGTAGAACAGGATAAAGCAGCTAGAGATAATGAGATGAGATGAAAAATCACTATGGCCGCAGAGTATTTTTAATCTATCTTAGTTTGCCTTAAAAGCGTGACCCATGCGGTGCCATGTTTATGAAATCAAAGTACACACTTGCACCAGCTCACACCGCTTCACATGCACACATCCAAACATGCACAACATATAATATACAGTACACACATATAACCATCCATCCACCCATTATCCGTAACCGCTTATCCTGTGCAGGGTCGCAGGCAAGCTGGAGCCTATCCCAGCTGACTACGGGTGAAAGGTGGGGTACACCCTGGACAAGTCGCCAGGTCATCACAGGGCTGACATATAGACACAGACAACCATTCACACTCACATTCACACTTACGGTCAATTTAGAGTCACCAGTTAACCTAACCTGCATGTCTTTGGACTGTGGGGGAAACCGGAGCACCCGGAGGAAACATAACCAGTGAAGTGAAATAAATATGTTTAACAGTATTTAAAAATGGCAGGTTTGTTCTGGTTGTCCTGTCTCATACAATCATGACACCAAGATAGTAATGATTCTCTCTGCCCAAATCAGTAATCTGCAGTGTTTACACGTCAACTTTTGGTATCACCTCAGCTCACTTGGAACCTCAGTGGAGGTGATGCATCCATCCATCTATTATTTGTAGCCGCTTTATCCTGTTCTACAGGGTCGCAGGCAAGTTGGAGCCTATCCCAGCTGACTATGAGCGAGAGGCGGGGTACACCCTGGACAAGTCGCCAGGTCATCGCAGGGCTGACACAGAGACAAACAACCATTCAAGCTCATATTCACACCTACGGTCAATTTAGAGCCACCAATTAACCTAACCTGCATGTCTTTGGACTGGAGCACCCGGAGGAAACCCACACAGAGAGCATGCAAACTCCACACAGAAAGGCCCTCGTTGGCGGCTGGGCTCGAACCCAGGACCTTCTTGCTGTGAGGCGACAGTGCTAACCACTACTCCACCGTGCCGCCTGTGGAGGTGATGTGATGCAAAAAAAAAAAGTACCAGATAAGATCCAAAACTTCTGTTTGATGGAAAACTAAAAAAGGAGAGTGAGTCGGGTCGAGGTGAGCTGGTACCATGCAGTAAAAAAGGGGTATTTCAGCACTTGGTACCGTCCCCATTTTTGACCATTAGGTGCAATAATAACTCTACAAAGCTAAATGAGGCAGTGTGTGTTGGCTCACGGCTGCTGGCCTCTAGAAAGTCGAGCAAATCAACAGAACACTGGCAAGATTTTTTAAATGGCTGGTCACTCAGATGAAGTAATTAATATTTCAACAGAAGTTAAAATGTATGCAATTATTAAGATTAATATTTGTTCAATGGCTGCTATAAATGGTGGCTCTGCTCCTTAAGCCACCACTCCACTATGGTGCGCTCTCTCTCTCTCTCTCTCTCTCGCTCTCTCAGATATACATGTACTGCAACTTTCTAACATCATCTAATGAGGTAATGACCAACCACTTGTTATAATTGCTTCAGACTACTTTTAATTTTCAAGCTTATTAATCATATGTAGAGTTATTTAAAAATGCATAAATTAATCTTGAATTAAAAAGCTGATCAAAGCCTCAAAACAATTAAAGTGTAAGGTGAGATTTCCCCGGGGCTGGCAGTTTTATTTTAATGGAGTGTTCAGGTGATTATCACACTTTAATATGCAGCCTGTGATTAATGTAGGGCCACTAAATGGATTTTTCTTTCCCTCTTTCTTGCAAAAGGTTAGCAGGAACCACACAATGACCTCCCAACTTTGTGTCTGAATAGCTTTTCTCCTCCCCATTCAAGCACCAGGTGCTAATTGTCCTCAACACTGGAATGAAGACTGGTATGATTTACATAATGTTAATGTCTGTGTTTAATTTTTATTAGCACCTTTGGCATTTCTGGTCCTCTCTTAAGGTTTGATCTTGGATAGAACGCATTGTGCTGAACTGGTTTAAATAGGCAACCTTGGTTCACGTCAGTAGCTGTAACTAGCCATGACCTTCTCAAATAAAGTACACATTAATTTATCCTGAAAATACATATGCAAATCTATTAAAATGTTAATAATGATTCTGTAAAATATATTGTTTTTGTGATTTTGAGCAAAAATAAAATGCTTCAAAAAGAGTACACAACTATTTTATACTGTATTAGGTTTTGGGGTTTTTTTTTTCCAAAATGAAAAGCTCCTGTTTAAGGAAAAGATCTATAGCTGTTATTGCATCCACCAGATTAGAGCTCCATTAAACCCACAGCTCCATGAGCCCTCGTCAGGAGAACCAAGAATCTCTGCTACTGTATGTGATTTAATTTTCTGACTTGACATATAGAATCAGCTTCACTGCCACTCACAAAACCAGGCCAGACTTTCCATTGACTCTCCTCTGACACATAATGTTAATGTCTGCATTTAATTCTTATTAGCATCATTAGCATTTCTGTTGGACAATTTGGTGTTCCTCAAAACCATAGTCAGATCCAGCATTCGGCACCACTGTCCCAGTGCACTGTGGTCAGATCCAAATCCTTCATCCCTGACTTCATTGACAATCTTACGAACCCCATTTCCAGAAAAGTTGGGATATTTTCCAAAATGCAATAAAAACAAAAATCTGTGATTTATTAATTTGCACAAACCTTTATTTAAACAAAAATACAAAGAAAACATTTTCAGTAGTTTTACTGACCAACACAATTGTATTTTGTAACTATAAATGAAGTTAGAATTTGATGCCTGCAACACACTCAAAAAAGTTGTGACAGAGGCATTATCACCATTGTGTTATATCACCTTTCCTTTTAATGACACTTTTTAATCGTATGGGAACTGAGGATACTAATTGTTGCAGTTTTGCAAATGGAATTTTTGTCCATTTTTGCTTGATACAAGACTTTAGCTGCTCAACATCCCCTGGTCACCATTGTCTGATTCTCCTCTTCGTGATGCACCATACATTCTCAGTAGGAGACAGATCTGGACTGGCAGCAGGCCAGTCAAGCACATGCACTCTGTCTATGAAGCCATGCTGTTGTAGCCTGTGCAGAATGAAGCCTGATATTGTTCTGCTAAGCATGGACTTCCCAGGAAGAGATGTCGCCTTGGTGAATATGTCTCTCTAAAATCCTAATATATGCCCCAATATATCAATGGTACCTTCATACACATGCAACTCACCCATACCATGGGCACTGATGCCCCCCATATCATCACACATGCTGGTTTTTATACCTTTCTCTGATAACAAACTGGATAGTCACGTTCGCCTTTGGCACAGAGAACTCAATGTGTGGTTTTCCCGAAAACAAGCTGAAATGTGGACTCATCTGACCACAGCACACATTTCTAAAATCTGTTGTTTATCTTGATAGTTGTGGAATGCAACGATGAAAACTCGTGGGCGTTGGTTACCGCCCGCTTCTGATGTGGCAAGTGGTCCGAGCCGATGGGCACGAGCGAGAACGAGGGGGGTCTGGAAAAAATCTTTCCCAAATAGTTCTTCGAAGAAATGTGTCATAAAAGCGACTGGGTTAGAACCCTCCACCCTCTCCGGAATGCCAACCACTCTTAAGTTGAGCCTGCGAGAACGGTTTTCCAAATCATCAACTTTATCCTTCAGCCAGGTGTTTTCAGACTAAACAGCGGCAAGTTTAGCTTCGATGAGAGAAAGTCTCTGTTCGCTTTGGTCAAGAGTAGCCTCGATTCCACCAATCCGCTCCTCATGTGACTCGTATAACGATTTCACTTGGCTTAACGTAGAATTAAGAGGAGATAAAGCTGCATCAAGGTCCTGCTTTATGACCGTGTGAATAGATTGAGTAAGTTCTGAAAGAAGCGCAGAGCGGAGTTTTTCAAACTGCTCGGTTAGCTCCATACTTGAGGTTTGGCTAGTCTTGCTTGTCGTCAAATTAGGAGTCTCTTTATCATTCGGTTTTCTGTCGCGAAGAGGCTTTTTAGACATAATTAAAATGGTCTATTCTTTCAAGAATTGCTTTAACTTACTGTTGTAAACGATAATACTAGATATTAATGGGGTAAACAAGAAAATATAAAGTAAAGATTAGGGAGCCACAACAACGCCTTGCCGCTCACGCCATATCCAACCCGGAAGTCACAGCACACATTTCTACTGTCTTTCAGTCCATCTGAGATGGGTTTGGGCCAAGAGAAATCAGCATTGTTTCTGCATAGAATTGATGAATGGCTTCCTCCTTGTGAAATACAGTTTCAGGTTGCATTTCTGAATGCAGCGCCAAACTGTGTTAAGTGACAATGGTTTTCTGAAGTCCTCCCGAGTCCATGTGGCTGTATTTGTCACATTAGCATGATGGTTTCTCAGGCAGTGCTGCATGAGGACTCGAAGGTCATGCACATTCAACAGTGGTTTCCGACCTTGTCCTTTACACACTGAGATGTCTCCAAATTTCCTGAATCTTTTCACAATATTATGTCCTGTAGATTTTGAAAGACCTAAAATTTTGCATTGAGAAATGTTCTTTTTGAATTGATTAACAATTCTCTCACGAATTTTGGCACAAAGGGGTGAGCCATGACCCATCCTTGCTTGCAAAGACTCGGCCTTTGGTGCTGCTCCTTTTATACCCAATCACGATGTGAATTAACCTGCTTATTGTGGAATCTTCCAAAACGGTGTTACTTGAATATCCTATAAACTTTTCAGTCTTCTTTTGCTTTTGTCCCAACTTTTTTTTTGTTTGAGTGTGTTGCAGACATCAAACTCTAATTTTGTTTATATTTCCAAAATACAATTAAGTTGGTCAGTAAAACTATTGAAAATATTTTCTTTGTACTTTTGTCAGTTAAATAAAGTTTCATGTGAATTAACAAATCGCAGATTATTGTTTTTCTTGCATTTTGGAAAATATCCCAACTTTTCTGGAAATGGGGTTGTACATTAAAAGCAATAGGTTGTCCAACACTTTTGGTGAGATTAATAATTGTAGTAGCAACAGTTTGTGTTTGCAGGTTTGTTTATATGTTGATAGTTTATTTATTGAAGTGCTGTTTTATGGAACCAATGTACTATACAATGTACAAAGCTAGGATTTTTAAAAGGGGGGGTCACACACTGACTGGCAGCCTGAGTACATTATGTAACAAAAAATAATTACCATTGCTAGTTTTAGGTAGCTTAGAAACCAGCTCTTCCATTATTGCTGTTTCTTCTATGTTTTCTTGATGTGTTCTAGAAACGGCACACTAAAACTTAGCTTCGAAGCCACAAAATGCAACTTTGATGGAAAAATATATATAATAAATTACTTACCTCTCTTCACGTTGAAAAAAGGAGGAAAGTTTTGTTTGTTTTGACATGGCGAATTATTAACACAAGAAGAAATACTCATAATTCACAACTAAAAAGACTGCATGCAGCTACACTGGCAGCTTGACCATGCTTTCTAGTGCGACCATGTTGCGCTTGCGCAGAACTGGGTTTTCGCACCCAAACCACAGGAAGTCCATACAAGGTTATAGAAACCCTAATGAGGCTGAGGTGACAATCTAGTTTAAAAAAAGTGTTAGAAAAATTGCAATAGGTGTTTTCTAATATTCTTATGTGGCTATTGAAAAAATATATGGTCTGACAAAGGCACGCCAGGACCCCCCCAGCTACGCCCCTGTTGTAATATGGCAGCAATAATATGTTCGGCTATAGATTAGTTGTGCATGTTCCCATGACACAGTTCAGCTCCTTTTTAACCAACATGATGAGGATGAGAACTCCTGTGGTTGAAGTGTAAAGTTTGTTTGGTTAAAAATGAAAACAACAAACATAACGTATATGGTACAAACTACAGAATCAAAATTGGTTGCTTCTGTCTTTCCAAATGCAGTTTGGTTGAATAGCTGCCACTATTGGGCCCTTGAACAAGGCCCTTAAACCTATCCACTTCAACTCCATGTAGAAGTGGGTGAAAGATGTAAAAAGAAGTTTGTCCATTGATTTGTGGTACAATTTTGGATCAGTAATTTGTTGCATTGTTGGTTGTGAGACGCGCTCCTGACCAGGGTGAACAGGGTTAGTGCACAAGGACACAAGCTACAAGAGTATCGTTTCCGGTCACATTTCCCCAGCAAAGATGTTGTAGTTCGCTAGCTGTCTCCTTTGACCAGAGTGAACAGAATTAGTGCACAAGGACACACAAGCTACAAGAGTATCCCTACGAGCTGTTATTACCAGTACATCTTTGTCAATGTCCAGTAATTAAATTGTCGCCGTTTAATTTTCCGGTCACGCTGTTTTTTCTGGAGCAATCTTTCCTTAATAAAGAGTCGAATCGAAACGCTATTTTCAAGTGAAACAAAAGAACCTACGTGAATCCATAACAAACACTTGGTGGAAAGAAATATACTGGGTTCACAGTGTTATGGTTTTTCCACGACAGTTTGTTCTCAGCAACTGCGTCAGTTAAAGTTGTCATGTTTTAGGCCTGTTGGCGTTTATGACTCATGTTAATCCCTGACACTTGTGCGGTGTTTCAAATTAGACTTCTGACTATGGTTATCAGTTCTCTGAAACAAATATATTTCATATATGGCCTATCTAAGGCTCCAACTTGCCTGTGGCCCTGTAGAACAGGATAAGTGGCTACAGATAATGAATGGATGGATGGATGGATGGATGGATATGGCCTATCTATCAGCTCATGCTGAGTGAGTTTGATAGTGCAGGATAAACATGAAGCACCATTTATTTCCACAGTGTAGGCAGTCTTAAAACAAACCTAGGCCTATAAAATAATGCATATGAGATAATTATAATAATAATAATAAAAATAAATGAATAACGAATTTAAACCAAAGCATTAATATTAGCGTGTGATTTAACTTTAGCTGGAAATACAGACACAGCTGATGTAAATTAATCAACATTTTCTGACCAATCAGATTCGAGAATTCATCAGCACCGTGTTAGAAAAATAAGCTCAATAAAATAACACATGGAGATGTCTTTCATTATTATTATTATTATTATTAGTAGTAGTAGTAGTAGTATTTATTTATTTATTTAACCTTTACTGGTGTGTCAGTATATTTTGCTGTGAAGTGGGAAAATTATTTATTTGAAACAAATCCGGATTAAACATTTTTAAGATTTCAATTTTAGCCCTTTTTTAAAATAACATTATTATTATTATTATTATTATGCCTTAATGATAGCATATGGAATAAAAATCCAATCCAGTAATCTCAGTCAGTGTGATGAACCACTCCCACTTGGTTATATTGCCTTCTTTCCGTTGTGGATCTGTTGACGTGTCCATCAGCAGGACTCGTTCCTGCCTCCACCTGAGAGATCTCACTCACTCAGAGCTCAGCAGCCTGTGGGATGGATGTGTTTACCATCCAACTTCTGTTACCCATGAGGCAAGGCTCTGTGCGTTGCCCACATATACAGATCATAGGTACCTGTCCAATTTTGAAAATTCTGAAATCTTCTATAATAATAATAATAATAATAATAATAAACTGGGGGGAAATATGCAAAGGTGCTTCCTGAAAGACACGACAGTAACGTGGTCCTAATGGCAAAATAAATTTGAAGCAAAAAAAAAAAAAAACTTCGACGTTTTTCCCTAAACAATTTAAAGAAATCAGGTCTTATGGGTTACAAAAATATTTTTGCATCAAGTAGATTTTAACCACTTATTATTTCGATACAACCTAAATCCGCATGTAAATGTGAATGCAGTATAATAATCTATTAACTCCAGAAAGAAAGGTTGCTTTGTTGTTGGCGTCATTGATGAAACCAGTATACACACACCACCAAAATATGGGATGGTTCAGGCATTTGTGAGTTGTATTAATTGCAAGTATGGACGGCTTAATTAATATTTTTCCCTTCTATGTTCTGTTTAATTACTTAGAAATGACATGCTTGCTATTGGCTAATCCTTTGCTATGGTTTGAAAGGCACTGTAGGCTGATTCTGGGGCCCTTATTTATGGTGTAAATATATATAATGACAGGGTGTAAACGCATCGGGTTCGAAACCGGAGTGTCAGTTTTCCATGATCCTGCACGCGACCGTGTCTTGATGTGTGTCACATAAACAGGATATCAATGTGACAATCAGCTTACTGCTGAATTATTTAAAAGAACTGAATAATTACAGTCCAAGATGGTAATTATTGTTGGCGAAGAGGAAAGTCTCTTGTTTGTGAAAGTCAATAGTATGACACTGGGTCGGATTACTCCTTCTGCCATCATCAATATTGCAGAAAGCAATAGAGGAGGAAAAAAAACACACACACAGAGAGAGAGAGAGAGAGAGGGATGCAGTGAGTTGCGCGTGCGCACCAAGTGAAACTTATTTACTTTTTCAGAGGTGTTTTATACACTGAGCTTTTAACACCCCACAGCACAGTCATCCTCCTTTCTCTTTTACTAACACAACTCTTATTCTCTACATCATTTCTAATTGGTGTGCTAAATCTCACGTGTCGGGCCTTTAAAATTAATACAAGCCTTATAATGTCTAAGCTGGAAGTATGGCTATGTCCTGGGAAAAGGACCATATGTGTGTAAAGGAGAGAGAGAGAGAGAGAGAGACCCCACACCGCTCCAAATCACTTCTGGAGACACCGATTACTAGGTCCCGCGGCGCACATCATTTCAATAACAATGTTTTATTCTTAAACGAATGCAGATGGAAAGGCTCAAGGCGATGGTGTCATTCTTTTTTTTTTTTTTAACCAAACTCATTTATCATTTCTTCCTATTTAATTGAAACAGTAGATATTCTATTGATTAACGACGCATGGCACGATTATGAAAACGTTTTTTTTGGAGGAAAAAAAAGCATATTTATTTATTTGTGTTTTTTTTTTATGTAAACAGGTCTGCGTTTTATTCTGAGATCTTTGTGAACTTTAGATGACAGTCAGAAATGGTCCAACACCAGCCACTGTGCTGGGTTTGAGACACTGCAGACAGACCCCACTATAAATAAAATAATAAAATAAAGCCTCACTCAAATAGTTACAGTCATGAATTTGCTCAACATATTCGCACCTTCTGTAGATGTGAAAAGGGTTTGAGCCGATTTGATTTGAAGTGCTGGGACTCGAACCTCGGATCAGGAAACGCTAGAGAGCATAAGACATCTGGTCTGCTTGGTGAAATGTAAAGGTTAAGATGGAATGACACTCCAGCAGCTGCTGCAAATGAGTCCTGTAATCGAGAATACAAATAGGATATCCTGTCGAAAACATTCGATTACCTGTTGATCGACCCAAAGTGGGGAGGGGGGGGGGGGCTTGTTCTAGCATGATGATGGCTTGGGATGCTTTTGGAAATCTCAGCCCGGATATTATTAAAATGAGTCTTGACTAAACTCTCCAGGTTGATCCAATCAAACAAGTGAAGAAGGTACAGAGCGCGCACACTTCTGTCAAACAGCCCGGCGGCGGCCGCACGCGCGTCCGTTTCGCGCGTGGTTTGCTAAAAGATCACGTGGTGAACCTTAAAAACGTCTCAGGCCTCTGTGACAGCAGCGTCCGTCGCTCCCATTGGTCCCGGAGGCGGATGCTGAATGTAAACACGCCGGCGCTAAGTGGGAGTGCCTCGCCATTAGTTCTAGCTGTCAGTCGATCTCTGTCGCGCGCACGAGATTCTCCACTGCTTTCCGTGAGAAAGGCGCGCGCTGGCACGCGGACACTGTGCGTGGACTGCAGCATGCAGAGCCACGCGCTCTAAACACGCACAACGCCACGCCACACAGCCGGATGCCCAGACTCTCACCAAAACAGGACCACTGAAGACAGAAATATAATCATCATAATAAATAATAATCCATAATCAATAAATAAACATTTCTTAGAGGAGGTGGCTGGAGAGATCTCTACATATCAGACTCAGAGCTTCTCTTCTCTTCATATAAGGTAAGCCTTAATCATAACCTTCATCATCACATCAACTTATCATGATCTGCTTCATATTTGTTAAGATCACTTTATTATTATTATTATTATTATTATTATTATTATTATTATTATTATTATTATTATTATTAGTGCAGTCGCTCAATAATGAAACAGAGCCCAAATTCCGGTTTTAAATTAAAATCGAAACGCAAAGAATTCAAAAGTTAACAATTAGATATTTCAAACTAAAATTGTTTATTCTGACAAGTGTCCTATTTCCAGGAATTTCCGCCTGGTGTGATATTAATAACAACAGCTGAGAAATTCTGATTGCTTTCTGCAGCTCGGTGCAGAGTATTCATCCTTCAGCTTCTTGTGGACTGTGTCCTGCCAAAATCACTCTCCTTAGATCAGGATATATTATTTTCATCTATGACCCCATGCTAAAACTAGAACAGCTACAAATCCATCCTGATTTTATTATTTCTTTCAACTAGACTACGAATACCATAGTTCATGAATAAGAGGATAATCTCAGAAAAAAAAATCATCCAGATTCTTTTCATTTGAATTAATGAAGCTTATAGGAGTGCTCATGAGCCTTGAATGCCCCATGTATAGGTAAAAATGTTATGCATTGACAAAAAAATAAATAAATAAATAAATACAAATAAAAATCAATCAATTTTACCATGTCTTATTGTTATTTTATTTGATCTTTTTTTATTTGTCTATATGTATAAGGAGCATAGTTTCTTCTGTGGAATTTTTAGTGTTGTGGCTCTTAAATATCTCCTAGACCTATTATTATTATTATTATTATTATTATTATTATTATTATTATTATTATTATTATTATAAGAGCAATCGATTTTCTTTGTTTGAACAGATATTTTATCTCTGGTCTGTTGAAGGCTTCTTCTGTTTTTACACAATACATTTAGACTCGAAAAAGAACATTTCAGCTTCTATGTGCCCAAGCTTGCCCTTTTGTAACAAGTGTTTGGTGTCCACAGATTTCCAGGAATGGAATCTATACCGAGCCAGCTTTCAGCCGGAAGAGATTCCACTGGTTCACCAAACTCGAAGCAGGAGTTGCAGTCCTACACCGGCACCACGCTAAAACCCAACCAAGTCAGTGAGACCTCTCTGTACGGAATACCCATCGTCTCCCTGGTCATAGATGGCCAAGAACGGCTGTGTCTGGCCCAGATTTCCAACACCCTCTTGAAGAACTACAGCTATAACGAAATCCATAACCGGCGCGTGGCTTTGGGCATCACGTGTGTGCAGTGCACGCCGGTCCAGCTGGAGATCTTGAGGCGCGCGGGCGCGATGCCCATCTCCTCCCGGCGCTGCGGAATGATCACCAAGCGCGAAGCTGAGCGCCTCTGCAAGTCCTTCCTCGGCGAGCACAATCCGCCCAAACTGCCGGAAAATTTCGCTTTTGACGTGTCGCACGAGTGCGCGTGGGGCTGCCGTGGCAGCTTTATCCCGGCCCGGTATAACAGCTCGAGAGCGAAATGCATCAAGTGCTCGTTCTGTAACATGTATTTCTCACCCAACAAATTCATATTTCATTCTCACCGCACGCCCGAGTCCAAATACACGCAGCCCGACGCGGCCAACTTCAACTCATGGAGACGGCACCTCAAGCTGACGGACAAAAACTCTTCAGAAGACGTCATCCACGCTTGGGAGGACGTCAAGGCGATGTTTAACGGGGGCAGCCGGAAGAGGACACTGCCTGGACACGGGTCCGAGACGTCGTCCCCGCTGAAATCCCAAGGCCCCGTGAGTCGAGTCCAGGGCAGTTCATCTGAGGTGCCCCACAAAACCCTTCGCTGCGAAGACGACAGAGCCACTGTGCCCATCCCGAGTGGCATCCGCAGTTACCCTGTGATCCCGGTACCGAGCAAGAGTTTTGGGATGCTGCAGAAAATCCCACCACCTCTTTTCCCTCATCCGTACGGATTCCAGGCGTTCGGACTGTGCCAGAAGAAAGACGACGGCGTGGTAGGGGATCGGACCAAAACTAACTTGCCTGGTGTGTTCTGGCCAGGCGCAAAGGACAGCGCTTACCCTTCGTTCCCTGTGTTCTGGCCCACAGCAAGTGGCCTGCCCATGGCTCCTTACCACCACGCGCCACCCAAACCGGCTCCCGAGGTCCTTTGCGCATCGAACCGCCAGCACGAGTTCGATGCCTCTGAGCCGAGTGAGAGGAGCCCGAGCACACCCAAAGACGCCCTGATGGAGAACGAGCGCTGCTCCAGCACCCAGTCCAGCCGCAACGACGAGGACAAATCCGGTGATGAGACCAGACCCCCCACGGAAAGCATGCCAAGAAAACCGAGCTATGTATCGGCCTTCAGGCCTGTCGTTAAGGACACAGAGAGTATAGCAAAGCTGTACGGCAACAGAGGCCCGTATTCAGGAACCAGGCCCGGTTACCTCTCACCTGACTTCCTGAGCGAAAGTTCGAGTTACAGGTCGGCCTCTCCAGATGTGGACGACAGCGCAGAGGACCCGGATGTAGACGTGGAGTCCCACAAAGTACAGGAAGATGAAGAATGCCTTCAACTTTCAGTGGACGACCATCACAGCCCACCGGCTCTCCCTGCTCATGTGCATGGTGATGGAGGGAAAGGCCAAGGAGAGGAAAACACTCGAACTGTGGCAATAAGTGATCCACACACTACACACACGAGTGAGGCAGAGAAGCAGAACAAACCTCCAACACGCTATGAAGTGAGTGTCATGCACTGCCAACACTTTACTCACTCCATTTAGACACAAAACCCACAAGGGATCTGAGCATGTGTCCATCTGTACTTATTCAGCATAAGATAAGATAAGATAAGATAGCCTTTTATTATCCCACAAGGGGAAATTTACATTGTTACAGCAGCAAAATATATAAAGAGAAAAAGATAAAGCAGTGAAGGAGTAGTGCAAAAGTATACCCCCCCAAAAAAAGAAACTACAAATTTAGAGATTTTTTAAAAAAGAACAAATTTGCATAAATTAACAGGTTTAACATCAGTGTATTACAAAGGTGCTATTGCACAAGTATTATTACCCAGGTATATTGCACAAGAGCCATTTTAACAGTGCACACAGTAGACGTGCAGATGTAGAAGTGGATGCATTGCGTGAAAGTTCAGTGACAGTGATAGCTCAGCTTACATTTACTCATTGTAATGTTAATAATACAAATTGCTTCTCAATTTGCAAATTAATTCGAGTTACTTTAGTGAATGGACATGTTTATTGTTCTTCCATTGTGGATCTATAATTTACTGGAAATAGCCCAGTGCTTATGCAGATTCGAGTTGAGCATTAAACAAGAAGGGTGCAGGAAAGAGTGGAATGGAAGATAATTGTCTGGTTAATTTTACAGGTGTATGCGCATGAAAGGATGGCGCCCCTGTATCACATGAGTGCGCCATGTTTCGGCTCGACAGCCACTTATCATCATCATCATCATCATCAGCGCGACTCCAGCGGTAAACTGATCCACTTTCAGCTTGGCTCATGGTGTCGCGGTCACTCTCTCACTCCGGATTCACGCGACTTCAATCCACGCCCATGCGTGTTTATTTCTCCACAGGTAAAGATGCGCACGAGGAGGAACCGTCATCCACAGTCGAGGAAGTAACCGCCCCCAAAACAGTGCACGAGCCCAGCAGCGCTCCGGAAGCGGCCGAGGGTGAGAGATCCGGCTGCGCGTGCGGGAAAGAACTCACTGTTTAAACATGAAATGCCAAAGATTAGTGTTAATACAAATCATAAGAAGAAGAAGAAGAAAAAATTCACAAATGTTCTATTTTCTGTGTCCAGAAATGGAAGCTATGATGCGCAGTGAAACAGGCAGAGTGTCACTGATTGAAAAAAACATCGAAAACATGGCCAAAGGTATAATAATAATAATAATAATAATAATAATAATAATAATAATAATAATTTGGAACTTGGTCCCCAACTGATTATTCTAGTCAACTATAGTGTGCACTGTAAAACATTTCAAATTGGTTTAACTTGGAAATTCAAGTTCACCTGCTACCTTGAAAATGCAAGATATTTAACTCAATTTGACTATTATCTTTGTTTCAACTCAGAAAAAGTCTCAATTAGTCAAGTACTTCAAGTCTAACCTTTGAAAAGGTTAGATAACATTTTTACCTATAATATTGATAATAGTTTTACCTACCTATTATCAAAGTTAGACTTGATAATATTTTTACCTATATTCTCTCTCTCTCTCTCTCTCTCTCTCTCTCTCTCTCTCTCTATATATATATATATATATATATATATATATATATATATATATATATATATATATATATATATATATATATAATCGATTGATCAATAATATAGGTAAAAATATTATCAAGTCTATAAATATTTTTTTTATCTGATTTTATAAGTAAGGGGAGAGAGAAATGGCATTTTGATTGTCCTATATGTCCTGGATATATAATGAATTGACAATAAAAAAAAATCTTTGAATCTTTGCACAGATTCTTTATATATATATATATATATATATATATATATATATATATATATATATATATATATATATATATATATATATATATATTCTTAATATAAATATTTTTTATCTGATTTTACATGTAAGGTGAGAGAGAAACATGTCCTGGATATATAATGAATTGACAATTAAAAAAAAAATCTTTGAATCTTTGAAAACTTGCACAGATTCGTTCAAATTAAAACACTTTTCAGAGCTCATCGAGTTCAAGAGAAAACAAGGCTGAAATGTTTTACAGTGTGTGTACATCTTTATATGTTTCAAAATATCCAGGTTATACATGATGTATACAGTTCTGTACAAAAGTCTTTTGTCTTATAGGCACTTTTTTTTTTTGGACAAACTTTGTTATCAGCGTTTACTTTTTACATTATCGACTTCTACATTATCCAGTCACTACAAAGCATTTTAGATTTCCAAACATTAGTTTCCCAGCACAAAATTAAATATGACAGAAAAATATTTCCACACTATATTACGTAAGATACCAATTTTCAGAAATAAAACATAATAAAGGTGACTGGGTTTTGGTGCAAAATTAAGAACTGAGTGTGACAGCCAAAGTGTTCGTATCTGCAAGATGCTCAGTAAAACCTACAGCTCATTTCCTGATAAAACTGCACTCGTTGTACCTGAGACTACTATTTTTTTTAAAGCAAAGGGTCATTTCACACTTTATCGACTTTGTTTCATTTATTACTATTTACTGCATTTTCTTAAATGTTGAAACATTTAATTTTATTCTTTTTGAATTAAGGCGTCTTTGCTCTGCAGCATTTCTTTGCATGTGCTGAAGACTTTTGCACAGTACTATAGGACATACAAACATGTTTACCTTCATGTTCATTTTTACACATGAATATTATGGCCAAGCAGAAAAGTTCAAGCACTAAAGACAGGAAAAGCTTGATTCATTCATGGAGCTGAATGGGCTAGAAGTCTAAATATTGTACGAAAATGTATATATGCCTATTTCATTGATTTTAACGATGAACAATTTGTAAAAACTGTATTTCTATACCATTTTGTTTATTTTTCATATGAGGTTTGGCGCTTAATTATTTGTCCAGGATCATTAGACTTAACAGACTTTACAAACTGCTCTTAATAACCATCTGGGAATAATGAGTGCTGTTGAAATAACTGAGAAACATTTCTCTTCAACAGAAGAGCTACAAAAACAACTAGTAGAACAAGTGGAGTTGAGAAAAAAGCTTGAACGGGAATTCCAAAGTCTGAAAGGTATAGATGAATATATTGTCATTTTTTTGAAGCGATAGTTTCCTTTTTAACTTATTTATTTATTTATTTATTTATGGCTCAGTTTTTTGTCCTCATGCAAGTCTTTATGTTCTGACTGTTGATGCTCTTTCAACAAGAGACACACTGTAGTACGATTAGATTTTTCTCTAATCCTAAAGTCCCATTTCGCCAACAATAATATTGTTCATTTTTGTGATTAAATTATTGCTTCCTATAGACAACTTTCAGGACCAAATGAAAAGGGAGCTGTCATACCGAGAAGAGATGGTCCAGCAACTGCAGATCGTTCGAGGTGAGGGCTTAATTCACCAAAAACATTTTGACTCACATGCAAAATTTTTCCCAAAATATTTTACTGCACAGACACAAAAGTGATATAGACATATAAATAAAACTGTATTTAAAAAAAAAACTATTTATAAATTATTTTTAAAATGTATTATTTTTCAATTTGTCATGTTTCACATTGTTTTAAGATGGATTTTTTTTCATACCATAAACACCAAGAGTTATTCAAATCCAAATTTGTTTCGCAAATAAATTCAGTGTTCATTTGGTCAAGTTCACTAAAATGATCCATTGGGTCATAATCGATTAATTGCTTTTTCTTACTTACATTCAGTGTGTATTTACAAAATCACAAGGAATTGGGAGGACTTCATATGTGTAATCTTGGCGGTGACTTTATTCATGATTCTTATGTTTTAGTTTTAAAGATACTGAAGAAGGTATTAGGGTTTTTTTTCCCATTCATTTATTTATTTTAATTTATTTGGTATTACAGTGAGGAAGGTGTCCAAGGTGAGGAATCTCCTGCTGCACATTCCTAGGTCATGAGCTATTTTGCTGATTTGTCTCAGTATCAAAAGACTATAAACCTGAATAGCTGAATCTGGAGATGAGTAGATGTGGTAGGATAATTGGCCTTTCATATCTGAGTCATTCTTTGTCTCTCCTGCTCAGACACTTTGTGCAGCGAGTTGGACCATGAAAGAAAGGCTCGTTATGCTATTCAACAGAAGTTAAAAGGTAATCAATGATTTTAGCAAAGGCAAATAACAAAACTAGGCATACAGAAAACGTCCTACTTAAGGAAGTACTTAAGTACGGTGTCTGGACTGTTGCAGATATTTGCCCTCACAGACTTCTATTTAACTTGGAACATTTTGCTTGCATCATATTACAAGATTTTACGAGGAGTGCATTTCTTTATGGCTTACATCCCCTTTGACCCTCTCTCCACTCTCCGTCTCTTACACACACACACACACACACGCACACACACACATGCACACACACACACGCACACACACACGCACACACGCACACGCACACACACACGCACACACACACACGCGCACACACACACACACACAGAGTGTTCTTTATAGACTTTGTTGTTTTAAGCGATCCATACCCTTTTTTCCCAGAAGCTCACGACGCACTCCATCATTTCTCGTGTAAGATGTTGACCCCTCGTCATTGCTCTGGGACCTGTACTTTCAAGCCTCCTCTACTACCACCGTGATGCCTTCAGCTTGTCCTTCACAAATAAGACTGCTCAAGACAGGGACATTGATATACCAATAAATACAACATTCACAACCAATAGAATTCATCAGTTATTGGCCTGCGACGAGCAAGTGTGTACTGTACGGTAGTCTCCTAGTTCTCAAACTGTAATTATTACTGAATTTAAAAAGGCTTATCATATGAACTGTATAATTTATATAAAATCTAGTTCAAGAAGAAACTGAAATGTTTCACTGAAAATAGTACAGTATCATCTGTTAAGAAAAAAAATGTAATAGGTGGCTTTGTGCAATGCATATATGATGTAATATATTTTATTTATTGTGATACTCTTTCTGTTGGTGAAATGTTAGGGCATTTTCTTACATTAGATCCGACACTAATTTATTAATGTATTTTTAACAGTTTGATTTAATCCATGTTGTTCATCAATGTTGTTTGTTCTCATGTGTAAACAATGTACAATTGATGTAAAGCACTTTAAATAGACAGCGCTGATGGCAAACCTGATGACTGAAATGTGTATTAAACTATCTTGTTAAACTATATGATAACTACTGTCTTATTACTCACTGGGAATTTTGCATAGCAAACCTGAAGCAGGAACTGTGTATTACAGGGCAGATTTCAATGTTTCGTAGGATGAAAAGGCAAATTAAGTACGTGGACATTGACATAGTATGGAAATTTTGATCGGATACATACACGCATACAGACATTTTCAGATATTAATAATTATTGGTTAAAATGAAGCGAAAAATAATCTAAAACGGATTTACTGCATGAATGCATGACAGCAGATTCCAGTGCACAATATCACAATATATCACAATATCATATTCAGTAGATTCACCTCTTTTGAATATATCTCCATGTGGATACATGTGTAGTCTATATTTAGGATAAATACACGGGTGATTATAGAGAATCGTGCATGCTGATTGGTCGAGAAATTCGGACTATTTCTTGATAATCACCTTGAGTGAGTCAGTAAAATGGCTGCCAATGGGTTTGTCACTGTAACTGAGGAAGAATTACAAATTATGAAAGAAAATGCTGTTCCTAAAAGCACTAAAGATGCTATGAAGTTTGGTCTAAAGCTATTCAAAGTTAAGGTGGAATTGTGATTTATTTTATCTATTTCACAATAAAGTATTTTATGTGAGTCGGTATAGATAAGTGACACAACCTTGTGCATTACATTTGCATTTATTTATTTTATTACCATTAATTACATTTGCATGCCACTTTTGAATAATCACCTGTGTATTGATATGAAAACAATTATCCACCTCAGGCTCAGTGAAGATCGACTTTGTCTTGGTTATTATTCACCGATATTCACTTTTCCTTCAGTAAATAATTGTTAACGATAATACTATATATATATATTGTGTGTGTATATATATATATATATATATATATATATATATATATATATATATATATATATATATATATATACACACACACACACACCACACACACACACACACACTCCGATCAGCCATAAAATTGAAACCACTGATAGGTGAAGTGAGTGAATAATATTGATTATCTCATTACAGTGGCACCTGTCGAGGCGTGGGACATATTAGGCAGCAAGAGAAGAGTCAGTTCTTGAAGTTGATATGTTGGAAGCGGGAAAAATGGGCAAGTGTAAGGATCTGAGTGACTCTGACAAGGGCCAAATTGTGATGCCAAGATAACTGGGTCATGGTGGTGTAGTGGTTAGTACTGTCACCTCACAGCAAGAAGGTCCTGGGTTCAAGCCCAGCGGCCGGCGAGGGCCTTTCTGTGCGGAGTTTGCATGTTCTCCCCTTGTCCACGTGGGTTTCCTCCAGGTGCTCCGGTTTCCCCCACAGTCCAAAGACATGCAGGTTAGGCTAATTGGTGGCTCTAAATTGACCGTAGGTGTGAATGTGAGTGTGAATGGTTGTTTGTCTCTGTGTCAACCCTGTGATGACCTGGCGACTTGTCCAGGGTGTACCCCGCCTTTCGCCTGTAGTCAGCTGGGATAGGCTCCAGCTTGCCTGTGACCCTGTAGAACAGGATAAGCGGCTACAGATAATGGATGGATGGATGATGGAAGGAAGATAACTGGGTCTGAGCATCTCCAAAATGGCACGTCTTGTGGGGTGTTCCTGGTATGCAGTGATTAGTACCTACAAGAAGTGGTCCAAGGAAGGACAACCGGTGAACCGGTGACAGGGTCATGGGTGTCGAAGGCTCATTGATTCACATGGGGCACAAAGGCTAGCTCATATGGTCCAATCCCACAGAAGAGCACAAACTGCTGAAAAAGTTAATGCTGGCTAAGACAGAAAGACAGTGATCTAGGGACACATGACAGAAGACTAACATGACTTCCACCCTTTAGTCTGCTTAACGGAGCAGTGCAGAAGCAAATCTAATTAACTCTCGGTGTTGTCAAGTAATCCTGGTATTCACAAATAATTTGTCATTTGAACTTATCTGTGCATCAGTTTGATTCAGTTTAATTATTAATATTCATTTTAATTAATTAGATAAAGTGAATCATTCTGATCCTAAAACTTCAACGTGAGTTTTCAACCTTGAAAATAGTGATGGAACGTTTGATATACTTGGTCTCATAGCACCATCTAAT
The DNA here is from genome assembly GCF_027579695.1 of Neoarius graeffei. NCBI lineage: Eukaryota > Metazoa > Chordata > Actinopteri > Siluriformes > Ariidae > Neoarius > Neoarius graeffei. Next base: position 55,595,841 of record NC_083574.1, read on the forward strand.
GGACGCCCTTTTCCAAGCCACCTTGATGCAAAAACTACAGTAGATTAAACAGCTGGCTTCAGATGGCTATTAAAAGTAAGCTAGTGCGCTGATTTATCTGAGCAATAAGCCAGAGAGCAGGCAACACATTACAGAGCTGATTATAAAATTTGACAATGATGATTTTCTCACACACACACACACACACACACACACACACACACACACACACACACACACACACACACACACACACACAGAGTACATTTGTAGGCCTGACAGGTGCTTGAAATAGTCTAGACAATTGGCTGAGAGTTTGCTGTTCCTGAAGAAGATGAATGAATGAATGAATGAATGAATGAATGAATGAAATTGACCCTAGACTAGTTATTGCTGGGTTTCACATGACGTCACATCCGCCTCATTAGTTATTCAAAACTTCAGCTGGCGGTCAACCAAAGCTCAGTTGACAAAGCGTTTGTACGGAGAAGGTGCATTGCTCACGTGAAAAATGCCTTACGCTTGCATTGTTTTAGGTTGTTCGAATCGATCAAACCGTGAAACTGATAAAAGTTTCTTCAGGGTTCCCTGTGAACTAATAAAAAAGGGTGAACGAGCACAGGATTTCACAAAAAGACGTCGAGAAAGGTGGCTTTTGAACCTCAAACTGAAATCGAAGGGAGCCGAGTCGAAGCGTGCTCGAGTTTGCAGTGATCACTTGGTGAAAGGTTTGTAAATCCCTCTCAGCTCTGGCCCGAGTGTTTTCCAAGTACTTTTCTTGCTATGTGTCGTTATTTTACGGTCCTTTTTTTAGTCACGAAGCGCTAAAGTCCCCAGCTGTTTCTTTGTTTACTCCTCACTCCTCACAAAGTCCATCTGCATGAAGGTCGTGACAAAATTCTTCCCCAGCCATACAGTTACAATGCGCCGTGATCACTTCTCCGTCTTGTTTAACTAAGATCAAGGTCTTTAAAGGGGTTTCTGATGATCTTTGTGAATGATTTACCTGAGAGATAAGAGCCAACACAAGTGAGAATCAAGCGAACTGCTGTTTGTTTACACTTCAACTTGCAGCACTTCGTTGCAAAGATGCGAATGAAAAGCTTAAAAAAAACATACACAGGCAAAAACACTACAGGATTCATTCGGCAGTGACTTGATAGCGAGGTCCTTTCCCCAGCCACATACAAAAAAGTTGTAAGCCTCCATACTCTTCCACGCTTTCATCCGTTTTGCGCTGTAGAAGGACGTCTGCAACACCAGATAGTTCGAGATGTCGGGGAACTCGACTGAAGGGTAGTTTTCGAGATCGTATGACAAATCCTTCTTTCCCAGACTGTAGGGGTCGATTCCATTGCACATAGTGATCTTCTGAATATATCTAAAGCGAGCAGCGGCTTCTGGATTACGAGCGTACTCTGATAACTTATCGCTAGTTGTTTGCACTACGGCAGCTATTTCGACCACCAGCTATTTCACTTCCGGTAAAACCGCTAAGAAAAGTCACATGACTGAAACCCAGCAATAGGAAGAAAGAGAGAAAGGAAGAGTCAAAATTAAGTTGCTTGGAGTACATATTCTACAACCTTGCTTCTCAAAATGGAGTCAGGGGACCTCGATGAATCTGTGATTAATACCCATGCAGTCCTTCACTGTAGTGCCTTTTAGAAAATCACATATAGATGACTGATTCTTTATTTGTTCCTGCCATCTTGAAACTTCACTGGGACCACAATGGAAATAAGTGTTTTTACACTTTGTGTTATCCTTGGTTTAGTTTCATGTTGATCAGCTGTATTGGATTTGTTTACTCTATTTCTGATGTGCATGGGATTTTTACCTGAATAAATTCTATCTATCTAATTCTATGATGAAGATCACGATCAAAAAGTTCTTATGGTTGTTATAGTTATTCGAGTTGTCGTTGGGCGGCACGGTGGTGTAGTGGTTAGCGCTGTCACCTCACAGCAAGAAGGTCCAGGCTTGAGCCCCGTGGCTGGCGAGGGCCTTTCTGTGCGGAGTTTGCATGTTCTCCCCGTGTCCGTGTGGGTTTCCTCCGGGTGCTCCGGTTTCCCCCACAGTCCAAAGACATGCAGGTTAGGTTAACTGGTGACTCTAAATTGACCGTAGGTGTGAATGTGAGTGTGAATGGTTGTCTGTGTCTATGTGTCAGCCCTGTGATGACCTGGCGACTTGTCCAGGGTGTACCCCGCCTTTCGCCCGTAGTCAGCTGGGATAGGCTCCAGCTTGCCTGCGACCCTGTAGAACAGGATAAAGCGGCTACAGATAATGAGATGAGATGAGTTGTCGTTGTCCGGTCACTTGAATGAAATGGATTAATCTAAAACTAAGGATCTAAAAACAGGAAAAGCAACTTTTAACCTAACTGCAATTTTATACAAATTTATATGACTACAAAAGATTATATACATTATATTTTATATAAAATCAGGACATCCTGTTACTATGAGCCACTGTGTTTCAGATCTACATCTGAATGAGTGGAAGGTTCAGGAATAAAAAGCTTCAGTGACTGGAATAATTTAATATGATATACTGGGCTTAAAATTAAATCTGTACTGTGATCATAAGGGAGTCCTTGAAAATGATTTTGCTCTGAAAGGGAAACCTGGCTGAAAAAAAAAAGATTGAGAATCCTTGAAATACTATTTACAATACATTTCAAACTACAGTTTCCAGAGTTGGCTCAAAGAAGGTAAATAAGATATAATTGCCATAATAATAGGTAAACACAAATATCAAAAAATATATACCTATAATGTGCCTTTGGGTTTTTTTTTAAATTTGTGGCATCAGTTCTTTACAGATTATAGCATGCATGGGCGTGCCCTTCAGTTAAGCATACTGGACTTGATTTAGCAGCTCCAAGCCTGGCATAAGCTGAAAGGTTACTTATGAAATAAAAACAAAAATTAACAAGAAAAGTGTGTTTCCATTGGTTTGATTGCATCCTGTTTGACTTCATACTGTACAATAACTCACCTCTGTCTGACAGAGAGAACTCTGACCTCTCTGCTGTATAGTCCTGTTTACGACCCTGGTCTTCCGTAACTTTTGCACCGGCAGAGCTTGTTTGTTTACTGTCATTAGTCACTTTTGCACCATTAGAGTTCTTTTTATTTATTTATTAATTTTCCATTCAATACTGCCGCTCTTGCACAGTTTTTATCTTCATTTATCACAATTTTTATTTTTAGCACTATTAATGCACACTCACATGCACAAAGCACATATATAGATATTTTTTATTGTTACATTTTATCTGTATGTTGTATAGTCGGCTTGTTCTTGGGATCTTTTTTTTAATTCTATTTTATGTTGTACAGTGTGTCTTTTTCTTTTCGCATGTCTCATAACTTGCTGGTGCAACAAAACAATTTCCCAGCTTGGGATCAATAAAGTAAATCAATCAATCAATCAATCAATCAATCTATCTATCTATCTATCTATCTATCTATCTATCTATCTATCTATCTATCTATCTATCTAGTTTTTGGGTTCAAAAAGTCAGTTATAAGACTTTTAACACACTATATGGTATATACAGGTAAGACTGACATGCATTATGTTCTATAATGCATGTCAGTCTTATATACCATATAGTGTGTTAAAAGTCTTACAACTGACTTTTTTGAACTGACTTATAGAACATAATGCAAGGAGTAGACGTAAAGAACGTTGGTGAATTCAAGTATCTGGGGTCAACTGTGCAGGAAAATGGGGGCTGTGATAGTGAGGTGAGAAAGAGAGTGCAGGCAGGGTGGAGCAGTTGGAGAAGGATTTCGGGAGTCATTTGTGATAGGAAAGTCCCAGCAAAAGTGAAAGGTAAGATGTATGACAGTAGTGAGACCAGCTGTGATGTATGGATTGGAGACCGTACCCTTAACGAAGAGACAGGAGGCAAAGTTGGAGGTGGTGGAGTTGAGGATGTTAAGGTTTGCGATGGGAGGTTGGACAGGATAAGGAACGAGCACATCAGAGGGACGGCACATGTGGAGAGCTTGGGAATTAAGCTAAGAGAGATGAGACCGAGATGGTCTGGGCACATCCTGAGAAGAGATGCAGAGCATGTTGGAAGGAGAATTTTGAGGATGGAGCTGCCAGGCAAACGAAAACAAGGAAGGCCAAAGAGGAGATACATGGATGTGGTGAGAGAGGACATGAAAGTGGCAGGTGTGGTAGAGAAGGATGCAGAAGACAGGGAGCAATGGAGACGAAAGATCCGCTGTGGCGACCTCTAATCGGGAGCAGCCAGAAGATGAATTATGTTCTATATTTCCTAGAACAACATGAATATTAAGTATCATGAATGTTGAGTGATATAGTAGTGTGTTGTATAAACAGTTGCCATGATCAATTTTGTTCTCTCTTTCATATCCTATACAGGCCTAGAAATTCATATATTTTTTTCACCAGCCAGCCGGACTAGTTACCTTCCAAAGTAACTCGCCAAACAGAAAATCAACTAGCCAAAATTTGTTCATGTATGAATTTTACTTCTGTCAAAAATAACACAAAAGAGAATAGTTACCATTGTTCATGACTAATGTGCATTTATTTCAAGACCCGAGTATTTTGATACTGTTGTTAAATACATAAATGAGAACAACACAGAGCACCATAATATAATATCAACAAATAATAATATATTGGAAAACTTGGCAACTTGGTGTATGAGTATTGAAAACAAATATACTTACTATCATGACTATAGCACCCAAAATATGTCCAACATGCTTTCTGTATTTAACCATTTATGAGAGAGAAAGCATTAGGAGCTTCATATTGACTAGGAATCAACTTGAAAAAATTAATTATTCCATAAAAATCGTATCGCAGCCAAGGCCTACCCTGCTCCCACGTTTGCTTATAAGTCCTTTGTCATTTCTCCTTCTCGTATGCTTTATCGGCGGCCTTTTTCTCCTCTTCACACCGAGGTCGCTTTGTCCCCGTCTCCAGTGGTTTCTGTACACCTTTCAGAAAATTCCACATCGCAACGTAGCTTTGGCAGATGTAGATGTAAACAACAGCAAAAACACGTGTTTAAATGGGCGATAATGTGGCCACATCTACTGAATTTGATAACGTGATTACCGCAATATTCAACGAGATGCGTTATATGCATGCGCAGTAGTGAAAAAAACGACAGCCTGACTCGTACACGATATAATTCGGAATTCTTCGGTATTTTCCGTCCTGCCGATAAACACATCGATTAACACAGACACGGCACGCGCTTAATATGTGGCGGCTTTAGTTGACAGTGTGTCTGAATCTTCGCTTCATATATAATTTTTTTATTTTCAACTAGCCAGCCAGGCTGGCTAGTGACAGGAATTACCTGCCAAATGACAAATTAAGTCGCCTTGGGCGACCGGACTACCGTGACTTTCGAGCCGTGCTATAGAACCTTTTAGGAAATAAGTTTGCTGTATCTTTACATGCATACACACAGAATTGTGAAGGTGTGAGAAAACCAGAATAACGTCTTTTTTGTTTGTTTGTTTGTTTGTTTGTTTTTATGATTGCTTTAAAAACATGAACAATATCTAGAGGGACACTGCAGCAACTGGTAAGGAAGTACATCGTGTTTACAAGTGGTTGCCAAATCAGATTAGTGTTGGTTTATTTATTTGTTTTTTTTTGTTTGTTTGTTATAGAAGTTCTAATAACTACTTGCTGAACTCAGAAAGAAAGAAAGCACAACTTTATTCATCACACACTTGTGAAATTCCTCTCTGCATTCAAGCCATCTGAAGCAGTGAACACACACATGAGCACACACACATACTGTACACATATCCAGAGCAGTGGGCAGCCATGCTAACAGCGCCCGGGGAGCAGTTGAGAGTTAGGTGCCTCGCTCGAGGGCACCTCAGCCCAAGGCCGTCCCATATTAACCTAACTGCATGTCTTTGGACTGTGGGGGAAACCAGAGCACCTGGAGGAAACCCATGCAGACACGGGGAGAACATGCAAACTCCACACAGAAAGGCCCTCGCCGGCCGCGAACCCAGAACCTTCTTGCTGTGAGGCGACTGTGCTAACCACTTACACCACTGTGCCGCCAACTACTACTTACTTCTATAACTACTTACTTCTAATAACCATGCCGAAAAATTCAACTTGGTCTTGTAGTTACCAGCTGGTAGAGTGTTTAAAAGCTGGTAAGTAATTTCCCCACTTCTTTACTGCTGAGGAAATTGTGTCATGGAAACTCTCTCAAGCAAGAATACTCCAAAGTCAAAAAGTTTGCAGAAAAGATAGACTTTTATTAAATCAGTAACAAAAGCCGAGTCAGTCTGCAGAGTGGGTGGCACGGTGGTGTAGTGGTTAGCGCTGTCGCCTCACAGCAAGAAGGTCCGGGTTCGAGCCCCGTGGCCGGCGAGGGCCTTTCTGTGCGGAGTTTGCATGTTCTCCCCGTGTCCGCGTGGGTTTCCTCTGGGTGCTCCGGTTTCCCCCACAGTCCAAAGACATGCAGGTTAGGTTAACTGGTGACTCTAAATTGACCATAGGTGTGAATGTGAGTGTGAATGGTTGTCTGTGTCTATGTGTCAGCCCTGTGATGACCTGGTGACTTGTCCAGGGTGTACCCCGCCTTTCGCCTGTAGTCAGCGGGGATAGGCTCCAGCTTGCCTGCAACCCTGTAGAACAGGATAAAGCGGCTAGAGATAATGAGATGAGTCTGCAGAGTGATCCCCCTCAGTCATAGGGTTTCTTATTTTATACAGTTTCAAAATAACACAGTTTATGCTCAGTAATAATAAGAAGCCTTTATTTGTCACAAGTACACTCAAGCACAGCAAAATTCCTCCTCTGCAAGTTCCATATGTAGAAGAACCATCGAAGAGATGACGGGGACAACTTCGAACTTCAATCATCATTTGGCAAGACTCCACCCAGAGAGGCAAGTGACACATTGTGTTCATTGCTCTGTTGATAGTGGGCGGGCTTTGCTGAGCAATGAACAAGCTTTTTCTCTGTAGCCAATAACTAAAATGGGGCAGTCGAGCAGAAACGTTAGTCCAACACAGCAGCCGAGATGCTTTCATATACAGGCAGCAACAGCCACCATCAAATGGTGCGGTTGGAATCTTGTTCTTGGGCTCAACTCAAAATTTTCTTTCATGACTCGGACTTGACCACCAGGGACTCGAACTCGAGGTTTAGTGACTCGACTACAACACTGATAAGCACACATACATACCCCAAGCAGTGCATGGGAAACAGTTGGAGGTTAGGTACCTTGCGCAAGGACACTTCAGCCATGATACAGAGGGAGGGGAAAGTGCTGTTCATTCACTCAACTCCCCTCACATTTTTCCTGCCGGTCCTGGGAATCAAACCAGTGACACTTTGGGCCCAAGGCTGCTTCTCTAACCTTCAGGCAGGCTATGGCTGTCCCATAGCTGCTGTCATTGGTTAACATGTCTCACCAAACCTCATCAACATTTTCTTTTGGTCAGTACATCTCACGCTTCTCATATTTTGTATCAACCAGGCCAAACATCCCAGTACATGAATGCACGATTCAGGAAGAGTTAAATCATGTGATAAGAAGTGTTACATCTTGAATAACACACTATTCAGAGGGTACAATACATGATTCAAAATGACTGGAGCCAAATCATCATAAGATAAAAATTGATACAGGTTGCAGGTCCAGAACCAACACAACACATAATAATGTGATGCATAATGCAGAATGCACAACACACTATTCATAGTGTAGAAAAATTATTCAAAATGACTTTGGCCAGACCAGTATAATATAAGATAAAAAAGTATACATGATGCAGGTGGGCAGCTTAGCATAACACAAGAACACCACACAAAACCAGAATGACTTGGCAGAAAATGATATTTGGCAAAAACAACCTTTCAGTGAGATCAGTCTCAAATTCTTTACTGGATTTACTTGTTTACTGTAATTATGATCATTCATAAATCGATGTATTATTACTTTTAATAGAATCAGCTTCACTTACTTTTAATAAGATCAACATCATGGTTTTGTTTCACGTGAATAATTAATGAACAAGATTGAGATTATATGTGAAAAACACAGGAAGGTGAACTTCCAGCTGAACTTTCACACTGACAGAATTAGGCCAAGTTTACATTAGACCGTATCTGTCTCGTTTTCTTCGCGGATGCACTGTCCGTTTACATTAAAACGCCTGGAAACGCCGGGAAACGGGAATCCGCCAGGGTCCACGTATTCAATCCAGATCGTGTCTGGTCCGGTGCTGTGTAAACATTGAGAATACGCGGATACGCTGTGCTGAGCTCTAGCTGGCGTCGTCATTGGACAACGTCACTGTGACATCCACCTTCCTGATTCGCTGGCGTTGGTCATGTGACGCGACTGCTGAAAAACGGCGCGGACTTCCGCCTTGTATCACCTTTCATTAAAGATTATAAAAGTATGAAAATACTGCAAATACTGATGCAAATACTGCCCATTGTGTAGTTATGATTGTCTTTAGGCTTGCCATCCTTCCACTTGCAAGTGGTAAGTGACGCGCATGCCCGACATGCACTGAGATCACACACACAGCGGCTCAGTCCCAAATCACTGCTCGTGCGCTATACTCGCGCGCTCTGTTAGCTGCACAGGGCCGGAGTGCGCACCCTCCAGAGGGCACTCGCTGTTCAGGGCGGAGTGATTTGGAGCGCAGGATGCCTGCGGAGCCGAGCGTATCCGTGTATTGGCGTTGCTATGTGCACGCGAATCGTGTATTGGCGTTGCTGTGTGCACACTAATCGTTTTAAAAACGTTAATCTGATGACCCGCTGATACGGTCTAATGTAAACCCCGCCTTAGTTAAGAAACCATCCATCCATCATCTATAGCTGCTTATCCTGTTCTACAGGGTTGCAGGGAAGCTGGAGCCTATCCCAGGTGACTATGGGCGAGAGGCAGGGTACACCCTGGACAAGTCGCCAGATCATCGCAGGGTTGACATAGAAACAAACAACCATTCACACTCACATTCACACCTACGGTCAATTTAGAGCCACCGATTAGCCTAACCTTCATGTCTTTGGACTGTGGGGGAAACCGGAGCACCCGGAGGAAACCCATACATACACGGGGAGAACATGCAAACTCCACACATGCCCCTTTTCCACCAAAACAGTTCCAGGGCTGGTTCGGGGCCAGTGCTTAGTTTGGAACCGGGTTTTCTGTTTCCACTGACAAAGAACTGGCTCTGGGCCAGAAAAACCGGTTCCAGGCTAGCACCAACTCTCTGCTGGGCCAGAGGAAAGAACTGCTTACGTCAGCAGGGGGGCAGAGTTGTTAAGACCAACAACAATAACAAGACCGCGAAAGATCGCCATTTTTAAGCGACGAGAAGCAGCAGCTGTACAAACGCAAAGTCATCCATTATTATTATTATTGTTGTTGTTGTTGTTGCTGCTGCTGCTTCTTCCGTGTTGTTTTTGCTTCGATATTTGCGCCAAGGTTTATGCAAACGTAGCAACGTAACTGACGTATACAACGACGTAACTGACGTCAACAGCGACGTAATGACGTGGATCCCCTTAGCACTTCGAGCTATGGAAAAGCAAACTGGTTCTCAGCTGGCTCGCAAGTTGAACGAGTTGTGAACCAGCACCAGCACTGGCCCCGAACCAGCCCTGGAACTGATACCCCTGGAAGAGGGGTAACAGAAAGGCCCCTGTCAGCCACTGGGCTCAAACCCAGGACCTTCTTGCTGTGAGGCGACAGTGCTCACCACTACACCACCGTGCCGCCTGTTAAGAAACCAGAAAGGTTTAATTATCTATGCTGAATGCAGTATATGCTTTTTACGCTTTGCATGCTTTGACACATTCATTCATACCAAGTGGACCAACTTGGGTTGGGAGGTTGGGTAGGTTTTCATTTTTGGTGTTATCTATCTATCTATCTATCTATCTATCTATCTATCTATCTATCTATCTATCTATCTATCTATCTATCTATCTATCTATCTATCTATCGTTGTCTGTTCGACACAAATCTAAAACTGGACATGATTATATTTGCTTGGAGATGCTTTGTACAACCCCGATTCCAAAAAAGTCGGGACAAAATACAAATTGTAAATTAAAACGGAATGCAATAATTTACAAATCTCAAAAACTGATATTGTATTCACAATAGAACATAGACAACATATCAAATGTCAAAAGTGAGACATTTTGAAATTTCATGCCAAATATTGTCTCATTTGAAATTTCATGACAGCAACATATCTCAAAAAAGTTGGGACAGGGGCAATAAGACGCTCAAAAAGTAAAAGGTACAAAAAAGGAACAGCTGGAGGACCAAATTGCAACTCATTAGGTCAATTGGCAATAGGTCATTAACATGACTGGGTATAAAAAGAGCATTTTGGAGTGGCAGCGGCTCTCAGAAGTAAAGGTGGGAAGAGGATCACCAATCCCCCTAATTCTGCACCGACAAATAGTGGAGCAATATCAGAAAGGAGTTCGACAGTGTAAAATTGCAAAGAGTTTGAACATATCATCATCTACAGTGCATAACATCATCAAAAGATTCAGAGAATCTGGAAGAATCTCTGTGCGTAAGGGTCAAGGCCGGAAAACCATATTGGGTGCCCGTGATCTTCGGGCCCTTAGACGGCACTGCATCACATACAGGCATGCTTCTGTATTGGAAATCACAAAATGGGCTCAGGAATATTTCCAGAGAACATTATCTGTGAACACAATTCACCGTGCCGTCTGCCGTTGCCAGCTAAAACTCTATAGTTCAAAGAAGAAGCCGTATCTAAACATGATCCAGAAGTGCAGATGTCTTCTCTGGGCCAAGGCTCATTTAAAATGGACTGTGGCAAAGTGGAAAACTGTTCTGTGGTCAGACGAATCAAAATTTGAAGTTCTTTATGGAAATCAGGGACGCCGTGTCATTCGGACTAAAGAGAAGAAGGACGACCCAAGTTGTTATCAGCGCTCAGTTCAGAAGCCTGCATATCTGATGGTATGGGGTTGCATTAGTGCGTGTGGCATGGGCAGCTTACGCATCTGGAAAGACACCATCAATGCTGAAAGGTATATCCAGGTTCTAGAGCAACATATGCTCCCATCCAGACGACGTCTCTTTCAGGGAAGACCTTGCATTTTCCAACATGACAATGCCAAACCACATACTGCATCAATTACAGCATCATGGCTGCGTAGAAGAAGGGTCCGGGTACTGAACTGGCCAGCCTGCAGTCCAGATCTTTCACCCATAGAAAACATTTGGCGCATCATAAAACGGAAGATACGACAAAAAAGACCTAAGACAGTTGAGCACCTAGAATCCTACATTAGACAAGAATGGGTTAACATTCCTATCCTTAAACTTGAGCAACTTGTCTCCTCAGTCCCCAGACGTTTACAGACTGTTGTAAAGAGAAAAGGGGATGTCTCACAGTGGTAAACATGGCCTTGTCCCAACTTTTTTGAGATGTGTTGTTGTCATAAAATTTAAAATCACCTAATTTTCTCTCTAACTGATACATTTTCTCAGTTTAAACATTTGATATGTCATCTATGTTCTATTCTGAATAAAATATGGAATTTTGAAACTTCCACATCATTGCATTCCGTTTTTATTTACAATTTGTACTTTGTCCCAACTTTTTTGGAATCGGGGTTGTAATATGAAGTGATGTCCGAATAAAACAAATGTATTTAAAAATTATGAAAAACACCATAACATCTATTTATTTTTTTCGTGGTCCGGTTTCCATCAAATCGTGCACTCTGATTGGCTCGCGAGCGGTCCAGAATCCTACGATACAGACCCCAGTTACGGACCTTTGGTGACTTGCTCGTTCACAACAACAACAACAAACATAGTAGCCATTTTTTGTCAACATTTATTTTCTCAATTCTCAGTGTAATAGCATTAATTTTACAGCATGGATAGTCTCATCTCATTATCTCTAGCCGCTTTATCCTTCTACAGGGTCGCAGGCAAGCTGGAGCCTATCCCAGCTGACTACGGGCGAAAGGCGGGGTACACCCTGGACAAGTCGCCAGGTCATCACAGGGCTGACACATAGACACAGACAACCATTCACACTCACATTCACACCTACGGTCAATTTAGAGTCACCAGTTAACCTAACCTGCATGTCTTTGGACTGTGGGGGAAACCGGAGTACCCGGAGGAAACCCACGCGGACACGGGGAGAACATGCAAACTCCACACAGAAAGGCCCTCGCCGGCCCCGGGGCTCGAACCCAGGACCTTCTTGCTGTGAGGCGACAGCGCTAACCACTACACCACCGTGCCGCCAGCATGGATAGTGATAACAACAATGTTCGCAGCTAAAGCGAGTTTTACTACCCTGATGAAGACGAAATAAAATAAAGCATTTCAGGAGAAAGCCAAAAACCTGTAACTGTTGCTAACGCCGAGCAAACCCAGCAGTTTATTGAGGAGCAAAGGTCAGAAAATACAACAAAAAAGATGACCTATGACCTCAATATCTTTAGGAAGTTCTGTCGAACCCTAAATGAAGGTCGAAAGGTGGAAGACATATGTAATGGAAACTTCTAATAAACACTTCAGAACGCTTAGCAGTTGTCTTTTCAGTTATTTATTATAGTAGATCATATAAAACCTATATAAAATAGGAAAGGAAAAAGAAGAAGAAGAGATGAAGACACCACTTCTGATGATGCAGAGAGTACGCGCACTCTGAGTTGTGTTTTAGTGGCTGTTATCTATTATACTCTAAAGGCATTCGCTTACTGCTCGCGTCTTCACGTGATTGGCTCAAGATTTTCTATGAAACTTTGTTAAAGCATGTACCTGGCATGCTCTGGTATGTGCAGGTGGATGCGTAGTTAGGGAGAACTCAGGCACCCTGCTTATCACCACCAAGGCCACAGAAAGGCGATTACAGCATGGGAAAAACAACTCTCTCAGTACACTAGGCCACTTGAGCTCAACACACAGAAACAGAGAGAATAGGAATGTTCATCCACTAAATTTCCCTCACATTTTCCCCCTTTTTATCCTACAGGATAATAATTGCTAAGGAAAGAAATGTACACAATTTCACTGGTAAGAGTTCCCAGAGAGATTCGACTTAACATGTCATTGAGTGTACAGGGATAATGCTAAGGCTGTTTTGTAAGACATAGGTGTCTTAAGTTAATGCTAGCAAGCTATATACATAGATCAGGAAACAATAGAACAGAAAAGTTACCACAAATGAGTGTGTTTTAAGCTAGGGCTAATTTCATATCAGCTGTGCTGACGTCGTCAAACGGTGGGTTGTAGTCTTCGTATGGGTTTGGAGGCCAGTCAGGTAAGTCGTCTGGGTCTATTTTCCCATCTGGTAACCAATATTTGTCAGCTGCCTCTGAAACACAGACATACAACATTGACTGAAAACAGGGAGCAAACATAGCATCACAATCACTAAACCTAGGACCAGTATGGTGGATAGAATCAGAGTCTTCCATCCACTAAACCAACTGTCTTCGACTCTGTGTCAGGTTGGGTACTCATCCACACAGAATTTCAAATGGGCTTAACCCATGTTTCGGCCTTGTTTGCATCCTCATTTGTGTGAGCACTACAGGGAGGACCTTTGTCCATCCTCGCCCTGTTTCTGCACAAGCTTTGCTTAGTTTTTTTTTTTAAGGGACCCATTTTCCCTCTCTACTGCTCCTGCACTGGCAGGATGGCAGGCACAATGTTGTTTCAGGTCTATCCCTAGGAATGCTCCTATTTTCTTTAGGGCTGCATTAACAAAGGGTGTTCCATTGTTACTTGAGATTTTGCTAGGTATACCCCACCTAGGAATTATATCTCTCAGGAGTGCTTTGACTACTGCCTCTGAGTCTTGTTTAGCTGTGGGGAATACTTCAACCCATTTTGAAAACATGTCAACTATTACCAGGCAATACCTTTTCCCTTCACTAGGTGTCAGTTCAATGAAGTCCATTTGTAGATGGTCAAATGGTTTGTCTGGTATTGGGTGTGCTGCTTGAGTTAGTTTGATACCTTGACCTGCATTATGTTGTGCACATATCAAGCATTGCTTGCAAAATTTTACAGTGTAATTTGAAAACCCCTTTGTGAACCATCTCTTTGTTACTTCTGCTACCATCCCCCCTTTTGACACATGGGTGAGCCCATGTGCCAATTTTGCATAGAAAGGGAACATGTGTTTTGGTAGACAGGGACGGCCCAAGGGACAAACCCAGACCGAGTTTGCAAAGATACAGCCGGTCTGTTTCCAGACTCGTCTCTCGTCCTGGGTGGCAGTGCTCTGAAGGTCCGCTAGCTGTAAACAGGGGGTAGGAACCTGAGGAAAAGCAAGGTTAGAGGGTGAACTGGAAGCTGAGGCCGCACACTTAGCTGCCGCGTCTGCCCTGTCATTTCCTTGAGACACAAGATCAGTATTGTTAGTATGGGCAACACACTTACACACAGCAATGGCTACGGAGTAGAATAGCATCCAACAACTCAGAGACCAGTTTATGATGTGCAATGGGAGATCCTGTGCTAGTGAGAAAATTTCTGTGTTTCCAAATGGTGCCAAAATCGTGCACAACGCCAAATGTGTACCTGCTGTCCATAAAAATATTGACAGATTGCCCTGCAACCAATTTGCATGCCTCAATAAGGGCACAGAGCTCTGTGGCCTGCGCCGACAGGTTTGAGGACAGACATGACGCCTTGAGGACCTCGTGATCTGACACTACGGCAAAACCTACTTTGTTCTTTCCCATCTCTAGGTTTCTAGAGGCTGAACCATCCACATAGAGGATCATGTCTGGATTTTCCAAAGGGTCGCTCTTTAAGTCTGCCCTGGGGGAACAAAAATTGTTAGTGAGAGCAACATAGTCATGTGGCTCTCCATCATCCTCTGTAGGGAGAAGAGAGGCAGGATTCAGAACAGTACAACATTTCACAATGATGTTAGGCATATCAAGTATGACAGTGTTATATTTCAACCATCTCTGTGCTGACAAATGTGACGTCTTTTTCTCCAACAGAAGCAGGGAGACAGCATGTGGGACCAAAGGGGTGAGGTTAGAGTACCCCACAATATTTCTGGAAGCAGTTACTGCCTTTTCAGCTGCAGCAACTGCACGCAGGCAAACAGGAAGTCCAGACGCCACTGGATCCAGCTTGCTGGAGAAGTAGGCTACATGTCTCAATCTATCCCCATGCTTCTGCAAAAGAACAGAGGTCATGAAACCCTTCTTTTCATCTACAGTTTGAACAAATGGTTTATTGGGGTCAGGCAGTCCCAGCGTGGGTGTGGTCTGCAGAGTGCTCTTTAGGGACGTCAGATGCGAGCGGGACAACCGCAGCATTGACTGCTTGCAGATCTTGGACAAACCTCCACTCATCGGGCTGGGACGGTTTTCTTGCCTTCTTAACTGGGAAAATAGGAGTGTGCACTGGAGAGTCCTGGCAAGGGACAATTACATCTGCCTTCGGCAACGAATCAAAGACCGGTCTTATACCTGCAATTGCTTCTGGTTTGAGTGGGTATTGGGTCTGTTTAGGCCTGAAATCTGATTTGGGGGTGATCACCACTGGTTTAGCATTCTTTATTCGGCCTACATCATGTTTACCCTTCGCCCAAACGGAATTTGGAACTCCCGCCAATTTGGGGTGCACCTCTGCTGGAGTTATGCCTGTGGAAACAGAGACAAACAGGCCACTATGGCTGGGGTCCCCAGGATCCCAGTCATCAGTGGCTAATATTACGCTGCGCTTAACATGCACACGCATAGCATGACTTTGTTTGTAGACCCCAAGCTTTTGGCAAAACAACACACTAGAGTCCTCTGTTTGGGACCATTCATTGCCATTGACTGCGCACTTCTTGACCCACTTCCCCACGTCTTTCCAATGGGCGGCTCGTGGCTTTGCTAATGAGACATGGGATATAAAATTAACGATGTCAAAGAAATCATGTTGGCAGCAGCCGACCTCAGAGTCCTCTGACACAAGGCCGCGCATAACATGTTTGAGAACACTGCGATGAACATTGATGCAGCTGTTTGGACAACGAGTAAAATGGACCTGCACAGCGCAATAATGTTTAGACCAATACATAGTTTTGAGGGTCAATCTTTCACGTACATGGGGGTCTGCAAACCAAGTCTTTTCAAACTCTACATCTTGTCCTTGGTGAACATGTGCTGTACAATGCAAATCTTCCTCTTTCATATAATCTGTGTCAACTGATGAGGTGTTCAAGTGTGCGAGTTGTACAAGGTGTTTAGGAGTTTGTGCGAGTTGATCTGAGCAGAGCCGCCAGACATATACATACAGGGGGCTTCCAAACCCATACTGCACACTCCACATTTCACTTACTTCAATAGTTAGTCCATCTAGAGTGGACGTGAGATTTACTCCTAATTTGCACATTAAATCACGTGCTAACAAATTTACTGGACATGTATGTGAGATGAGGAATGAGTGGGACATAACTATTCCTCCCTCGCTTTTACAAGGGAGGTTGACTGAGAAAGTTTCGGTTACAGGTCGTCCTGAGATGCCCATTGTCTGACTTTAATTTGAGCTGAGCGGTGGGTCTACTGGAAGTACCCCATGTTGTATGACTGAGTGTCCTGCTCCAGAATCTACTAAAAAGGTTAACACATGCCCACATACAGTGAGGGGCATACAAGGGAGTTTAGAGAAGGGAGTAGTTGTGCATTTTAACAAACTTAATGCAACTTCAGGTGTATCTACCTGGACTGGTGTATCGGGCGTTTCTGTGTAGTCTTGCTGTTGCATGCAGGTGCTGCTACTAATGTGTTTAACGTTATGTGAATGCTCCTGTCTATGTGTATCGGGCGTTTCTGTGTAGTCTTGCTGTTGCATGCAGGTGCTGCTACTAATGTGTTTAACGTTATGTGAATGCTCCTGTCTATGTGTATGTATATCATCAGGTGTGTGTGTGTTACCTCCCCTGTTCTCTGTGCGGGGCCCGTTCCCAGAGTCCGCCCATCAGTCTGCTTTGCTGTACTCCTCACGGGGCCTCTGTTTGCTACTGTGGAGACAATCTCAAGCAATGTGTCCCTTCTGATTGCAGTTGTAGCAGGTTGCGCCTTTTATCCAGGACGGGTCACCTCAGGTCATCCTGCCTCGGCCCCTACCTCGACCTCTTCCTCTTCCTCTTTGTCCAGGCTGAACAGTCTGGAGAAGAGTGAGAGTGGCGGCGTGTAGGTCTTGGTCTCTTTGTGTTGACTTTGTCTTCTCCTTCTCTTTCAGCAGCCTTTCTGCATGCACAGCGTACTGCTCGATCTTGGTGAGGCTCAGGAGTGCCCTCCACTGCAGCCAGGGTCACGGGCCTGGTCAGGCCACTGTGTTTCTCATGCGTGGCGGTGAGACGGGTGAGAAACACTGACATCACTTCACCATCTTCTTGCTTACACATACTGATCTTAGTAATGTCTATGTTCAAGGGAAAAGCTTCAATCAGACGAGCACAGAGAGCAGTGAGGGTATTTCTGTACTCATTATTGCCATCCACTGGTCGGCTTCTGGCCACTCTCTGGAAACCTTGTTCCAATCTATACCCATCTTGGTCATGAATAGGCAGCAAAGTTCATGGGCGGTCGGTCGGAATTCTCTGCAAAACATCAACAGTTCGTTACCAAATCTCTTTCCTCCTACCTCTCTCATGTTGGGAAGAGAAGCCATTTTTTCCTTCATGTCAGCTGTCAGCCAGGGTCTGTGGACTAGAAGCACGCTGTCAGCTCCAGCCACTTCCACCATTGGAAGATGAAGAACTTCAGACTTTAGGTTACAGCCTTGTGGACCCACTGGTGAGCATGTGGTCAGGTCCAGGAGGGTGTCTCTTCCATCGCCATATGCAAGACTGGATCTCATGTGTGACGGAAAAGCGCTGAGAGGCGCTGATGCTGGAGGCAGCTGGTAGGCTGGGAGAGATTCCAGAGGCTCAGTTTTTTTTCTTTGTCTTGACTTCTCCCCCTTTCTGTGGGTGAAGCGCTTGTGGGAATGATGCTCCGCCTTGCTGAGGAAGCAGTGTGTGTCGGGGTGGTGGGGCAGACTCCAGGTCAGGGTCCATCTGAAATTTCAAACACTGAGAAGAGGGTGAGAGCCCTGCCTGTCGTTTCTCTCTTTTGTACTCTCTCTTAGGTGTTTCTTCTTTCCATGCAGAAAACGCCCTCCAGTCCCCTAAGAACTTAACATTATCTGCAGACTCTTCTTTTTCCTTCCGTTTCAACTTTTCTTCTAACTGTTCTGTCTGCCTGGGACTAAAACTGCCCTTCTCAGGGAATCCTATCCTTTACCCATATGTCAAACTGTGCCAAATAATCCTCACCATATGAGGTTTTCATACACTGGATGTTTGGGCTGTCATAGAAACATCCAATTCTTATTATAGCACATGTAGCCTCACACTTACTTGCTTTTTTTCTTTTCTTTCCCTAACTTACTGTTTCTGTTCCTCATTGTACACTGTTATATCAATAGGTTATGACAACAATAGCTGAGTTTTTATCAGGATCACAAGAAGAACAAGTTGGACTATGTCCAAAAATGCGACACAATAATCCTTTAGGTGTGTTCTTATTAGTAAACAATTTATCTGACATTTGCCTTAAACTAAAAGCAGGTATCATTTAGCACAACAACCTCAAAGACAACTCACGCATGTGTACAAAATCTATTTCTCTGTTTCAGAATTTGGAGGAGGACAGTACTCTGTTAATTCATCAATATTTTGCGTGCACACCGGTGTGTCTTGGCGATTTCGTGATCGAACCTGTCTATCCCGTTCCTACGACGGGCCAGTTGTTCACACAGAACAAAGGGAGCAAGATTAAATTCTTTCCCAGTTACAAATCGCTGAACGTGAGTCCGTTGAGACACGCACCCGTACTTCCTTCTCTCAAGTAGGTGAGCCATTACCCAGTCGTCACTTAGGCGGATTTTCTCTTACACAACCCAATAAAATACTCATGGTTTATTGTCTCAAAATTGTGTTTTATCCATTTCTGCAAACAATTGGTACCAGAGCTTAGCAGTCCTCCTGGGCTCGGACAAACTTCTGTCCGTCTCTTATATCAGTCTTCCTTGACTGGGACAATCTCTGTCCATCTCTTATATCAGTCTTTAAATACTGTTTCCACTAATTTCTTTACACAAGAATGCAAAGTTATCACTTACTGGTTCGGTGAGCCCTGACGGTCTGGTCTCTCGTCCGAGTTCTCAGCTCCGCACCGTAGCCTTGGGAGTGTTCCGTCGTCCGAGGATCAGATGCATAGGACCCACCCAGGGACGCCAAATTGTAATGGAAACTTCTAATAAACACTTCAGAACGCTTAGCAGTTGTATTTTCAGTTTTTATTATAGTAGATCATATAAAACAGATATATAAAATAGGAAAGGAAGAAGAAGAAGAAGAAAAGAAGAGAAGAAGACACCACTTCTGATGATGCAGAGAGTACATGCACTCTGAGTTGTGTTTTAGTGGCTGTTATCTATTTTACTCTAAAGGCATTCAATTACTGCTTGCGTCTTCATGTGATTGGCTCAAGATTTTCTATGAAACTTTGTTAAAGCGTGCACCTGGCATGCTCTGGTATGTCACGGGCGATTGCTCTAAGACAACGAGGGAGGCTCAGCCTCCTCTAAAAATGACGAACATCATGTAGGATGAATTGTGCTAGGCTTATGTTATAGCTGACCTTATAACATTGCTATTTCAGATCCAGAATCATAGAAATATATGTGCTCAACCCAACTACAGTGCGAAATCATTCCCTTATAACTTTCCCCAGTTCGCCTAATGTGTGCGTGAGTTTTTCCCCCTCGTGACAGCACGATGCAGCCCAGCCTCAGTGGATTGGGAGCTATGTGTTTGTCAATCTCAAAATGCAAGACGATTATTGGACAAATACTGCGAAAACGCCAGCCCACGGAGTCTCACGGACTCCCAGCCTCAATGGACTTTAACGGCATTTGGGAGCTATGCGCTTTTCAATCTCAAAATGCAAGACGATTATTGGACAAATACTGCGAAAATGCCCGCCCACGGACTCTGAGCCTCACATGGGAGGGACATGGCAGTTTCCGCGAGGAGACTGGTGATTGGTGAAAGCGGCCGGATATTTTCTTTGATTGACAGCTCGTTTCAACTATAGACAGGCAGTGGTACAGTGTTGCCAGATTGGGGGGTTTCCCGCCCAATTGGGCGGTTTTAAGTGCATTTTGGCGGGTTTTGAACATATTTTGGGCTGGATAACGTCAGCAGTATCTGGCAACATCAGTTCAGTCCCATGCGGATTCGCAAGTGCTGTGGTGTATTGTAAGAGATTAGCTTACATTTCGATTTCATTCATTACATACGGTTTCTACCAGCTTTTTTAGTTTGTATATATTTTCATTGTAAATAAAGTGTAAATATAGTGTTGTCAAGTTTGCTATCTTAGTTCCAGAAATTTCGTTTATTTGAGTGACTGAACTTGAACTTGAGGGGGCTAGTCAGCTAGCAAGAAAGCTGCGCACGGATGCCAAGCATTGCTGATTTAATTTTGGCGAAGCCATTTGCCAGTCTTCCTTTCGAGGAAAAAATTAAAATTAAAGAGCAGGGTAGACCAATGCCTCAAACTGACTTGGTGAAAAAGGTAGGGAATAATACTCGTTCCTTTCAGCTCTCCTGGTACGAGAAAGTGAATTAGCTAACAGCAAGTGACCCACATCAACAACAGTAAATAGGCTACTTTAGTAATATGTCATGGATGGACCAAAAATATAGAATCTATTTAAAATGTTTATGCTGAGTATATTATATTGGAATATATGTTTTTCTGGATATGAATTAAACACCGCTACAATTTGGAAAACATTTTTAAACAAAAACACAGCCGAGGTCAATTTTTAAACAACATGCCACAATTTTAAAATATAAAATGTTAAAATATACCCCCCCCCAACACCACCATCATGTATATTGGACAGTAGGCTAATGGGCCAAAAGAACCTGTTATTTCACAGTTTGTGACCCTGCCAACAATCAGCCAGATCAGAGGCAAGAGTATGGGCAAAATTGATGTGTTTTTTCTTTTAAAATCTGGAAATATCATAACCGACCAGCCTCCCCTGTTTGAAAGACTACCAGCCGCCACTGTGGTATGTGCAGGCGGATGCGTAGTTAGGGAGAACTCAGGCACCCTGCTTATCACCACCAAGGCCACAGAAAGACGATTACAAAATGGGAAAAACAACTTTCTCAGTACACTAGGCCACTTGAACTCAACATACAGAAACACAGAGAATAGGAATGTTCATCCACTAAATTTCCCTTGCACATACCTGGCAAAGAACTAAACATGTTGCTGTGCAACTTTTTCATGTTTGCAACAAAGAAAAATGGCGATGTGTATAAGCCATCCTCGCTCACGTCTTTCCAGAGGAGTATCCAGTGCTATCTGAAATATGGTTTCCCTTTTGAGCACCCTCATTTTCTGTTAGAATTTTGTAAAGAAAAAAAATAAATATATTATTTACCAGCTTAAGGTCGGTCCGTATTGTGAAATACCATGACCTCGGCCTTGAAAATACTGACCTTGGCCCAGAGGCCTCAGTCAAGACCTCAGTCATGGTATTTCACGATACAGACCTCCCAGCTGGTAAATAGTATATATGTATTTTGGGAGAGTTATTGGATTTGTGAATAAGATGGAGCTATGCCAAGCCATATTGATCAGTACCATATCTCTGTAACACTCTGAAATGGGCTGCACTGCTTAGAACTCATTTATCTCAGATGCTGATGTTTGTGTGTGATTACATTAATGTATATGTGTGTGTGGTTATATATGTATAAAAACACCAACAACTGATGAATAATTGCTTGAGTCTGATATTAATTTTGGGTGGCATGGTGGTGTAGTGGTTAGCACTGTCGCCTCACAGCAAGAAGGTCCTGGGTTCAAGCCCAGCAGCCGGCAAGGGCCTTTCTATGTGGAATTTGTATGTTCTCCATGTGTCTGCATGGGTTTCCTCTGGGTGCTCTGGTTTCCCTTACAGTCCAAAGACATGCAGGTTAGGCTAATTGAAAGAAGGAAAGAAAGCACAACTTTGTTCATCACACACTTGTGAAATTCCTCTCTGCATTTAACCCATCTAAAGCAGTGAACACACATGTGAGCAATGAGTGCACACACACGCAGAGCAGTGGGCAGCCATGCTAACAGCACCTGGGGAGCAGTTGGGAGTTAGGTGCCTCGATCAAGGGCACCTCAGCCCAAGGCCGTCCCATATTAACCTAACCATATGTCTTTGAACTGTGGGGGAAACCCACAGGGGACATGGGGAGAACATGCAAACTCCGCACAGAAAGGACCCCGCCGGCCTCGAACCCATAACCTTCTTGCGGTGAGGCGACCGTTCTAACCACTTACACCACCGTGGCTCTAAATTGACCGTAGGTGTGAGTGTGAATGGTTGTTTGTCTCTGTGTGTCAGCTCTGCGATGATCTGGTGACTTGTCCAGGGTGTACCCCGCCTCTCACCCACAGTCAGCTGGGATAGGCTCCAGCTTGCCTGCAACTCTGTAGGACAGGATAAGCAGCTACAGATAAAGGATGGATGGATGGAAGAAAGAAAGCACAATTTCACACACTTGTGAAATTCCTCTCTGCATTGAACCTATCTGAAGCAGTGAGCACACACACACATACATACCCAGAGCAGTGGGCAGCCATGCTAACAGCGCCAGGGGAGCAGTTGGGAGTTAGGTGCCTCGCTCAAGGGCATCTCAGCCCAAGGCCATCCCATATCAACCTAACCGCATGTCTTTGAACTGTGGGGGAAACCCACAGGGGACACGGGGAGAACATGCAAACTCCGCACAGAAAGGACCCCACCGGCCGCGAACCCAGAACCTTCTTGCTGTGAGGCAACCATGCTAACCACTTACACCACCGTGGCTCTAAATTGACTGTAGGTGTGAATGTGAGTATGAATGGTTGTTTGTCTCTATGTGTCAGCCCTGCGATGACCTGGCAACTTGTCCAGAGTGTACCCCGCCTCTCACCCATAGTCAGCTGGGATAGGCTCCAGCTTGCCTGCAACCCTTCAAAATCTTTTGGTGGAGACGGTGGGGACCTCGACTGGCTATCGTAGCCTGCAGGGAATCGGCCGTCAGACATTCTGTCGCATGTCCCAGACCCGGTGAAATGTAACTGAATTGTCTTGGCCAGGCCTAAGGGTCCCATCTGCATCTCATCATTGCTGAGGAGTGTGCTCCCATCACCCAATCTAGCATCCAGCCAGAGCAGGTCATGATATATTCTTTTACCATATTAACATGCCATTGTGTGTCATGCCTGATGTAAAGACTCTTGTCTCTGCGAGCCTACCACACAGATTTAATACTTGTCATTTTTAGGGCATACCTAACAACATGTTTTCTTTCTCTCTCTCTCTTTCCCCCCCCCAATCTGTCCCTCTGAGTTACATGTTGATCCTGGGATTGAGATGCTGGCCTCTTCTGCCCCTCGGACCTGCTTGATCCATCCTGGTGCCCTGTGTCTGGTCGGAGTTTTATCGCCCCACTCCTGTGAAGGACGGCCCCATGAGGACAGTTGAGGGTTATACCTGTTAAAACTGTTAATATTATAGTCAGGCTGTCTGTTGTTGCCCAAATGAGGATGGGTTCCCTTTTGAGTCTGGTTCCTCTCGAGGTTTCTTCCTCATGTCGTCTGAGGGAGTTTTTCCTTGCCACCGTCGCCACAGGCTTGCTCATTGGGGATAGATTAGGGATAAAATTAGCTCATGTTTTAAGTCGTTCAAATTCTGTAAAGCTGCTTTGCGACAATGTTTATTGTTAAAAGCGCTGTACAAATAAACTTGATTGATTGATTGATTGAACCCTGTAGGACAGGATAAGCGGCTACAGATAATGGATGGATGGATGGATGGAAGGAAGAAAGAAAGCACAATTTCACCCACTTGTGAAATTCCTCTCTGCATTTAACCCATCTGAAGCAGTGAACACACACGTGAGCAATGAGCACACACACATACCCAGAGCAGTGGGCAGCCATGTTACAGTGCCTTGAAAAAGTATTCATACCCTTTGAACTTTTTCACATTTTTCCACCTTACAACCACAAACTTAAAAGTTTTTTATTGAGATTTTATGTGATAGACCAACACAGAGTAGCACATAATTGTGAAGTGAAACGAAAATGATAAATGGTCTTCAAAATTTTAAACAAATAAAAATCTGAAAAATGTGGTGTGCATTAGTATTCAGCCCCCTGTACTCTGATACCTCTAAATACAATCCAGTGCAATCAATTGCCTTCAGAAGTCATCTAATTAGTTAATAGAGTCCTACTGTGTGTAATTTACTCACAGCATAATTACACTTGTTCTGTGAAGGCCTCAGTGGTTTGTTAGAGAACACTGAAGAACAAACAGCATCATGAAGACCAAAGAACTCACCAGACAGGTCAAGGATAAAGTTCTGGAGAAGTTTAAAGCAGGGTTAGGTTATAAAAAAATATCCCAAGCTCTGAACATCTCAAGAAGCACTGTTCAATTCATCATTCAAAAATGGAAAAAGTATGGCACAACTGCAAACCTACCAAGACATGGCCATCCACCTAAACTGACAGAGCGAGCAAGGAGAGCACTGGTCAGAGAAGCAGCCAAGAGGCCCATGATCACTCTGGAGGAGCTGCAGAAATCCACAGCTCAGGTGGGAGAATCTGTGCACAGGACAACTACAGTATAAGTTGTACACGCCACAAATCTGGCCTTTTTGGAAGAGTGGCAAGAAGAAAGCCATTGTTGAAAGACAGGCATAAGAAGTCCCATTTGTAGTTTGCCAGAAGCCATGTAGGGGACACAGCAAACATGTGGAAGAAGGTGCTTTGGTCAGATGAGACCAAAGTTGAACTTTCTGGCCTAAATGCAAAGCGCTATGTGTGGCGGAAAACTAACACTGCTCATCACCCTGCACACACCATCCCCACTGTGAAACATGGTGGTGGCAGCATCATGCTATGGGGATGCTTTTCTTCAGCAGGGACAGGGAAGCTGGTCAGAGTTGATGGGAAGATGGATGGAGCTAAATACAGGGCAATCCTGGAAGAAAACCTGTTGGAGGCTGCAAAAGACTTGAGACTGGGAAGGAGATTCACCTTCCAGCAAGACAATGACCCTAAACATACAGCCAGAGCTACAATGGAATGGTTTAGATCAAAGAATATTCATGTGTTATTCATGTCCCAGTCAAAGTCCAGACCTAAATCCCATTGAGCATCTGTGGCAAGACTTGAAAATTGCTGTTCACAGATGCTCTCCATCCAATCTGGCTGAGCTTGAGCTATTTTGCAAAGAAGAATGGGCAAAAATTTCAGTGTCTAGATGTGCAAAGCTGGTAGAGACATACCACAAAAGACTTGCAGCTGTAATTGCAGCAAAAGGTGGCTCTACAAAGTATTGATGCAGGGGGGCTGAATACTAATGCACACCACATTTTTCAGATTTTTATTTGTTTAAAATTTTGAAGACCATTTATCATTTTCATTTTACTTCACAATTATGTGCTACTCTGTGTTGGTCTATCACATAAAATCTCAATAAAAAACTTTTAAGTTCATGGTTGTAAGGTGGAAAAATGTGAAAAAGTTCAAGGAGTATGAATACTTTTTCAAGGCACTATAATAGCGCCCAGGGAGCAGTTGGGAGTTAGGTGCCTTGCTCAAGGGCACCTCAGCCCAAGGCCGTCCCATATTATGTCCTCGCTGACATTTTTAACATCTCCCTGAACCAAGTTGTTGTTCCCACATGTTTCAAAGCTACAACCATAATACCAGTGGCAAAGAAGCCCCTCCCATCTAACTATAACGACTGTCGGCCCGTAGCACTGACTTCCATCATCATGAAGTGCTTTGAGCGACTGGTCATGCAGAGCATCAAATCCATTCTCCCTCCCTCTCATGACCCGTTCCAGTTTGCATATAGGTCAAACAGGTACATAGAGGATGCCATCTCCACTGCTCTCCACCCAGCCCTCACTCACCTGGTCTCAAAGAACACCTATGTGCGAATGCTGTTCTTGGATTACAGTTCGGCATTCAACACAAACATTCCTCTGCAGTGAATACAAAAACTCTGACATTTGGGACTCAACACCTCTCTTTGTAACTGGGTGCTGGACTTTCTTACAGGGAGGCCACAGAACATGCGGGTCGGCAGTAACACCTCCAGGACCATCATGCTGAGCACAGGGGCCCCACAAGGGTGTGTGCTCAGCCCGCTGC
This sequence comes from Neoarius graeffei, assembly GCF_027579695.1. Classification (NCBI taxonomy): domain Eukaryota; kingdom Metazoa; phylum Chordata; class Actinopteri; order Siluriformes; family Ariidae; genus Neoarius; species Neoarius graeffei. The sequence goes on from NC_083574.1 coordinate 55,622,142, forward strand.
TCTTCACCCTGCTGACCCATGACTGTGTACCAATCTACAGCACCAACCACATCATCAAATTTGCGGATGACATGACTGTAGTGGGCCTCATCAATAACAACGATGAAGCCAACTACAGGAATGAGGTGAGCCAACTGGTCGAGTGAAGTAAAGACAACAATCTCTTCCTAAACGTGGAGAAGACCAAAGAGATTGTAGTCGACTTCAGGAGAGGTCACTCACAGCATCCCCCTTTGACCATCGATGGTGCTGCAGTGGAGAGGGTGAGCAGCACCAAATTCCTAGGGGTGCACATCGCTGAGGACCTCTCCTGGTCCAACAACATCGCATCGCTGGCCAAGAAGGCTCAAACTCACCTCTACTTCCTCCGCAAACTGAGGAGTGCATGAGTCCCACCCCCATCATGTGCTCATTCTACAGGGGCAACATTGAGAGTGTCCTCACTGGCTGCATCACTGCATGGTACGGAGGCTGCAGTGCCTCCTGCCGGAAGACTCTGCAACGCATAGTGAAAATGGCCAGCAAGATCATCGGTACCCCTCAGCCCTCCCTTATGGACATCTATCACTCCCGTTTCACCCACAGAGCCATCAGCATCGCTGGTGACACCTCCCACCCTTCACACTCACTCTTCAGCCTCCTGCCCTCAGGGAAAAGGTACCGGAGCCTCCGGACCTGCTCCACAAGACTGCTAAACAGCTTCATCCACCAGGCTGTCAGGATGCTGAACTCTATCCACTACCTACTCCCTTCCCCGGTCTGTAACACATTCATTCACACAAGAAATCTACCTCATCCGTTTGCACATCACACCACAAGCATTAGCATTACTCATCCGTTTGCACATCACACCACAAACATTAGCATTACTGCTGTATCTGCTGCTATTGCTCATTTGCACTACTGTCATATACACCTCATAAGCTGCTCTTCTAGCACCTTCTCCGTTATTGTACTGTATTGCACTACTGCTATTTTGTACATTGTTTGATTTTAGAGTGTATTTTTTATCTATATTATCTATATTTATATTGTTTTTCTTAATATTTTTATCTATATTATCTATATTTATAAATATTGATTTTTCATAATTTTTTTGTGTGTAATCTTTATCTGTTTTCTACAAGTAAGGTGAGAGAGAACCGGCATTTCGATTCTCCTATATGTCCTGGATATATAGTGAATTGACAATAAAGAATCTTTGAATTAACCTAACTGCATGTCTTTGAACTGTGGGGGAAACTGGAACACCCGGAGGAAACCCACAGGGGACACAGGGAGAAGAAGAAACCTTTATTTGTCACATGCACACTTCAAGCACAGTGAAACTCATCCTCTGCATTTAACCCATCTGAAGCAGTGAACATATACACACACACACCCAGAGCAGTGGGCAGCCACACCAGAGCACCCGGGGAGCAGTCAGGGGTCAGGTAGCTTGCTCAAGGGCACCTCAGCCCAAGGCCACCCCACGTCAACCTAACTGCATGTCTTTGGACCCGGAGGAAACCCACACAGACAGGGGGAGAACATGCAAACCCCACACAGAAAGGCCCTCACCAGCCACTGGGTTTGAACCCAGAACCTTCTTGCTGCGAGGCGACCGTGCTAACCACTACACCACCATGCCACCCAGTCAGCTGGGATAGGCTCCAGCATGGATGATATTAATACTGATGCAGGCAAAACATCGGTCCTGGTGTTACTGGACCTCAGTGCAGCTTTTGATACTGTTGATCACAACATACTGCTATATCGACTTGAACACTGGGTTGGGTTGACTGGTAAAGTTATCAATTGGTTAAAATCATACTTAAAAGATAGAAGCTTCTTTGTTACCATGGGAAATTGTACCTCAACATCAATGTCCTTGACCTGTGGTGTCCCCCAGGGGTCAATCCTTGGACCATTACTATTCAACCTTTATATGCTCCCACTTGGACAAATTATCAAGAACAACTCAATTTTGTATCACTGCTATACAGATGACACCCTAATTTATTTTTGCTCTATCACCTAATGATTATGCTCCCCTTGAATGTCTCTACCAGTGTATCGACCAAATCAACAACCGGATGTCACAAGATTTTCTTCAGCTGAACACAGATAAAACAGAAGTAATTCTATTTGGGAAAAAAGATGAAAGACTCAGGATTACCACTATTCTTGACACAAAGGGGATTAAAACAAAAGATATGGTTAAAAATTGTTGGTGTTTTCACTGACAGCGAGCTAAACTTTGACAGTCACATGAAAGCAAATCACTAAATCGGCATTTTATCACCTAAAAAACATTTCCAAACCAAGAGGACTTATGTCAAAAAATGATCTGGAAAAACTTATACATGCCTTCATCTCTAGTAGGGTTGACTACTGCAATGGCCTTTTCACAGGCCTGCCAAAAAAGACCATCAAATGACTTCAGGTGATTCAAAATGCAGCGGCTAGGGTTCTCACACGAATAAAAAGAAGAGAGCACATTACTCCAATTCTAAGGTCCCTTCACTGGCTTCCAGTAAGCTACAGAATTGACTTTAAAGCATTGCTGCTGGTGTACAAATCTCTAAATGGTACAGGGCCCAATTACCTCTCTGATATGTTGCAGCGGCCGAACCCGATCAGATCTACCAGATCGCAGCAGCAAAATTTACTGGTAAAACCTGTCGTTAAAACAAAGTGTGGCGAAGCAGCTTTTAGCTACTATGCAGTGCAGCTATGGAACCAACTCCCAGAGGACATCAAAAATGCTCCTGCTGCTGGCAGCTTCAAATCTAGACTAAAGACCAAGCTGTTTCCAGATGCTTTCTGCTAACTGATAAATATCATCTTTACATGTTTTAAACTTTACTTAACTTTTATTCTATTTTATTCTGCTGTTTTTTACTGAACTTTTACTTCATTTTATTATTTTATTTCTACTATTGTTTAATTCTTATTATTTTTTTCTCTCTTCTTCCCCTTTATTTTATGTAACTTTATTTTCTATTGTTTACCGTTTTGCCTTTACCTCTGTAAAGCACATTGAACTGCCACTGTGTATGAAATGCGCTATATAAAAAAAACTTGCCTTGCCTATTAATTTTCTAACTCTGATATTATTTGCTTTAAATGACCTATGATGAAGCATTAGAAGTAGTAATTCAGAAACTCCAGTAGAACAGGAACATACAAACTCCGCACAGAAAGGCCCCCGCTGGCCACGAACCCAGAACCTTCTTGCTGTGAGGCAACCGTGCTAACCACTTACACCACTGTGGCTCAAAATTGACCATAGGTGTGAATGTGAATAAATGGTTGTCTCTATGTGTCAGCCCTGTGATGACCTGGTCCAGGGTGTACCCCACCTCTCGCCCATAGTCAGCTGGGATAGGCTCCAGCATGGATGGATGGATGGATGCTATTAATTTTCTAACTCTGATATTATTTGCTTTAAATGACCTATGATGAAGCATTAGTAGTGGTCATTCAGAAACTCCAGTAGAACAAACTCAGCTGGGATAGGCTCTAGCATGGATGATATTAATTTTCTAACTCTGATATTATTTGCTTTAAATGACCTATGATGAAGTGGTCATTCAGAAACTCCAGTCTCCTGTAGAACAGGAACATACAAACTCAGCACAGAAAGGCCCCCGCTGGCCATGAACCCAGAACCTTCTTGCTGTGAGGCAACCGTGCTAACCACTTACACCACCGTGGCTCTAAATTGACCATAGGTGTGAATGTGAGAGTGAATGAATGGTTGTCTGTATGTGTCAGCCCTGCGATCACCTGGCGACTTGTCCAGGGTGTACCCCACCTCTCGCCCATAGTCAGCTGGGATAGGCTCCAGCATGGATGGATGGATGATATTAATTTTCTAACTCTGATATTCTCATCTTATCTCATTATCTCTAGCCGCTTTATCCCGTTCTACAAGGTCGCAGGCAAGCTGGAGCCTATCCCAGCTGACTACGGGCGAAAGGTCACCAGGTCATCACAGGGCTGACACATCAGACAACCATTCACACTCACATTCACACCTACGGTCAATTTAGAGTCACCAGTTAGCCTAACCTGCATGTCTTTGGACTGTGGGGGAAACCAGAGCACCCGGAGGAAACCCACACAGACACGGGGAGAACATGCAAACTCCGCACAGAAAGGCCTTCGTGGGCCACGGGGCTCAAACCCGGACCTTCTTGCTGTGAGGCGACAGCGCTAACCACTACACCACCGTGCCGCCCAACTCTGATATTATTTGCTTTAACCTCCTAAGGCCCAAGCTGTTTTTTTACATGCATTTTTTATTTCTCTTTGCTATTTGGGCTTATTAGAACCTGATTAGAATAAAAACTAAGCATTATCTTTTGATAAGATGTACTTTTAGAGAAAAAGTGGATATGTGGATTCTTGTTCCGAATTTCCATAAAGTGCTGTCCACGCATGTGACCGCTAAGCCCTAGGAGGTTAAACGATCTATGATGAAGCATTAGTAGTGGTCATTCAGAAACTCCAGTAGAACAGGAACATACAAACTCTGCACAGAAAGGCCCCCGCTGGCCACAAACCCAGAACCTTCTTGCTATGAGGCAACCGTGCTAACCACTTACACCACCGTGGCTCTAAATTGACTGTGAGTGTGAATGGTTGCCTGCATCTATGTGTCAGCCCTGTGATGACCTGGCGACTTGTCCAGGGTGTACCCCGCCTTTCGCCCGTAGTCAGCTGGGATAGGCTCCAGCATGGATGGATGGATGGATGGATGATATTAATTTTCTAACTCTGATATTATTTGCTTTAAATGACCTATGATGAAGTGGTCATTCAGAAACTCCAGTAGAACAGGAACATACAAACTCAGCACAGAAAGGCCCCCGCTGGCCATGAACCCAGAACCTTCTTGCTGTGAGGCAACCGTGCTAACCACTTACACCACCGTGGCTCTAAATTGACCGTAGGTGTGAATGTGAGTGTGAATGGTTGCCTGCATCTATGTGTCAGCCCTGTGATGACCTGGCGACTTGTCCAGGGTGTACCCCGCCTTTCGCCCGTAGTCAGCTGGGATAGGCTCCAGCATGGATGGATGGATGATATTAATTTTCTAACTCTGATATTATTTGCTTTAAATGGTCTATGTGTCAGCCCTGTGATGACCTGGCGACTTGTCCAGGGTGTACCCCGCCTTTCGCCCGTAGTCAGCTGGGATAGGCTCCAGTGTGGATGGATGGATGGATGGATGATATTAATTTTCTAACTCTGATATTATTTGCTTTAAATGACCTATGATGAAGCATTAGTAGTGGTCATTCAGAAACTCCAGTCTCCTGTAGAACAGCTGGCCTGTGTTTCAGCAGCTGGATCTGTTTTTTTTTTTTCCCCCCCAGCAGGGATGATGGTGTTTGGGTTTTATTTTTTTCCCTGCCTTCTTCGCATCCTCTGTTTAACAGGGTGTTTCTTGTTTTACTGCACTCCGTTAAACGATGCAGTCTCATTAGCTCGGCTGTGCGGATCTGGCCTATCTCAATACCGACGCTTCATTTGCAAAACTGGGCGCTAATTTTGAATCTGAGGAACGTTATTCGAAACGCGGCTCGCTCGCTCACGTGCCGAGGGCCTACCGCGCATGCGCCAGAGAAACAAGATGGCGGAGAGTGCGGAATTGAAGGTAAAGCGTAGCCAAAAAAATTACTATCGATATCATGTCTAATTGAGGTATTCTTAACTGTCTGGCGGTGTTTGGGTGGATTTTGTTTATATGAGGTGGTGTGGCAAATGTGTTTTAAGCGGTCTAGTTACATCGGCGGCTTTGTTGCAGGATGGAGGAACGTTGTTATTGTTGTGATGTTCAGACTTGGTTGTGTCAACTGGGCTGGCTGAAAGCTAACGGAGCTAGTTAGTACTGTTGAAGCTAGCTAGCTAGCTGGCTAACAGCTTCCTCTTCAGCTTGCATTAGCGAAACTGGTTGATTAGCGTGTTACTTGAATGCTAAAACTCATTGCTGTATATTTGACACTAGTTGTAGGTTTGGCATAAATGATTCTTTTGCACATATTAACCTGCGCCGCTGCAGTATCGTTGTTGAACAGTGTAGTGATAGCTAGTTTAGCTGAGTTACTCGCTTTGCCTCCCTGTGTGTGCGTAGGCTGTGTGGGTCTCAGCCAGCCGGCGAGCAAGCTGTACATTATTAGCAATGCCTATAGCTCGGCAGAATGGATTAGCGCTCACTGTTTAAATGTTAAAACGATTCAAACTTCCTGAAAGCACAAACGATGAATGTTGTTATTTTTTTTCCCTTCCCTTCATGACCGAATGTCACTATTAATGTCGTGAAATTATGATGGTTAGCTCAGCCTGCTATCATGGATATGCTAATGAAGTGGTTAGCTAGCATTAGCTCTGTGAAAACAAACAAATAATCACACACGTTACACTACCATTCAAAAGTTTGGGGTCACCCAGACAGACAATTTTGTGTTTTCCATGAAAAGTCACACTTTTTATTTACCACCATAAGTTGTAAAATGAATAGAAAATATAGTCAAGACATTTTTCTGGCCATTTTGAGCATTTAATCGACCCCACAAATGTGATGCTCCAGAAACTCAATCTGCTCAAAGGAAGGTCAGTTTTATAGCTTCTCTAAAGAGCTCAACTGTTTTCAGCTGTGCTAACATGATTGTACAAGGGTTTTCTAATCATCCATTAGCCTTCTGAGGCAATGAGCAAACACATTGTACCATTAGAACACTGGAGTGAGAGTTGCTGGAAATGGGCCTCTATTGAGGTATTTCACCCACGTGACCAAGTCATGTGATGCTGCCATTTTGGACGGCACGGCTCGAATCAGTTTGAAGGCGACAAACGAAAAACATAAAAGAAAAAGGAGCGAGATGCAGAAAACACCTTCACTATCCAGCGACGTAGGGCATTTACAGGGCGAGCAGAGGGAGAGGTATTTGCAAAAATTGAGGTTAGCAGGCTTAGAGAACGACGTTTACCTGCTTCCACCAGGATTGTTCACTGACCCATCGCCATACACAGGTTTGGGCGATTAGAATAGAATATTGAATAGAATATTATTTTCCTTTTGATGAATAAAGTTTATAAATACTACTTATATCATGTCATAGCCGGAGCGCGCCAGCGAGCTCCCCCGGCGCGCCAGCGAGCTCCCCCGGCGCGCCAGCGAGCTCCCCGGCGCGCTAGCGAGCTCTGGCTATGACATGATATAAGTAGTATTTATAAACTTTATTCATCAAAAGGAAAATAATACATGACAAACAGGAGAACAAAATGTCTGCTACGTGCAACCCTAGACAAATTAATACTGCCTTGTTTCACTGCTCAGATGGGTTAACAAACACTGACCCATTTACTTTTTGCTATATATTTGATCAAAATTGCGTCAACTGATAAACTAACCTGAAATTAAATGATCACTGCAAAGTCTGGAGTACTCTGTTGGCTCCCAATCCTGTCTCTTCACAGCTGCAATCCATTTGGCCCTCTTGTCTGGGTCAGTAGGAAACCGGTAAAAGGAGCGTCCTGCACGCTGTCCCTGTCTGTTGTGGCAGCCCACAGCACAACAAGCAAACACCATGGTTATTTATAGAGTGCTTACTGACAAATTAATCTATTCTAGGTGTCTGTAACACGTTTTTTTCCAAGCTGGTTCTCCCTCTCTGTCTGCAGCGTTAGTATGTAGCTTGCCGTCCAAAATGGCGGACACCGGGGCGTCATGTGACCCTGTGACGTCAGGTGAAATACCTCAATACGCCTATGGAGATATTGCACCAAAAACCAGACATTTGCAGCTAGAATAGTCATTTACCACATTAGCAATGTATAGAGTGGATTTCTGATTAGTTTAAAGTGAAAAGAACAGTGCTTTTCTTTCAAAAATAAGGAAATTTCAAAGTGACCCCAAACTTTTGAATGGTTGTGTGTGTGTGTGTATATATATATATATATATATATATATATATATATATATATATATATATATATATATTATAAACGTTTAAACATGTCCGTATCTATAAACGTGTGCTTTGATTGATAGAATTAAATGGTATTTCTTGTAAAGGAGGTGTATCTACAGTACCTACTACCATGTGGTTAGTAGGTAGATTTTTATCTTCGATCTTGCTAGGAATGGTTTGGTTAAGATGAAGGGCTTCGTATGAACTTTTTAAAAAAAAAAGTTATGGTGGATATCATACCATGCTCGAAACGTGTTATTAGCTATAAGTATGGTTATTTTTAAAATTTTAATCATCTGAATAATTGAAAAGTCAGTTCAGCTGCTTATGGTGTGATAGTGCAGCTGATACGAAGTGTTTCTTCAGACTACTGTTTTTTCATCATGACCTGAAATGAAATGAAAAATGATAATTCAGTGTTTGATTTAATACCCGTGTAGCAGACTTCCAAGTACACGATATACGATTGAATCAAGAACTTGTGATTTCTTGAAAGGAGAACTGAAGGCAAATTTTTTTTAAATCATCAAAATTCTATTTCTCTCATTTTATAAAATGTAGGAATGTATTCTGACAGCTATTCTGTCACTGCTATAGCGAGTTATGAGTGTTTGAATTACGCTGTGTAATATATCGTCTGCTATGTGACATTTTTCCTTTTTTACAGGAGATGTAAAAAACGGAATAAAACTCTGAAATCACAAGCTGAGAAGCCAGTAAAAGTTTACTTGTTCTATTATTAGCTTGGTCAGTTAAATATCCATCAAAATAGCTAATTGCAGCATTATATTAACGTAAATTGCAAAAAAAAATCATCCTTGAGAATACATAAGAGGTTCTGCATGTCAGATATTTGCACATATAAGGTTTTAGACATGCAAAACCTCCCATGTGCAATCTGAGTGACTAAGGCTGGGCATACACTGTGCGATTTTTGGCCCGATTTTGACACGATTTTCATTCGTGTGACTATTTTGGAGATCGGGCCGAGTTTTGGCTCAATCGTGCATCTCAGATCGTGTAGTATACATGGGGTAATGACAAGCGATTAACACCTCACGACCTCCTCCCGACCGATCGGATGAAAATCAAACCTGTTTGAAATCCCGAGCATCGCGTCCGAGCATTGGATCGTATAGTGTGAGAACAGGAATCATAAGCTGCGTGCTGTTTACCCCTGCGATTCACTCGTACAGTGTGAGCAGCAGCTGAATACCGCGATTGAAAAAATCGCAGTGTATGCCCAGCTTAAAGGAACAGTCCACCGTATTTCCATAATGAAATATGCTCTTATCTGAATTGAGACGAGCTGCTCCGTACCTATCCGAGCTTTGCGCGACCTCCCAGTCAGTCAGACGCAGTCAGACGCGCTGTCGCTCCTGTTAGCAATGTAGCTAGGCTCAGTATGGCCAATGGTATTTTTTGGGGCTGTAGTTAGATGCGACCAAACTCTTCCGCGTTTTTCCTGTTTACATAGGTTTATATGACCAGTGATATGAAACAAGTTCAGTTACACAAATTGAAGCGTAGCGATTTTCTATGCTATGGAAAGTCCGCACTATAATGACAGGCATACTAACACCTTCTGCGCGCTTCGGCAGCGCATTGATACGGAGCTCAGAGATCAATGCGCTGCCGAAGCGCGCAGAAGGTGTTAGTACGCCTGTCGTTATAGTGCGGACTTTCCATAGCATAGAAAATCGCTACGTTTCAATTTGTGTAACTGAACTTGTTTCATATCACTGGTCATATAAACCTATGTAAACAGGAAAAACGCGGAAGAGTTTGGTCGCATCTAACTACAGCCCCAAAAAATACCGTTGGCCATACTGAGCTTAGCTACATTGCTAACAGGAGCGACAGCGCGTCTGACTGCGTCTGACTGACTGAGAGGTCGCGCAAAGCTCAAATAGGTACGGAGCAGCTCGTCTCAATTCAGGTAAGAGCATATTTCATTATGGAAATACGGTGGACTGTTCCTTTAAGAGTATTGTGTGCAGAATCTGCTGTGTGTGCCACTAGGTGCACATAGTTGATATTGCACACAGTTTATTTGGACCCATCACATGAAAGGGATTGAATCTAGTCTCTTCTGGATTATCCATTGGTCCTTCCATTTTCTAATTAGCATAAATGGAAGCACGAGGTCAAAATTGACCAGTCAGCATAGAGAACCCAATTTGACCTAAATTGTCACATAGCAGGTTTTGAACTGACAGCGACGATATCAGTCCGTATGTCAAAGCAACGGCCGTAAACGAGATTCGCTGAGACCTGCGCGAGACTTCGGAGGACGGAAGTAAAGCGTACAGCGGAAATCCAAGTCGCCAACGTTGTCAAAAGACGCACGCGCCCTCCTTCGAATGCTGACGAATCAAGTCGGAAGTTTTCCCCATGTCTGAAATCGCACTATATAGTGGGGACGCCGTTTTGTCGAAACCTTAGTGAGGATTATGTAGGAAATGTGCTCAATATAATACATATTTATCACAAAAATACATGCATGTATTTATTATTTTGAAAACCCACCAGCCGCCTGATCTGGCAAGTTTTAGTTGTGCGACAGTAATGACGTACAGTAAATACCAGTGCGACGGATGAGTTCTTATCCTGTCGTCTTTCCAACGCATCTCTATTCCATGTTGGTTCGAAGTCATATGGAATAATCTCCATGTCACGTATGCGAAGGAGGCGGATGTATGTGCTGATACAAAGTGTTTCTTCAGACTACTGTGTTTTCATCTTGACCCACAGTGAAATGAAATGATAATTCAGTGTTTGATTTAATACCCATGCAGCAGACTTCCAAGTACACGATATACGATTGAATCAATAACTTATGATTTCTTTAAAGGAGAACTGAAGGCAAAATTTTTTTAAATCATCATCAAAATTCAATTTTTCTCATTTTATGAAATCTAGGAATGCATTTCTGACAGCTATTCTGTCACGGCTATAGCAAGTTATGAGTGTTTGAAATACGCTATGTAATATATCAGTCCGTACGTCAAAGCAATGGCCGTAAACGAGATTTGCTGAGAGCTGTGAGAGACTTCGGAGGACGGAAGTAAAACGTACGGCGGAAATCCAAGTCACCAACGTTGTCAAAAGACGCGCGCGCTCTCATTCGAATGCTGACGAATCAAGCCGGAAGTTTTCCCTGTGTCCAAAATCGCACTATATAGTGGGGATGCCGTTTTGTCGAAAACCTTAGTGAGGATTATGTAGGAAATGTGCTCAATATAATGCGGATTTATCACAAAAATACATGCATGTATTTATTATTTTGAAAACCCACCAGCTGCCTGATCTGGCAAGTTTTAGTTGCGCGACAGTAATGACGTACAATAACCAGCGCGACGGACGAGTTCTTACCCTGTCGTCTTTCCAACGCTTCTCTACTCCATGTTGGTTCGAAGTCGTATGGAATAATCTCCATGTCACGTACGTGAAGGAGGAGGATGCATGTGCAGAAGTATACAGTTTAATAAAGTGCAGAATATAATAAATCCTGTATTTTACCAGCAATGTCCCATTGAGATACATCATCTCTTCTTCCAGGGAGTCCTGGCCAAGGTGGCAGCGAATTAAGCCCATGTTTACGTTAGACCGTATCAGCGGATCATCAGATTAACGTTTTTAAAACGATTAGTGTGCACACAGCAACACCAATACACGATTTGCGTGCACACAGCAACACCAATACACGGCTCCGCTCGGCTCCGCAGGCATCCTGCGCTCCAAATCACTCCGCCCTGCACAGCGAGTGCCCTCTGGAGGGTGCGCACTCCGGCCTTGTGCAGCTCACAGAGCGCGCGAGTGAAGTGCACAAGCTGTGATTTGGGACTGAGCCGCTGTGTGTGTGATCCCAGCGCATATCACTTACCACTTGCAAGTGGAAGGATGGCAAGCCTAAAGACAATCATAACTACACAATGGGCAGTATTTGCATCAGTATTTGCAGTATTTTCATACTTTTATACTCTTATACTCTTTAATGAAAGGTGATACAAGGCGGAAGTCCGCGCCGTTTTTCAGCAGTCGCGTCACATGACCAATGCCAGCGAATCAGGAAGGTGGATGTCACAGTGACGTTGTCCAATGACGACGCCAGCTAGAGCTCAGCACAGCGTATCCGCGTATTCTCAATGTTTACACAGCACCGGAGCTGACACGATCTGGATTGAATACGTGGACCCTGGCGGATTCCCGTTTCCCGGCGTTTCCAGGCGTTTTAATGTAAACGGACAGTGCATCCGCGAAGAAAACGAGACAGGTACGGTCTAATGTAAACTTGGCCTAAGTTTCAATATACGTAGACAACATACACATAGAACATGCAATATTAACACACACAAGCACACAGGCATTCCAAAAAATGAAAATAAAATAGAGACTAACAGACTAAGCACATAGACATTCCAGATGTCAACATTACAGATGTTATGGACAAGAAAAAATGAATTAAAGATATACGAGTTAAAAATTATGAAAAACAATTGCACTGTTGTGTGAGAACTGAGTTTAAAAGATTTCTGAAGACATTTAGGGAGGGTAGGGAGTCCAAATTTAAAGTATTTTGTAATGTATTCCGCTCGTGCTGCATATGAACTAAAGGCAGATTTTCCCGGTTCTGCCCGTGTAGGTGGAGACTGAAGGAGGAGTTTTACTGATGAACGTATACTATAAGTGTGAGTGCAGAGTGTCAGTAGATTGCATATGTACTGAGGTAGTTTACCCATTAAAGCCTTTGCAATAAATACTAGGCTGTGAGATTTCCTTCTAAGCTGTAGTGAGGCCATCCTTAAAAAAAATCCGTTTCCTGTCCACCGGGTGAGCAAAAAAATTTTCAGTCGGGAGGGAGGGATTTTTTTTTTTTTTAAATTTTTTTTTAAATTATGTATGGATAAGAAATCGCAATGCTGTGTTTGCTTTTTCTTTCAGTACATTTTTTTTATTACAAAAGCAGACACATTTAATAAAATATGATGGTTTAATCAACTGAAACTTGTACAAAAACTTTAAGTTGGCATTTTAAATGCTGACTGCAACATTTGCAAAACTTTTACAAAGGTACTTAAAATGTCCGACACATGGACTTTTTGTAGTTCTAAATCGAGCGTTAGGCCGAGTTCGGATGAAATTACACTATTAAAATGATCACTGAATGATTTGTTTTTCTGAATCTTTACTATTTTGTTGTTCGCTAGAATACCATTTTGCTATTTCACACTTAAAGTGCCATTCCAGCATTGGATGTATTCTTTGGCATAAAATACAATATATTTTATGACAACATGACTAGACAGAGAAATATTTTAGCTTCAAAATGATATATCAAACATAATTTTTTGACAACGACAAGTATATTAATTTTGTGACCAAAGTCACCTACCCTTTTAATTTCCGCGCAGTAGTGAAACGTGATGTCATCGGCAGGTGCCCCTTCTTGTGTACCACGTGTCGGTCTATTTTTAGACCAGGAAACCCCCAAAGTGAGAGAGTCATTTCTCCTCGTATATGGGGGCCAAAAAAATTGCGAAAAATTGAGTTAATCTTTCAGTTAGCTAGATTTATTGGTATTATTTTTATCGCGTTCTATCCGCCATTGCTGATATGTGCCACGTCACATGTCACGTGGTACACAAGAAGGGGAACCTGCCGATGACATCACGTGCGGAAATTAAAAGGGTAGGTGACTTTGGTCGCAAAATTAATATACTTGTCGTTGTCAAAAAATTGTGTTTGATATATCATATCATTTTGAAGCTAAAAGATTTCTCTATCTAGTGATAACATTTATATATGTTGTTAAAATATATTGTATTTTATGCCAAAGAATACATCCAATGGTGGAATGGCACTTTAAGCAAATGTTTGAAAACTCCGGATCTCCTTCCTTCATGGTGGCTGCCATTTTTTTGTGCCGCACGGCGCATGCGCAGAGCTGATTCAACAGGGCTTTCCACAAGCGCCGGCTGCGGCCATACAGCCGACTACACAATTAAGTCCAGCCGGCTACTTTAATGACTGTTTTTGTAGCCCACAGGCTCTAAATATTAATTTTCGATTTTAATAAAATTAAATGTTTATCTAACGGACTGACAATAATGTCAAACTGAACCGCACTCATTTAAGTTGTGATTCGCGCTGTTTGTACCAATAATAACCACAAATTCCCCGCCGACTTCGTTGATCAGGGGAGAGTAACTCATCTGTGGCCCCGACATGCGGTGTGTGCGCGCGCACTCGGCAGAGGCAGTATGAGCCTTAAGGTGATGATACACGGGGCAACTTTTTGGGCAATGTTGCCAAGCAATGTTGCTGGCAACGGGCAACTAGGTGAGACACAGGGCAACTTTTCAGGGCAACTAACAATGGGCAACAACAGTTAGCAACGGCAGTTTACAGTTAGCTAAAAAACAAATCGATGTCTTAATTTTTGCTGTGACCATTTAATCAAGCTGTCTGTTGTTTTTTAGAGCTTTGGTGAGGTAAATTCCTCCATATAGAATATTAAAATAACTTACCAGCGTAAAAACAGATGAGGAGTCTCTCCATCTCTTCACTCCACTGACACTGAGCGGCCGCCATATTTGTTTGAAATTTCTGATCCGAACCTCACCGGAGGTCACATGACTCGATACTCGCGTTCTGATTGGCTTATCTCAAAAAGTTGCCAGAGATTATCAAAACCATTCAGAAAGAAACAATGTTGCCCAATCTCAATAGAAAAGAGTCAAAACGCTATTGCACAGCAACATTGCTCGGCAACATTGCCCAAAAAGTTGCCCCGTGTATCATCACCATTAGTGGAAAGCTCTGGGAATGCGTAAATGTCAAGTTCGAGTTTTAGATTTACGAGCCCGAAAAAAATGTCGAAAAACCGGCATTAAAAAAAAAAAATTCACCCGCACAAACGGCACTCACCCGGCCGGTGGACCGGAAACAGAACATTTTTTAATAATGGCCTGATGTCCATTGCACCATGTCATATAGATTATAATATAATATACAGTGCGACAATATATACACAGGCAAACAATCCAAAACGGTAGGCTAGATCAAAAACGAGAATGCAGGCAAAAGGTTCAGTCGAGGCACAAACAGTACGTCAAAGGCTAAGCGAGGACAAGAACGAGAAACAGGCACAAGGATCGTGAAACAGAAAATCAAGATAACGGATAGAAAGGCTGGGCAATGCATACATGTGTATTGTAATACTTCGCGATGCAAATGCATCAGCACAGTCCTTAAATAGGCAAACACACAGTTCCTTAATTGAGTTCAGGTGTGCCAGAGTCCACTCGGCGTCCGCACAGCCCGAGGCGCACCTTCAGGAACATGCACCATAGCGCACAGGACTGACACTCCATCACTGATGAAGCTGGCAAATCTTGAAATTAATCTAAATCGGAATGATATGGCGATCTGGCAGCACTGAAAATGGCAGCACTGACGCTTCACGTTTGAAGTCTCGCACAAATCTCGTGAAGATCGCGCGGATAAGCGACGCCTGCCGTAGACCAAACGAACTACCTTCAACATGGCTAAAAACCGAAAAGGCTGATAAGTGTAATATAATATGCCAATACGAGTCACGATACGAGGTTAAGAAAACCGAAAACGTAATTGAATGACACGTTAATTAAGAAATGAAGCAAAAAAAAGACTTCAGTTCCCCTTTAATGTTTTGACTCACCCACATGTTGCATACACTACATGTCATGAAGACACATTTTCAGACTCTGAGCTTTTTATTTGTCTTTTTTTTTTTTTGCTTTGCTTGACATTTTTCAGCTTCAGATCGGTTTTAAAATGCTGGGGGTGATGGAGAATGGTCTGATTTTAAGAGTTTTTATGCACTGGGTTAAAGGTGTTTTTATATGGAAATCCTCTGTGTTCTGATCTAAAAGTCATTTCAAATGGACGATTGAGAAACTATTTTGATCCCAGTCTGACTGACTTGTTGCTAACGTTTACCTTTTTGTCATGTTGGTTGCTGCTGTTCAGAGTAACGCGCTCTATTTTTGTGAAAGCAGCTTGCCTTGAACCATCGACACATCTCTGCTGGTTACATAATGTGCATTTCTACAGTAAGAGGAATATGAGTCTGTGACTTCAGACACTTCAGGACCGTGACTTTATGAGCAGAAATGCAGGATGGCTAAAAGTTAAAATGATCAGGACACAATGTTCAGCATGACGGCGCATGTTTTGTGCACAACTGTTTTTACAGTGCTCTATACTATAGTATAGATAGTGCTCTATTACTATAAAAACACCTCTCCAAACAAAAGAAATCCAGTTACACAATTGGTGAATAACTTATTGTGTAGTTTCTCTATTTTTGAATGAGCTGCTTCCCTGTTATTTTGTCAGTATAGACATCAGTATGTGCGAATAATGAGCACTGAGTGGTTCACGTTGGATCACTAATGGCCCTTTTCCACTACCCTTTTTCAGCTCACTTCAGCTCATTTCAGCCCGACACGGCTCGCGTTTCGACTACCAAAAACCAGCACGACTCAGCTCGTTTCAGCCCTGCTTAGCCCCTAAAACTCGCACCGTTTTGGAGTGGGGCTGAAGCGAGCCAAGCCGTGCCGACTGAGGTTGGGGGCGTGAGCAGACACTCCCCTGTGCACTGATTGGTGAGGAGGCGTGTCCTCACATGCCCACACACGCCCCGCGAGCGCGCTGGGATCTGTAAACACCGCAAACCCGGAAGAAGAAGAATTACGAATTACGAGAATTTCTGAAGCCTTATGCGCCTCGCCTCATCTATACGCTCTTGCCAGTATCTGTCCGCGTTGTCGGTGACAACAAGCCACAGCACCGAGACCAGCAACACTAACGACTCCATGTCCTCGATGTTTATTGTTTACTATTCGGGTCGTGAGACTACCGCTTAAAAGCTCACTGAATCAGTGACATACAGAGCATCGTGGACGAGTTCGCGGAGCGCAAGGCTCGTCGTATGCCCTTCAAATAATGCGCGCAGTAGGCTATTGATGTTTTATTATGAGCCATGTACAGTATGTCGCCTAATGTTTTTTTGTTTCTGAGTTACATGTTCGTTTGAAGGACTTAATGTACAAAATAACGTAGTTGCACCCCGGAGTGTTGAAATTGGTAAACACAGTGCATTCAGTGAGGTTTGCACCGCCCTCCTTTTATTTCTGACTCTTCCTGTCACCGTTGCAACCTCTGAGTGCTCATTCGTATGCCCTTCAAATAATGTGCGCAGTATAGGCTATTGATGTTTTATTATGAGCCATGTACAGTATCCTAATGTTTTTTGTTTCTGAGTTACATGTTCGTTTGAAGGACTTGATGTACTAAATAACATAGTTGCACCCGGTAGTGTTGAAATTGGTAAACACCGCAGTTGCGGACATTTTGTAGCCTAAAATGATGTTATGATAAGCTTTAATAAAGGGCCCGGTCATTTGCCCCGCCCCCGGCCCGGCTCTGACTTGTTCCGCCACTGTCACTGATGTCACTGTTTGCGCTGCATAACGACATCACGTGACGTCCACCCACTTTCGCTAACTCCACCCAATGTGTCCACCCACTTCCAGCCAGCACGGTTCAGCGCGGTTGTAGTCGAAATGCAACTTCAATAGCCCCGCTCAGCTCGACTCGGCACGGCACGGCTCAGCCGCGTTTGTAGTGGAAAAGCGGCATAAGGCCAAGTTTACATTAGACCGTATCTGTCTCGTTTTCTTCGCGGATGCACTGTCCGTTTACATTAAACCGCCTGGAAATGCTGGGAAACGGGAATCCGCCAGGGTCCACGTATTCAATCCAGATCGTGTGTGGTCCGGTGCTGTGTAAACATTGAGAATACGCAGATACGCTGTGCTGAGCTCTAGCTGGCGTCGTCATTGGACAACATCACTGTGACATCCACCTTCCTGATTCGCTGGCGTTGGTTATGTGACGCGACTGCTGAAAAACGGCGCGGACTTCCGCCTTGTATCACCTTTCATTAAAGAGTATAAAAGTATGAAAATACTGATGCAAATACTGATGCAAATACTGCCCATTGTGTAGTTATGATTGTCTTTAGGCTTGCCATCCTTCCACTTGCAAGTGGTAAGTGATATGCGCTGGGATCACACACACAGCGGCTCAGTCCCGAATCACAGCTCGTGCACTTCACTTGCGCGCTCTGTGAGCTGCGCAAGGCTGGAGTGCGCACCCTCCAGAGGGCACTTGCTGTTCAGGGCGGAGTGATTTGGAGCGCAGGATGCCTGCGGAGCCGAGCGTATCCGTGTATTGGTGTTGCTGTGTGCACGCGAATCGTGTATTGGTGTTGCTGTGTGCACACTAATCGTTTTAAAAACGTTAATCTGATGATCCGCTGATACGGTCTAATGTAAACATGGGTTAAGTGATGAAGCACTTATGGCCCTTTTCCACTACCCTTTTTCAGCTCACTTCAGCCCGACACGGCTCGCGTTTCGACTACCTCAAAGCAGCACGACTCAGCTTGCTTCAGCCCGACTCAGCACCCAAAACTTGCACGGTTTTGGAGTGGGGCTGAAGCAAGCCCAACCGAGCCGAGTGGGGCTAGGGGCGTGAGGAGACACTCCCCTGTGCACTGATTGGTGAGGAGGAGTGTCTTCACATGCCCCCACACGCCCCGTGAGCACGCTGGGATCTGTAAACCCGGAAGAAGAAGAATTACGAATTACGAGAATTTCTGAACCCTTATGCGCCTCGCCTCATCTATACGCTCTTGCCAGTATCTGTTGGCGTTGTTGGTGACAACAAGCCACAGCACCAAGACCAGCAACACTAACGACTCCATGTCCTCCATGTTTATTGTTTACTATCCGGGTCGTGAGACTACCGCTTAAAAGATCACTGATGTCACTGTTTGCGCCGCCTAATGACATCACGTGACGTCCGCCCACTTTCGCTAACTCCACCCAATGTGTCCACCCACTTCCAGTCAGCGTGGTTGTAGTCGAAATGCAACTCCAACAGCCCCACTCAGCTCGGCTCAGCCCAACTCAGCACGGCACGGCTCGGCTCAGCCCAACTCGGCCGCGTTGGTAGTGGAAAAGCGGCATTAGAGAAGTGCAGCAGCGCCGGAGAGTGAAGGTTAGATTCAGTGTGGCAGCATTGTAGAGTGCAGTCCTTTAACTTTTTCTCTCCGATTCAAATATATTTAGCATTCTTTTTTTACATAAACATACATGAGTGTAACACACACGACACGAGTGTTTTACTGGGAAATACGCCACTCGTATTTTTCATATCAAGTCAAGTCAGCTTTACTGTCAAATATGCTATACATGCTCAACATACAGCACAGATGAAATTTCAGTCCTCTCTGACCCACGGTGCAAACAGGCAATGCAATAAATAAAAATAGAATAATTGAAAAAGCAAACAGTATAAACATTCTAGATAAGAACTAGACATAGACTAAACACTCAGACAAACAATATAAACAGTATAAATAAACAGTATAAACACTACATGTACTACATGTAGGACATTGAGAACGACAAGGCCAAACAAACAAAAAAAAACTTTGTTTCCGGTTACTCGACCGACCCCCTGTGACTCCAACCCCCTCTCAGTCTACAAAACCTTCATGCGATGCACACAGCGTGGTTGTCCCTGATCATAGACCGGCGTCCGTACATTATGCATAGTGTGAGTGTCTCTCGCATCATAAACGGCCGATTGTACGCATGCGCGTGACTACCTCTAACAGGAAGCAACGAAAATGGCGGTGGTTTGTGTGCTGAAAGATGCAGGTCTTGCACATCGCAAGCCCAGTCTTAGACAAATTATGTTGCTAGAAAAAGAGACATTTAAAGACATTGAAGATTTGTTAGCTTGTACCAGTAGTTCTAGAGTAAATATAGAAATAATCTACGCGAAGCATCGGTTGACACACCAACAACAAACAGCACTCACTGTGTTGCTGTCAGAGTTCAAGTACTTTTGCAGGGCACCAGTAATACCCTCCGAACATTTTCTTGCCTCAGTTTGTGGTGTCAGAATGCCTCTCAACTGTGCAGATCCTGTTGAAATAGTCTACTATAGCAGTGGATTTGGAAGAACAGACATTTGTCCATATTGTCTTAAAGACCCTGTGTTAAACCAGATCTGAGAAAAAGTTTTAAAGTGCATATCACGGGTAAATTCAGGAGCAAGATCAATGTAATTCTCCTATTTTATATTAAACTTTGGTCAAATATCTGTAACATTTTGCATTTTGTGCAAATTTTTTTTTTACCTTGCGCAATACCAGAAAAATTCAGTTGAAATCAAGCCATTTGAGGCGAGTTGGTCCGCCTCTGAAAAAACTTGGCAATTGGATTTTCTGGGAAACATTGATTTTCGTGACGTCGTGTGCAGGACGCCTCCCTCTGAATCCCACGTCAGCGCTGGTTTGTTTATGAGGAAACGACCTGGTGGTTTTCTGCAAATTTCTTCAACGTTATCACGTAATTATTAAAATGGTGAACAGATGTATCGTAGGAGGGTGTAGCAACACCAATCTTGATGGGATTAGTACTCATCGTTTCCCAAAAGACCGGACAATGAGAGAGAAATGGGAGCGCTTGGTCTACACAGGCTGTGCACTGAAACCGTGCAAAGCTCGCGCAGACTGCTGGCGCTTCCGCAGATAACGTCACGAATCTGGCTCCAGACTCCCTTGGGATTTTTCCAGACGTGTTTTATTTTATTTTTTTCTGCTGTAGACAGATGACCTTAAAGCAGGGGTGGGCAATTATTTTTTCCATGGGGCCACATGAGAAACAGAAAATTTTGTGGAGGGCCGGACCAAAAGGCTGAACTAAATTCTGCGTAATATTAATTGTATTTCTTTATATAAAGCAATAAATAACATTGTTTTTACAAGCTGCTAAGACTGGTAAGAGTATGGAAAAAACAAGATTGCCTTACAAAAAATGTCATTTATTCAATCAAATTTCCCAAAACAATGGTTAACAAAATGTGAACGTTTGTACCTTTTTTTTTTTTTTTTTTTTTCCAGTCACATTCACCCCAAAACACAATAAAGACATCACAATATTGTCTTTCTACTCCAAATATCAAGCAAGATACATCATATTATAATAATGATGCCCACATTTGTAGTTTAATCACCTCATTTGGTGCTTTTCGCCGGAGATCGGCTCCGGCGCCTGCTGGTGACATCACACAATGTGACTGGCTGGACCGTTTGAAGGATGACGTACAACTTTGTGGTTGGTCTGGACAAATTACAGAAGTAGTTATCGCAGGATTAGGTTTCGTGGGATTTCAGGTCATTTTCATGTCGCGCGCATTGCGTTTTTGTTGAACATAACTTCAAAATAAAAGCAATGCACATTCAGTCCATGCATGAGGTAAAATTAGAAAATACGTTTATTTTGTAATTTCTAATTAACCTTACGCGGGCCGGTCAGAATGAACCAAAGGGCCGGATGCGGCCCGCAGGCCGTAAAATGCCCAGGTCTGCCTTAAAGGGACATACTTTCATGAAAAAAAAAACCCCACGAAATTGATCCAGAATATGCACTTTAAAACAGTTTGTGGCAGCGGGGGCGTGGCCAAGCAGCAGTCTTTGAATGGAGGGCGGGGTCGGGGAAGGTAAGTGGCTAAGTCATTCCACCTGCTGTCAGTGTGTGTGTTTGTCTGTGTGTGTTACAGGGATGGAGCATAAAAGGGGCTCTCTCCCTGACCATAACGCATGTGAGAGTGAAAGAAAGAAAGCAAGCTAAAAAGCTCAATAAAATGTTTGTGTGTAAACATCAACTCTCGCCTGCCATGCTTCTATGCTCCACCCACATCAGGAACTATTACAGTCCGACAGCAGGTGGAATGACTTCGCCACTTACCTTCCCTGACCCCGCCCTCCATTCAAAGACTGCTGCTTGGCCACGCCCCCGCTGCTACAGTTATTGAAGTATGTGACGAGTGCCTTCAAAAAGGCATAAAAGACATTTGCTACAGGCCGTATGGGAAGCAGACATTGAGCAGCTGATCTTTACAGTTCAACGCACATGTTCAGTGTGAGAAGTTTGTGTATGGTTCGAAATAAATTTTTGAAAAGTGTTCTTTAGTGTTTATTTCTGAAAACAGAATACCTGCAAACATGCATTCAAACAGAGTACTGGGTGGGTGGATATTTTATTGTGAATATGGGGGATAAAGAGTGGCGATAGCCATGGAAACATTTCTTCAAAAAAAAAATCCCTACCGACCTACACTAATTTTTCAAGGCATGTAATAGGAAACAATTAATTTTTTTTTTTTTGTTTGGCCCAACCGTGACACATTTTTCAATATCCTTACTCATGAGGATTTCAATGAATTATTTTGATAAATTTGGGTATTTTTGTTTGTGTCTGTGCAATAAAAGAAAACCGCACGTTGGCTTGAAGATATGAAGTTTCTTCTCGTGTTGGAAAAACTTGCAATTTTTTATATGAAATACATCGTGGATCTGAGTGACATCAAAGTCAAAAGTCCTTCCCACACCATGTGGCGCATAGGGCGGTGCCGATCTCCGTTTCCGTAGCCCTCGGCGTCTCGCCTATTACATAGCTAGAGTTACAGTGGGGGGCTAGTTCTCTGGTAACTGCGAGAGTTTGACTCCCCACTCGCATCTGTATTGCAGCGTGCCTTGCCAGACGGCAGTAGGTACCATTTTTATGATGGTCTTTGGTGTGACCCGACCGTGAGTAGAACTCGCGATCTTCCGATCGAGAGGCGGACACGCTAACAGGGCTCGAAATTAACTTTTTTTCTTTGTGTCCCCCAGTGGTCCCGAATTCTGTGTTGTATTGTCCCAAATGGAAGCAATAGTGTCCCCATTTTTTTCCTCTCTGAAATAACCAGTGGTTAATATTATCATATGAAGTTACTATTATATTTGTAACTATGCGATTTTGAACCCTTTATATCATTTTTACAATGAGTCACAAGACACAAGCGACACGTCCTGTACATCATCTACTTCAAAATTACAGTTATTGCATTTTCAGTTTATTAAACTTTGGCGATCTCACTGTATGAATAGATACCCGTTTATTTAAAGGGGCCAACTAGCTCATTCAGAAAATGTTTCAACTCCCTACATCTGCAGTACACTTTAGTTGAAAATAAGACCCCTTTTATGTTCATTTCATCTACTTATACCTTGAATATCTGTTGGCACTTATAAGGCCAACTTATAATTTTCACCATTACCGTTATCCATTTTTATGAACTTTCCGTTATCCATTATCATTATCCATTTTTATGAACTTTCCGTTATCCATTTTTATGAACTTTCCGTTATCCATTACCATTATCCATTTTTATGAACTTTCCGTTATCCATTTTTATGAACTTTCCGTTATCCATTTTTATGAACTTTCCGTTATCCATCACCATTATCCATTTTTATGAACTTTCCGTTATCCATTTTTATGAACTTTCCGTTATCCATTTTATGAACTTTCCGTTATCCATTTTATGAACTTTCGCTGCCGAAACGTGGGTGCAAATGTTAGCAACATCAGCATAGTGGCAGGTCCGAGCCTAGTTGTGCTGCTGACTGACTAAACTTTCTGAACTAGAAAGACACCAAGAAAACTCACTTATTCTGTTGAACGGTATCTTCCGTCAGTATCATCCACATCATTCCTGTTGTATTTTATAACGTGTCTAACAGTGTTCATTAAGTTCATTCAGTTGCTAGCGTTGCCTGCAGACCAGGCGATGACACTTTGGATCCTGAAGGTCCCGGAGACGTTATGTCTGGGCTTTCAGTTTCTTCCCCGCGGCCGGTCCGCTTCAACCACTTCAGCATTTTTGTTCTGGCAAGAGTCGGCGCAGCGTGTGCGGTAGCAATTCCATTCCAAGTCCATATAATGCGGACTCTGGCTGAAGATTCTAGAACAGAATGCGCTGCTCTGTAGCCTACGGATGCAGGTGCATCGAAAGTGTAGCTACTATGTATTTTTCGCTGTTAACGTTTTAAAATTAAAATCGACAAATTAGGTGAATGTCTACGTATGTGTTA
This sequence comes from Neoarius graeffei, assembly GCF_027579695.1. Taxonomy (NCBI): domain Eukaryota; kingdom Metazoa; phylum Chordata; class Actinopteri; order Siluriformes; family Ariidae; genus Neoarius; species Neoarius graeffei. The sequence continues at coordinate 55,646,151 of NC_083574.1, forward strand.
CGGCTTTGTAAATAATATTAATGTAGAACTTTTTTTTCTAGATCTATTTTTTTCCATTGTCCCGGGATTGTCCCAGATATGATAATTTTGTGTCCCGATGACATTTTTTATGGTCCCCGGGACATCGGGACACCGTTAGTTTCGAGCGCTGCACGCTAACCACTAGGTCAACTCGTGGTATGCATCTAAGTGACCATGTTTTCCGATATTTCACTCTGGTTTAAACCGGTTTAAAATGCTTTTGATTTACTTGCGGGGGGTTTTTTTTTGTGGGTGTGTCTATCAAATAAAGAACATTACACAGTTGTGTGAAGATATGAAGTTCATCTTGTGTTGAAAAATATTTTCACTCGTGAATATGTTCACCACTCAGAGATAAACTTCATATCTTCACGCAGCCGACCGTGTAATATCCTCTCTCTCATATATAAATAACTGCGCTAGAGTGAACATTGGTTGTAGTGCACAACTAGTGTGGCTACTGCAATAGAGATATTATATATATTTTTGGTGCAGTGTTTGGCTCGGTCACCTCAGGTTCTGTGTGGATCATTTTAAAATATTTTCTTGCGCAAGTCTTACATACTGGTGTAACCGTATTTACTAGGCTTCTGATGTGATGTCTATTCCCCCCCCCCCCCCCCCACTTGTGATTTACTATCTTTAAAAAAAAAATTGCAATAAACTATTTCATTGTCCAGAACTGAGCCTAAAAAGGTGGGAAAACCATTTTTTACCATAATTTCAGAAAAGTACGGAGGCACAGTGATATTAGTTGTGAAATTGGGAACTGGTAGCGACAGTCTACTCTGAAAACTCAGCTGAAAGGAGCTGATTCTGCAGCAGTAAACATAAGAGGATGTTTTTATACACTCCTTTTACAAATCAGTTGTTATGTATACATGGCTGACATTTTTGCTTTTCTGCTGCTCAAAGTGTTTGCTCATGTATGAGTGCGGACCAGCGTTGTGCCAAATTTCGACGCCCCTCCTTCTGTGCGTTACGCAGTATACATACCGATGCTGCACGTTTCATAGACGTTTCTGTTATTTCTGTTTGATAGGACAGATGAATATCAAACAGAAGCTCCAGTTAATATGCAACATCGAAATGCTTAATCTGAGCATGACATGCGTGCCTGCAAGGGGACTTGGAGTCTGCCTAGGAGTCAGAATTCCACAAAAAAAAGGCGTATTTACCTACTTTCTAATTATCATCACCATTAATGTTACTTGTACTTTGTTAGATTTGCCAGTTTTTTGTAGGCCTATTTAATTCTCATTATTTTGATGAAAAGCAGGACTTTCTGGATGTCAGTTGATATTGGAGTGTTCGCACATCTGTGCAAATCAATCCAGATGTGTGAATACTCCAGTTGTTTTGATTGGCTCACCTCCTCTTTTATTGGAGAGAAAAAAAAACCTCTCTTGGCATATTTTTGTGTGGCATTGCAGGGCTTGACGGTGGTCTGACTGTCCGGGACAACCAAATGTTTGGTCTGGACAAGTTAAATCTGCATCTGCCTGTCCGAAGAGACGAGTTAAATATTTGGTAAAAATCACCATTTTAATAGTAATTATTCAAAAGTTACATCAATAAAGTTCCAACAAAACTAGTTCAGTCACCTCGGTGATCCAGCCATGGTATTGTTTCACTTGGCTTCCCTGGAGTCACACAGCAGGTGCGTGTGTAAAAATGAGATTTTATTGATCCCATTATCTATTCTGGTACGTTATGGATTATCGGTCCAATTCATTATTGATTCCCTTATCGGTTCCTGATCCGTTTTCTGTGGGGAATAAAAGTAGGCCTCCACAGGTTTTCAGCGTTAGTGCAGCTCTTATACTCTTGCTGAGTCTGGACACAGTGTAGAATGTTTGCCTAATAATATTTGAACATGTTAAAATAAATTAGTGCTCCTTTCCGTGCAAGGATCTCATCTCATTATCTCTAGCCGCTTTATCCTTCTACAGGGTCGCAGGCAAGCTGGAGCCTATCCCAGCTGACTACGGGCGAAAGGCGGGGTACACCCTGGACAAGTCGCCAGGTCATCACAGGGCTGACACATCGACACAGACAACCATTCACACTCACATTCACACCTACGGTCAATTTAGAGTCACCAGTTAACCTAACCTGCATGCCTTTGGACTGTGGGGGAAACCGGAGCACCCGGAGGAAACCCACGCGGACACGGGGAGAACATGCAAACTCCACACAGAAAGGCCCTCACCGGCCACGGGGCTCGAACCCAGGACCTTCTTGCTGTGAGGCGACAGCGCTAACCACTACACCACTGTGCCGCCTCCGTGCAAGGATATAACTTGGAAAACAAATATAAAATTGACAAACAATTAATCATTCAAAAAATAGATCTGAATACCTAGTATCATTTTGAATAAATTACTGCTTCTTCCTCTCCACCATGACTCCTCCTTCAGATTAGGACTCAACCCAAATTTCTGATTATTGGGATGTTCATTCGTTGGGTAGGTATTCGCTTTTCAATTTTGGGTTTCAGATTTTCGTTTTTTTTTTTTGTTCTGCTTCGTTTTGCTCTTTGTAGGCTGTTAATAAAGGTGAACTGCAAAATACATTTTGTCAGCAGTCAGCATATTCTTCAGCTATATTTATAGTTTTTTAATTGCACTGTTATGTGGAAATGTATACCATCTCAGCTTGGGCGTCTCACATCCCTAACACGATACCGTAGAATAAACCGAAAGACACGTGTCGCAGCGCTATACCATCTGTCTCAGCCGAGCCCTTTCACACCTGCCTTTGGTGCTGTCCGCTTGTGATCCGATCACCCAGGTTGATCCAGTTATCGGTAATTGACCGTTACCGCTAAATTTGACATTTGAAACAGGACAGATTCGTCATTTCACAAATTTCAGTAGTTAACGTTACTGCATTTCACAGCTTTTTTTCCACTATACTTTAAAGTTGCCTTTAAGAGTTCCAGGGTGGCCGCGGGTCCTTAAAAAGTCTTAAATTTAATTTTCCTAAAATAAGGCCATTAAAAAGTCTTAAATTGTCTTAAATTTCAAACGCTGTGGTCTTAAATTTTCAATCTTAAATTTATGGAGGGGGCGGCACGGTGGTGTAGTGGTTAGCGCTGTCGCCTCACAGCAAGAAGGTCCGGGTTCGAGCCCCGTGGCCGGCGAGGGCCTTTCTGTGCGGAGTTTGCATGTTCTCCCCGTGTCCGCGTGGGTTTCCTCCGGGTGCTCCGGTTTCCCCCACAGTCCAAAGACATGCAGGTTAGGTTAACTGGTGACTCTAAATTGACCGTAGGTGTGAATGTGAGTGTGAATGGTTGTCTGTGTCTATGTGTCAGCCCTGTGATGACCTGGCGACTTGTCCAGGGTGTACCCCGCCTTTCGCCCGTAGTCAGCTGGGATAGGCTCCAGCTTGCCTGCGACCCTGTAGAACAGGATAAAGCGGCTAGAGATAATGAGGTGAGGTGAAATTTATGGAGATTTTACTCAGTCATATCGTTAAAATGTGGTACACTTTTTGGATGGGGAAAAAGTTTAATTGTTTGTGATGCTCACAATTATACCGCGCAGGCTCCGAATCCACCGGTTGCTAGACACACGCGTGCTTGACAACCACTCAGTGCCTGATCTGTTGATGGAGGGTAGTCCGAGCCACAATGGGTAAATGTACATTTAATGATGACTGGCTGCAAGATGCAAAATACTCGTGGTGGCTGAAAGCTGTACCCAAAGATGCCAACGAGGCATACTGTGTAGCATGCTGTAAGACTTTTAAGTTGGGCACAATGGGGATAAGAGTGGTGGACTCTCATATGAAGAGCGCCAAGCACGTTGCTTTTGCTAAAGGCCGCGAGCATCAGCCTCAAATATCCGACTTCAGCGCTGCCACCACTAACGGTCGTGGAGAAGAGGGTAGATCTGCGAGGCTACCGTCGTCCGACATTCGAACAATGATTGTACTGTACAATGAGTAAGAGTGTTGTCTTGTTTATGTAAGAGAATATTGTGTGTGTGTGTGTGAGAGAGAGAATATATTCTATTGCGTGCATGTGAGAGAATAGTATTGTTTGTGTGGGTATCGTTCCAAGTGTTTTAAGAAGTGCAAGTGAGCGTACCTTTCAAGTGAGTGAGCCGAAGTTTCAGGTGCACGTGCATTCACATTGTTTAACTGTTGTTTTCTGCATTGTTGTTTGACCAAAGATGGAATTGAACAATTCTTCTTACAATGTGGCTCCCCAAGCAGAGAAAATAATTTAAAAAACCTGTTGCATTGGATTCTGTGTGTGTGACTTCATTCACATTTTCACATTGTTACACTGGATTCAAACGTTGTGACTGCATTCTGATCGTCACATAGTTACAAGTTTATCCGATCCTTATATTGTGTTCTGAGTGTGTGAATGTCTGTCAAGGAAAAGAAATGAAGTACTTCTACTAGAATAGTGTTTTCTGGTGAATGTTTACAAGAGCAGTAAGTTACATTAAATTATATAGTTTTTTTTTTTTTCAAAAGAGTACGTTTTTGCATGACTTTAGATTTGGTCTTAATTTTTTTTGGAACATGGTATGAAAGTCTTAAAAAGTCTGACATTTAACTTGGACAAACCTGTAGACACCTTGAGTTCACTCTTTCGTCCGCCCTTTAAGATTACGCGGGCAGCTTGTGGGTGTTAGTCTAATGCCGCTTTTCCACTACCAACGCGGCTGAGCCGTGCCGTGCTGAGTTGGGCTGAGTCGAGCTGAGCGGGGCTGTTGGAGTTGCATTTCGACTACAACCGCGCTGAACCGTGCTGGCTGGAAGTGGGTGGACACATTGAGTGGAGTTAGCGAAAGTGGGTGGACGTCACGTGATGTCGTTAGGCGGCGCAAACAGTGACATGAGTGACCTTTTAAGCGGTAGTCTCACGACCCGGATAGTAAACAACAAACATGGAGGACATGGAGTCGTTAGTGTTGCTGGTCTTGGTGCTGTGGCTTGTTGTCACCGACAACGCCAACAGATACTGGCAAGAGCGTATAGATGAGGCGAGGCGCATAAGGCTTCATAATTCTCGTAATTCTTCCGGGTTTATGGTGTTTACAGATCCCAGCGTGCTCGCGGGGCGTGTGTGGGCATGTGAGGACACTCCTCCTCACCAATCAGTGCACAGGGGAGTGTCTCCTCACGCCCCTAGCCCCACTCGGCTCGGTTTGGCTCGCTTCAGCCCCACTCCAAAACCGTGTGAGTTTTGGGTGCTGAGCAGGGCTGAAGCAAGCTGAGTCGTGCTGCTCTTAGATAGTCAAAACGCGAGCCGTGTCGGGCTGAAGCGAGCTGAAAAAGGGTAGTGGAAAAGGGTCATAACAGTAACAGTGAAGAGCTCTCCCTCTGACCAGTGACCATGACACACAGCTTCCGGTTATCTAGCTGCACTTGGGACGCTGTGGATTCAGTAACTGCTCAACGCACTAGTGACATGAGAAACAAGGTTCTGAGTGAGATATGGTGATATTTTGCTTTTTGGACGAGTGATAGTGGAGAGGTGGAGTCCCCTTTTACAGCTGTGTTCAAACAGTGCCTCGGGTCATGTAGAGGGAGGAGGCAATACAGCTAACCTGATGAAACATCTGATTCACAGACACCCCAATTTATACAGAGAATTCCAGGAATGGAAGGTGCACATGATTGAATAAATAAATAAATAGAAAATTGTCTAAATGGTGGGTACTGAACTTTGTCCATGGTTAACTTATTCACAATATTTCCTGTCCTGAATCTTGCTAACAGACTCGCCCGCTTATAAGTTTAGCCGGCCGAAAGTTACACGGTGATACCTGGCAGCCAGCCGCTGTGATGATGGCTCTAAAGGCCAATTTATGCTGACAACGCAGTCCTCGCAGATGGCGTCTGCGTAGCCCCCCCCCCTTCGCAGACGCTCTGCGCGCACCTCCCAAAAATTGTGACCACCGCAGACAGTCTTGCAGACAGCGTCACAGACAAGAGGGCTCTGATTGGTCCACTCTACAGCCGCTGTACACGCACTTCCGCTTCCCTACTTTCCCGGTTTGGTTTGTTTTCACGACCGCCATTTTTAAAAACACGAGCGAAGATGGAGCAGCACGAAGAGCGGTTGATCGAGGAAGTGAGGAAGTACGTACATCTATACGACTCCAGTTCTAGTCATTATAAGTAACCGGAGGATAAACACTCCACTAACCACACCCACCAACTACTCCTAGCGATTTCGCGACTTCGCGCCCCCTTGCGTTGTGGCGGTGAATAACATCGCGCACGCCTATTACTCCCCGCTCAACGATAAATTACAACTGTCTTCGAAAAGCCATCTGCGAAAGCCTTGTCGCAAGAGCATGCAGAGGCCCTAAGGTTGCCATTTTTCTTCTTAGGCTGCGTCCACATTAATGCACTTTAGTTTTAAAACGCGTCACTTTTGCTACGTTTACGCCTGGCACCCGCACTGCTCTGGAGTGTTCAATCCCCTAAAACGAAAACTTTTTTTAAATGGAGGTTCCTGACCTCATTTTAGATCGAAAACTACGGTAGTGTTTTAGTGGAGACGGGCAAAAGTGGAATTTTTTTTTGAAATGATGACCCAGACACCCATGTTCTCTTCCTGACTGGGTCTCATCAGTCACAGCGTATCCTTCCCTGATTCGTCACGCTCCTATCATGTAACCCTTTCCCGGAAGAATATAAAAGGGATGAGCTGTGATGTGAATGGTCATGTGATGTGTTTTTAGGCGTGTTGTTATGGACAGGGATCATTTTCATTTTAGAACTAATGTGGACGAAGCCTTGGAGTCAACTTTTTTTAATGAATTCACTAATGAAAGAATAATGAGACTATAGAAATAACCTTAGTCAGATGTTTGTAAAATTAGTCGACTGATAAATCCTCCTTTTCCCACCTGTCATTCACAGACAGACAAGCAGGAAGTCAGTGTTTTCACTCGTTTAATGCAGTGTTGAAGCAATACAACCTTTGTTTTATTGTTTATTTTTTTCATCAGTTTGCACAATTTTGTTTTGTTTGTTTATTGCATTGGTACCAAACTAGTGCCTTCACTGTTCTACTGTGCCAGGTCCTGTACTGAACAAAGCCAACCCAGAACACATGTTAATGCCGGGGTGAACGGGGCCTCAGAGACACCAAGTATGCTGACAACTGCATTTTCAACAGTGGTTCATTTGAACTATACTACCTGCCTTATAGACCCCTTTCACTGACGTCACCCGAAACCGGAAGTAAACAGACCCTGCGCCATTTTGGAAGACCAACAAACTCGTGATTAGGGGGAAATAACAGCAGCGGTTTGTGAACCCACGAGAATAAAGTGGAGTGGCAAACGACTTAAACAAACAAATCTGAGCTGTTTTATTTATGATTTATTGGCCCAACAGTAGACTTGAAAGAAACCTGTGTGAGACTTGGCAAAAAACTGTGGATATAATGGATAAGTCTGTGCATGATCTGCGGACACTTTGAGGTAAGCAAACGCAAGAAATTCAGATTTAAAACAGGCTAAATTGGCCCCAAGTTGAAAACTGTATGAGGAGCAAGCCTCCCAGACTTCTACAATTTAATAATAATAATTTAGGATGGTTTGGGGCTTGCTCTCCCTCCTATTATATAAATAAAGCATAGTTGTTGTGTAGGCATATATCATAAATACATATATGTATAATTTGGATAAATTAACCTAAATTATGGATACCTTAATAGTAACAAAAAGTATTAATTTTTCAACTGAAAAGATATATATTATTAAAAGATAAATATCAACAAGATTACCTTGGCCGTAACTATGTGTAGGTTATTCTTAACAACAGCTGTAATATCACGACCCAAGCCACTAACAACAATTGTAAGCCTGTAGGCCTTTGTAGGCCTTCAAGTCATCAGCAGTGTAGGCACTGGGTGTAAACAGCAAATAGTTTACAATGTCTGGGTAGCAAACAGATGGCAGAATTGGTGTCAGGTCCTCCTTATGTTTCCATTCTCCCTTGCCCCGAGTCTTATCATATGGGTCAAACCCATCAATCACAGCCAGTTTCTCCACATACCGTGCCCTTTCTGCAGCTGGTAATGTACTCACATAACCAGAATTATCATCCATCGTGTCACTTTACTCCCGCTCGTACTTTGTTTTATATTGTGAGTGCATGTACTTGGTCTTCCAATATGGCGCCTAAAAAAATCTCGCGGCGCGGTGACGTCGTGCGGTAGCCCTCTGTAGTTCTGCTAATTATTATTCAGGCTTGTAGTACTTGAGTCTGACTCGTGCCCTGATTTTAAAAACTCGTGACTTGGACTCAGATTTTTTCTTTATTTTTTGTAACATACCATAATAATTTATTAGCTATTTATATCTACGTTAATTTTTGTACTCATTTCGTGCAAGATTGTCACACCTGCGCGCCTTGGCGCGTCCATCAGAGAGACTCTCGGGTGCGCTCTGGACAGCGCGTGCACCAAGCAGGCTCTCATGCTGTAAACAGCTCGTACCTGCACAGGACTTGGCGCGCTTTTATAAAAACTGTGAAAACACACTCACTTTGCAAAGTGTTGAGTTGTGTTGCTGACGCATTACCGAGCCTTATTTCCTTGTTTGGTTTCCTGATCCCTGTTTCTCGTCTTTGATTCTGCCGAGTCTACGATAACCTGTTTGTGCCTCGCTCGACCTATCGCCTGTTTTACAATTTTGTCTGCCAGTCCAGATTGTTTACCTGTCTTGACTTGTATTAATAAACACACCTGCGCTTACATCCGTCTCCCAACCATCTCTGACAGGATACTTGGCGCTCCCTGACAGAGAACGCACATTCACCTGTTCATACGTCATGTTTAGGAACAAACTAATGTTAATGGCGCTGAAACAGCCGCCGTCAAATGGTACGGTTGGAGTTTTGGACTCGAGCACTGGGGACTCGAGACTGGACTCGAACTCGAGGTTTAGTGACTGGACTACAGCACTCTTATTATTAATGATGACGATAAAATCGTGTGCTAATTGCGTATTATATTGCATTCTACATGTGGTGCTATCTTTGCTGCACCTGAAGAATGGGGAGAGGTACATTGGTGAAGGTGCAAACTAACATTTTTAAAATGCAGCGTTTGGATGTTTAACTTGTGTTTTAACAGCAGCACACCAAAAGGCGTCCAGCATTCAGACTTCTTTAGGCGCGGTTATATTTCCGCGGATGTGGCTGTGTGCAGTACGGATGTGCGTGCTGATTCCGGGGCAGGTCAGTGTCCTCCAGCACTGGCGGCTCAGACGTGTACGGCTGTACAACTCCAATAAAGCTGCTCGCAATCATTTTTCAGGTCATACTGGTATTTGACGGTTGAGGGAGGCTGCACCTTTCCCATGATTTGGGTGTGGTTTAAGCACCTTCAGTGGACACGCCCCCAGTGTCTCAGAGCTGAGAGTCCTGCTTATTTTTTCATGATTTTGAAACCTAATTTTATATACGAAATTTTTGCTGATTCAGATTTAGCTGTGTGGTTAATAATGCGTTTTTTTTTGTTGTGGTGTGACAAATTCAGAACACGTACAGTATTGTTTTACACTGACTTTTAATTGGTAATTAAATCTTTGTTTATTCAGACGTGCTTAACCCACAAGAAACATCATGTGCACTTTTTGTCACGAATGGACATAAAGCCTTCCTGATTTAGCCTGGCCAGTACAGGGATTGCTTGTTACTGTTTGGTTTTGAAACTATTTTGCCTAGTTAATACCTGTAAAACCTTTGGGACCAAGTTATTCTGTCACTCAGAACATGTTGCATCAGAAAAGCATTAATGGACCATTGAGTGAAATGTACACAGTATGTTCCAAAAGAACCTTGAGGTCAAGTATGCATGTTACTGCTGGCTTGTTTTCTTCTAGAAAGGAAACTAACTTATGAAAAATAACATCCCCTTAGAGGTGCTTCCTCCTGTGTAATTGTTTGTCAGGCTGTTTCAGTATGTCAGAACGTTGTGACTCACTGTAACCACAAAAAAAAAAACCCTGGGCCAAATAAAGAAGTTTTAAATCGGGAACCGAATGTGTAAAGTCTGTAAACAAGTCC